>NW_012106754.1:0-322 GCF_000951045.1 Mandrillus leucophaeus
CTACTGCACAGCCTGCCTAACTTTTACTCCAAACTGAAGATCGGGAAAACAAACACAAAGCAAAAAACAACCCACCTGGTTAACCCTAAGAGGGACTCTCACTGCCTTGTTAGAGGGCAAGTGGGGCAGAGGCCAACACAGTGGTAAGTTACCAGCAGTGAGGTTGGGAAGTCAGCATTTCCCCAGGAGGGGAACAGACCTCCAGTCCCTGAGAAGGGTCTTCTCTACTGGATACTGCTAGTTGCCCGGGACTTCATGTAAGATCCTTTCACTGCATTGCCCACAGCCCCAGGTACAAATGTGTAAGAGGTGAATTCATTCT
>NW_012106754.1:4587-5502 GCF_000951045.1 Mandrillus leucophaeus
GTTCACTGCCACCTCTGCCTCCTCCCGGGTTCAAGTGATTCTCCTGCCTCAGCCTCCCGAGTAGCTGGGACTACAGGCATACATCACCACGGCCAGCTAATTTTTGTATTTTTAGTAAAGACAGGGTTTCACCATATTGGCCAGGATGGTCTCGATCTCTTGACCTTGTGATCTGCCCACCTCGGCCTCCCAAAGTGCTGGGGTTACAGGCGTGAGCCACCGCACCTGGCTGCACTCATTTTAATTTAATTTACTTTTCGTTCAATCCTCAGTAATAATAGCTTCCATCTTTTGAGTGCTTGCCATCCACTAGGCACTGTGCTGAGCAGCTCATTTAATCATCATGCCAATCCTCTGAAAAAGACATCTTACAGACAGGTAAAGAAATAGGTTTGAGAGGTTAGAGAACTTGCTTATGCTAAGAAGCAGCAGAGACAGGATTCTTAACCAACGTGGAATTCATAAACTGGGAATTCAATATAACAGTTTTCTGATGAGATTGCGGTACACTGAATCTTTGAGTAGAACCAAGGATTGAATCATTGCATTACAAAGCTGGAAGAGACTCCAGGTGTTCACTGGGCCTGTTGTTGGAGATCTTGGGAGAATGGCACTGCTTTAAAAATCTCAAAGAAGGGAATAAACAGCCTCTCTCAAAAGCCTGTGCTAGCACTTAAATAAAAACAGAGTTCTTTCTTTCTAAATAAAGTAATACCATTTTTGCTACAATTCATGTCAATTTTCTGTAAGTTTGGCTATTGTGCAATGGCTGTGACTCCACATTGCCTGTAATAAAGGATTTTCTTGTCCTCATCTATCATATCACTGAGCACACATCCCAGGCAGGCAATGTCTGATTTTTGGCATCACTTTTGTGCTGACAGTTGCCTTGTATTCCCTTTGGCATTCAGGTTT
>NW_012106755.1:0-1028 GCF_000951045.1 Mandrillus leucophaeus
TTTGGGAGGCTGAGGCGGGCGGATCACCTGAGGTCAGGAGTTCGAGACCAGCCTGACCAACATGGTGAAACCCCGTCTCTACTAAAAATACAAAATTAGCCGGGCTTGGTGGTGCATGCCTGTAATCCCAGCTACTTGGGGGGCTGAGGCAGGAGAACCGCTTGAACCCAGGAGGTGGAGGTTGCGGTGAGCCAAGATCATGCCACTGCACTCCAGCCTGAGCAAGAAGAGGGAAACACCATCTCAAAAAAATAAAAAATAAAAAAAATAGAGATGGGATCTTGCTATGTTGCCCAGGCTGCTCTGCAAGTCCTGGCCTCAAGCGATCCTCCCACCTTAGCCTCCTGAGTAGCTGGAATTACAGGCGTGCAGCACCGTGCCCAGTATTGGAATTTATACCCTCACATGTCCCATTATGCTGGCTGGGGTTAGCCCTCCACATATGCTGTTATCTGTCCCAAGAGAGTTGTTAGGAGGATTAAAAGGGTTAATATTTATGGAGATGTTACAACTGCACCTGCCACTTAGCAAGTATTTGTTAAATAAATTTTAAAGTATTAAGATAGCAAACACTCATATGGTGTTCACCCTGTGCCAGACACTACTTTGAGGGCTTTACATGCACTGGCACACTTAATCATTACTTCTGTGAACGGAAAATAAATCGTGGGGGTCCCAAATCACTAAGTTAAAGGGAAAAGTCAAGCTGGGAACTGCTTAGGGCAAACCTGCCTCCCTTTCTATTCAAAGTCATCCCTGTGCTCACTGACAGAGGCATACTCTCATCGCCTTCTTTGGAAAAGCTAACCAGAAACTCAAAAGGATGCAACCGTTTGTCTTTCACCTACCTGTGACTTGTAAGCCTCCTCCCTGCTTTGTATTGTCCTGTCTTTCCAGACAGAACCAAAGTACATCTTAACATGTGTTGATCGATGTCTCATGTCTCCCTGAAATATATAAAACCAAGTTGTACCCCTGTCTCTTATACACATCTGTCCCCCTTCACCCCTTCAGCCGAACCCAGACCT
>NW_012106755.1:5128-5641 GCF_000951045.1 Mandrillus leucophaeus
GGAGGCCGAGGTGGGAGGATTCCTTGAGCCCAGGAGTTCGAGACCAGCCTGGGCAACATAGTGAGACCCTGTATCTACAAAAATAAAAATGAAAAAAATTAGCCGGGTGTGGTGGCACACACCTATGGTCCCAGCTTCTCAGGAGGCTGAGGCAGGAGGATCACTTGAGTCCGGGCAGGAGGTGGAGGCTGCAGTGAGCTAACATTGCACCACTGTACTCCAGCCTGAGCAACAGAGTGAGACCCTGTTCTTATTTTTAAAAAATGTATATATATACACAAAGTTTCTGAGGGACATTTTATCATGTTAGTGGGGTGGGTGTGTGCACATGTGTGTGTTGATATGCATCTTAGTTTGGGTTATAGAATACCGTGGGCTGGGTGGCTTAAACAATACACATTCATTTCTCACAAGTGCTAGAGGCTGAGAAGTCCAAGATCAAGGTGCCAGCAGCTCCAAAGTCTGATGAGGGCTCTCTTCCTGGTTTGCAGATGGTTTTCTTTCTTCTTCTTC
>NW_012106756.1:0-893 GCF_000951045.1 Mandrillus leucophaeus
ATATCACAAAGTGCAAATGCTTCCGTACATGAAGAGACGCTACAATCAACTACAATCAATAATAAGACCAGCAATCCTTTTTTTTTTTTTTTTTTTGGAGACTTAAGTCTTGCTCTGTCACCCAGACTGGAGTGCAGTGGCATTATCTTGGCTCACTGCACCTTCCACCTCCCAGGTTCAAGCGATTCTTGTGCTCAGCCTCTGGAGTAGCTGGGATTACAGGTGCCTGCCACCACACCCAGCTGATTTTTATATTTCGAGTAGAGACGGAGTTTCACCATGTTGGCCAGGCTGGTCTCGAACTCCTGACCTCAAGTGATCTGCCCACCTCGGCTTCCCAAAGTGCTGGGACTACAGGTGTGAGCCACTGTGCCCAGCCTATATTTTTTAAATGGGCAAAAGTGTATTATCTTGTTCCCTGAAGATGCATATATCCTATGGCCCAACAATTCCAGCCCTGGTTATGTATACTCTGCGTCAGAAGTTTTTGCCCATGTGCACTAGGAGATATGTACTAGAATGTTTCTAGCCACATTGTAATAACAAAAATGTGAGGGTGACCCACAAAGTCATCAACAGGAGAAAGGGTAAACTGTGGCAAATTCATACAATAAAATATGTCACAGCATTGAAAATTAACAAACTGTAGCTATTGTAACATGGACAAATTTCAAAAACAATGTTGAGGACTTTGAAAAATGTTGAATAAAATAATATCTGTTATAGAAGTATATGTATAGTTCTATATCATTTATATAAAGCCTTAAACATGTACAATAAGGTATTGTTTAAGGAAATGTATAATCTCTTGATAGGAAGATAGATAGAAGAAAGAAAGAAAGATAGATAGATAGATAGATAGATAGATAGATAGATAGATAGATAGATAGATA
>NW_012106756.1:3428-5099 GCF_000951045.1 Mandrillus leucophaeus
CCCCTGGTCTTTTGCACAAGACCGGCTGCGAGCCAGCCTCCCACATCCTGTACTTAGGCAATCGATTTTTCTGAACCTGAAATGCAAAGCGCACACTCACTCATCCCTGGTAGGCTGTATCCTGCTAGAATCAGCCGCTGGCCCAGGCCTGCCAGGATCATGTGAATCCTAAATTGGCCAGCACAGCACAGGGAGGTGGAGAAATTTGCCCTTAGGCTGCTTTGCCACAAACTGACTGTGTGACTTTGAACGAGTTCTGTGTCTTTGTAGAGTGGGAAGGGGTGATCTGTAAGGTCTTGCCCAGCCTGACACTCTGAAACACTTGAATGATCACTCTGTCTCCCAGCTTTGTGATCAACCTGCCCTCTGTGTCTGCATCTACTAGGCTGCTGATCCAAGTGTACTGATGAGATCAGGGCCAAGCACGGACCTTGAAGGCAGGCTACCAGGGACCCCCTCTAGGTGGAAATGGAATCATCCATCACCCTGTTTTGGTTAGGTTTGTTCAGTGAGCTATGAAACCACTAGCTGATTTATGACCAGCCCACATTTGGGTCTGTCTTCTGTTTACTATCCTGCCTTTTCTCATCCATTGGCTTATACGTGTGAAAACACCTGGCCGGGCGCGGTGGCTCAAGCCTGTAATCCCAGCACTTCGGGAGGCCGAGGCAGGCGGATCATGAGGTCAGGAGATTGAGACCATCCTGGCTAACAGAGTGAAACCCGATCTCTACTAAAAATTAGCTAGGCGTGGTGGCGGGCGCCTGTAGTCCCAGCTACTCGGGAGGCTGAGACAGGAGAATGGCTTGAACCCAGGAGGTAGAGGTTGCAGTGAGCCGAGACTGCGCCACTGCACTCCAGCCTGGGCAACAGAGCGAGACTCTGTCTCAACAAACAAACAAACAAAAACAAACAAACAAAACAACACACAACACAGTGTCTGTCCAGAAGTCTGAGCAAGGTATGTGCACCTTCTTTTTGCTTCCTTCTCAGTTCTGCTATAACGATGTTCCTGCTCTGTATCTCCTGCCTTCTTTATACTCGACTTGCCACGTGACTCCATGGCTTTGCTAAATGGACATGGGCTTTGTGACACCCGTGTTTGTCCAGCCGACCACTAGAGTGGGGCTGAGTGGTCACCAGGAGGTCCCCAGAAGACTCTGACCTCTGAAAAACTCCATATTCACTCCTATTGATCTTGGACCAAGGAGAGAAGACTTTACACTTGTTTTGCCTTAGTCTCGGGGTAGGAACTTGGTTTCATTTCCATTCTCAGTGTTTCTAAATCCTAACCCCACTGGAAGGATTATGGTGAGCACCTCAGGAGCCTTTGCTTCCAAAGGCACATGGAACACACATCCAGGAAAATTAAATTTTACATTTAAATTTTAAAATGTATCAAATAAAAATAAAATGGAAATTCTTCCACCAAGGTATTTATCTAGCAGGTGAAAAAATAATACAGACTAAAGAAAGAGAAAGATGGAAACACTGGTCTTTATGAAATGGACAAGATTCCCCCACTGAGTTAATGGAAAGATCGAATGCAAGTCCATGCGGTCTCTCCCGGCACACTGGCACATTGCGGGTGCTTAACGTTTTGCTTTTGTTTTTGTGTACCAGGGTATTGGTTCTGATTATTCAGATGTTAGAGAGTTGGAGAGGTCTTTA
>NW_012106757.1:0-918 GCF_000951045.1 Mandrillus leucophaeus
AGAAGTCCAGTCACTTTTCCATGAGGTGAGTGCTCTGTGCAGGATCTCTGCACCAGCCTGTAGTCCCTGCAGACTCTCTGGAGCCTGAAGACAGCAATGGCAAGGGTGGTGAGACAGCAAACACGGAAACATGCCCACTGAGAGCTCTGTGCCAGAAAGTTGAAGAGCTGCTACTGGCTAAATAGCCCTAGTGGAGGGTGGCTGGAGACTCAGGCTGGAAGAACCCACCCAGTGAGGAGATACGGGATCAAGGACCCACAAAACGAACAGTCTGGCCACTTTTCTGTAGTGTTGCTGCAGTATGTTGGGAGTCAGCTCCAGTCTCTAGTCACCTAAGATTTTCCAGCATCTGAAGGTATCAACAGTGAAGGCTGTGAAATAGCAAAGATGGAGGCCTGCCCCTCCCTCTGAGAGCTCCATCCTAGGGAGGTATAAAATTGATGCTGGCCCTAACACACAGGCAGGAAGTGGCTGGAGACCATGGTCAGGAGATCCCACCCAATGAGGAGGAATGAGATCAGGGACCTGCGTAAAAAACCAGTCTGGCCACATTTCTGTAGGGCAGCTGTGCTGTGCTGGGGTCTGGTGCATCCCCTGGTCACCTCAGACTCTCTAAAGCCTGAAGGCAACAACACCGAAACATGTTTGCTGTTAAACAGCAAAGACAATGGCCTTGCCCTCCCTCTGGGAGCTCTATCTCAGGGAGGTTTGAAACTGCTGCTCGCTGGAAGACACCAGAAGGGGTGGCTGGAGACCCTGGTTGGGGAGGCCTTACTCATTGAGGAGGAATGGGATCAGGGACCTGCTTTTAAAAAGCACATCAGGGCCTATTGTGGGGAGCGGGGAGGGGGGAGGGATAGCATTAGGAGATATACCTAATGTAAATGATGAGTTAATGGGTACAGCACACCAACATGG
>NW_012106757.1:1508-2252 GCF_000951045.1 Mandrillus leucophaeus
GAGGGAGGGAGGGAAGGAAGGAAGGAAGGAAGGAAGGAAGGAAGGAGGGAAGGAAGAGCGAGCGAAAGAGCAGTCTGGCCTCTTTTTCTTAGCTTAACACAGCAGTTGTGCTGTGTTGGGGTCCACTCCAGTCACTAGTCACTTCAGATTCTCCAAAGCCTGAAGACAATAGTGACGAACGCTGTAAAAAGCAAATATGGCGGCTAACCCCTCCCTCTGGGAGCTCCGTTCCAGGGAGGTTTGAAACTGCTGCTGGCCAGAAAACACCAGCAGGTGTGGTTGTAGACCTTGGTCACGAGAATTTGCCCAGTTAAATGAGATCTGGGATGCATGTGAAAAGGCAGTCTGGTCACTTCTTCATAGAGCTGTTGCACTGTGCTGGGGGACCACTCAGTCCCTAGTTGCCACCCATTCCCTAGAGCCCAAAGGCAACAATGGCTAAAATTGTGAAAGAGCAAAGATGACAGTCCATCCCTCTCCCTGGAAGCTCCACCCATTCCTCTTCCTGGAAGCTCCACCCATCCCTCCCCCTGGAAGCTCCACCCATCCCTCCCCCTGGGAGCTCCACCCATCCCTCCCCCTGGGAGCTCCATCCATCCCTCTCCCTGGGAGCTCCATCCCAGGGAGGTTCAGAACCACTGCCAGCTGGAAAACACCAGTGAGGGTAGCTTGAGACCCTGGTTGGGAAGTCCTACCCAGTAAGGAAAAGTATGGTCAGGGACCCACATAAAAAAGCTGTCTGGC
>NW_012106758.1:0-896 GCF_000951045.1 Mandrillus leucophaeus
TGAAAAAGGAAATATCCTCACATGAAATTTGTAAAGAAGCTTTCCTAGAAACTGTTTAGTGTTCTGTAAATCCATCTCACAGAGTTACAGCTTTCCCCTCAAGAAGCCGCTCGCTAAGCCTGTTTTTCTGGAGTTCTCAAAGTGATATTTGGAAGCCCTTAAAGGGCTGTGATGGAAAAGAAAATATCCTCCGAGAAAAATTCTAAAGAAACTTTCTGAGAAACAGCTTTGTGATGTGTGACTTCCACTCAGAGAAATACATCTGTATTTCGTGGATCTCTTTGCTAGCCTTATTTCTGTGGAATCTCAGAACAGATATTTCGGATTCCTACGAAGACTATAGGGCCAAAGGAAATATCCTCCGACAACAAAGAGAAAGAAGCTTTCTGAGAAACTTCGCTGTGTTCCGTGAAATCATCTCACAGAGTTACAGCTTTCCCCTAGGGAAGCCTTTTGCTAAGACAGTTCTTGTGGAATTTGCAAAGTGATATTTGGAAGCCCACAGAGGGCTATGGTGAAAAAGGAAATATCCTCAGATGAAATCTGGAGAGAAGCTTTCTGACAAACGGCTTAGTGTTCTGTGAATTCATCTCACCGAGTTACAGCTTTCCCCTCCAGAAACCGCTCGCTAAACCTGTTCTTGTGGAATTCGCAAAGTGATACTTGAAAGCCGTAGAGGGCTATGGTGAAAAAGAAAATATTCTCCGAGAAAAACTGGAAAGGAGCTTTCTGAGAAACTGCTTAGTGATGTGTGACTTCCACTCACAGAGTTACATCTGTACTTCGTGGATCTTTTTGCTAGCCTTATTTCTGTCGAATCTGAAAACAGATATTTCGGATCCCTTTGAAGACTTTAGGGCCAAAGGAAATATCCTCCGATAACAAAGAGAAAGAAG
>NW_012106759.1:0-1699 GCF_000951045.1 Mandrillus leucophaeus
AAAAAAAAAGGAACTCAAAGTATCACTTGAGTACTAACCTGGTTTCCTTCATCTGTTGCAACTTGCTTGTGCACCTGGTTCAAGACCCTCTGCACTCACCTGGCCTCTCCTCCATCATGAACAGTCTCACTGCTGACTGGCATGTGTGGCCTGCACAGCCACCAACCCAGTGGACACACACAGCACAGAAAATGAGGACTGGGAGAAACACAGCGTATGATTAGTGGTGGTTTTCACCAATAGGATAACTTTTCTCCAGTCTTCTATAAATGATTATATTTTGACATAGGAATACTAAATAGAATAGAATGCTTTTCCTAGAACTGATCCCTGTCCTCTCAATTAAAGTTGGCTTTCCATCAAGCACGAATCCCCTACAGCAGATGGACGCAGCAGCGGCATATGTAGACCCACGGATTTGGAAGATGTAAAGAAGATAGTGTCAATTTAGCTGGACTTCAAATAGGGCAGGAAGACAGAAGGAATGCTACGATTGAATCACCGCATAGAGATAGAGCCATATGTAGACTATTCGTGTTACATTAGATGGCCTTTAGCTACAAGGTCAAGAACTCTGTTTCTCATTCATGTCCTGCTTTTTCTTTCCTTTTTCTCTTTTTTTGGTCACGCTTCTTCTGCCAAAGAGGATAGAACAGCAGCAGCTCTCTTCCTGCTTGACAACCAACGCCACCATTCACTCCAGCCACTGCCCAAGTCAAGTAAACTCTGCGAGTAATTCATGAGCAGCACCACCAATCTCCTGAGAGTGACTCTGTGTCCTCCTAACTCCCCAAGGCCTGTTGGAGAAGTCTTCTACTGACAGAAGAGGAGAACCCAGATTTTGCCAATAGGAGGTTGGTTGTCTTATTTGGAAATGTGGCTAAAGAAGTTGATATTCTAGGTTATCAACAATGCTCTGCAGGCTCTGGAAGCAGATGCATTCCCTCTAGGTGGTGGGGGCTTGTGTGTATGGGTCTTGGAGGGTGTCTGGGTATGAATGTAAGTAGGAGAACTGTGCTCTCTGCCAAAGCTCCAGTGTCCTGGGAAAGGAGAGAGAAGCATGGCCTTGAGCACATTTCAAGCCTCCTTGCCTTACCCCAATCATGGATTCTGGGATGAGGCTTCTTCCCTAGTTCTCTCAATTTTATGAAGCCAAGAATTCCTCCTCAAAAAGACACAGTGCTTGTAATTCCAGCACTTTGGGAGGTTGAGGCAGGTGGATCACCTGAGGTCAGGAGTTGGTGACTAGTTTGGCCAACATGGCAAAACCCTATCTCTACTAAAAATACAAAATTAGCCATGTGTGGTGGTGCCTGTCTGTAATCCCAGTTACTCAGGAGGCTGAGGCAGGAGAATCGCTTGAACCCGGGAGTTGGAGGTTGTGGTGAGTCAAGATTGCGCCATTGAACTCCAGCCTGAGCGACAAGAGCAAAACTCCATCTCAAAAAAAAAAAAAAAACAGTCCTGCACACTTTTTTTTTTTGACGAAGTCTCGCTCTATTGCCCAGGCTGGAGTGCAGTGGTGCAATCTTGGCTCACTGCAACCTCTGTCTCCTGGGTTCAGGCGATTCTCCTATCTCAGCCTCCTGAGTAGCTGGGATTACAGGCGAGCGTCACCACGCATGGCTAATTTTTGTATTTCTAGTAGAGATGGGGTTTCACCATGTTGGTCAGGCTGTTCTCGGACTCCTGACCTTGT
>NW_012106759.1:3178-4369 GCF_000951045.1 Mandrillus leucophaeus
TCTCATACACAGAAACAAGCTGGAATCAGAGTTTCTCTCCACACAAAATTCAGCAAGGTAGTATCACCTTTATTCTCATCTAGAGTATTCTTTAGCACGTGAGTAATTGTGGAATACTTGCCACTGTCACTGTCTGTGAAGGCCGCCTGTAGTTACAGAGAAGAAATTCCTGTGAGCATCAAAACAGACTGTGTTCTGTTCGCACAGGTCTTTTGTTCACTTGGTGATATTAGAAAACAAGATGGTAAAAAGTGGTCGAATCAAGGGAAAGCAAAAGAACTAATGTGCTCATGCTAATAGACAGGAGGGTTTTGTGGCGAATGCAACTCTCAAGTCCATCTTGGCTGGTAAAGACAAAACTTTTTCCAAGGAGAGAAATAAGCTTACTGCTGCTATCACAGTCTGTAGCTGACGTTGACACTTTGAATGAGGTCTTGAATCATACCTCAGTTGGTTATATAATCTGACTCGGAACTCCCCAACCAAGGGAAATGGATGACTCATCTATAATACCAGTGTTCAGGTTTTCATATATTGTGTCCATTGGGAAAGAAAGAGACCAAGTAACATTTCCATTTCAAATAAAGTCAGATATAATGTAGCCTCTTCCTGTGCCTGCTCATCAGGCATCTCCTCCAGGGGGCTTACATGGTGAACAGGAGGATACAGAGTGCATTGGTACCTTGCTGCTTTGGGCCATAAGGTATTCAGGGGGCATTGCTTGATGTGAACATGGGAAGAAAGTAAAAGGCACAGGAGAGGAGCAGGACTGAAATGAGAAACAAAGCCACTGGCTGTCTAGCTAAAGGGCACCTAGCCAATGTGAAATAGTCTATATGAAAAAGATAAACAATGGGCTGGGCGTGGCAGCTCAGGCCTGTAATCCCAGCACTTTGGGAGGCCGAGGCACGTGGATCACGAGGTCAGCAGTTCCAGACCAGCCTGGCCAGCATGGTGAAACTCTGTCTCTAGTAAAAATACAAAAATTAGCCAGGCACGGTAGTGCATGCCTGTAATCCCAGCTATTGGGGAGGCCGAGCCACAAGAATCACTTTAACCTGGGAGGCGAAGGTTGAAGTGAGCCAAGATCGTGCCACTGCACTGTACCCTGGGCAACAGAACAAGACTCCATCTCAAAAAAAGAAAATAATTAATTAAAAATAAAAACGATAAACAATGAAGACAGAGTAG
>NW_012106760.1:0-1172 GCF_000951045.1 Mandrillus leucophaeus
ATCTTGAGCATCTTTTCATGTACTGATTTGACACTTGCTTATCTTCTTTGTTGCAGTGTCTGAATATTTTGCCCATTTTTAAATAGGCTAAGATTTTTTTTTTTTTTTTTTTTTTTTTTTTTTGATATGCAGTCTCGCTCTGTGGCCCAGGCTGGAATGCGGTGGTGGGATACCGGCTCACTGCAACCTCCGCCTCCTGGGTTCACGCCATTCTCCTGCCTCGGCCTCTTGAGTAGCTGGGACTACAGGCACCCGCCACCACGCCCGGCTAATTTTTTGTATTTTTAGTAGAGATGGGGTTTCACCATGTTAGCCAGGGTTGACTCGATCTCCTGACCTCGTGATCTGCCCACCTCGGCCTCCAAAGTGCTGAGATTACAGGCATGAGCCACTGCGCCCGGCCTGAAATGAGCTCAGATTCTTATTGCCATTATCATATATGTGATTTGGAAATTTGTTTTCTTGCTCTGTGGACTACCTTTTCATTCTCTTTATAGTATCCCTCTAAGAACACATGTTAATTTGTATAAAGTCCACTTCTTCAGTGTTTTCTTTTACAGGTCATGTTTTTGGTGTCTGTGAAATCTTGGCCTGGCTGGGCGAGGTGACTCTTGCCTGTAATCCTAGCACTTTGAGAGGCTGAGGTGGGTAGATCACTTGAGGCCAGGAGTGTGAGACTAGCCTGGTCAACAAGGCAAGACCCCACCTCCACACAAAATGTAAAAATTAGCCAGGTGTGGTGGCACAGCCTATAGTCCCAGCTACTTAGGAGGATGAGGTGGGGGATTGCTTGAACTTGGGAGGTTGAGGCTGCAGTGAGCCATGATTATGCCACTGCACTCCAGCCTAGGTGACAGAGTGAGACCTTGTCTCAAAAAAAATGTTTGCCAGCTGGGCTGATGGCTTACACCTATAATCCCAGCACTTTGGGAGGCTGAGGTGGGCAGATCACTTGAGGTCAGGAGTTCGAGACCAGTCTGGCCAACATGGCGAAACGCCGACTCTACTAAAATTACAGAAATTAGCCGGGCATGGTGGCGGGCACCTGTAATCCCATTACTCGGGAGACTGAGGCAGGAGAATCGCATGAACCCAGGAGGCGGAGGTTGCAGTGAGCCAAGATTGCGCCAGTGTACTCCAGCCTGGGCAACAGAGCAAGACTCCATTTGAAA
>NW_012106760.1:2797-3671 GCF_000951045.1 Mandrillus leucophaeus
TTTTTTTTTTTTTTTGAGACAGTCTTGCTCTGTCACCCAGGCTGGAGTGCAGTGGCACAATCTTGGCTCAGTGTAGCCTCAGCCTTCTAAGTAGGTGGGATTACAGACCTGCACCACCATACCCAGCTAATTTTTATACTCTTAGGAAAGACGGGGTTTCACCATGTTGGCCAGGATAGTCTTGAACTCCTGGCCTCAAGTGGTCTGCCCACCTTGGCCTCCCAAAGTGCTGGGATTACAGGCATGAGCCACTGTATCTGGCCCTGTTTGATTTTTTTAGTGCTATTATAAATGGAATTTTATAAAAATTTCAGTATTTGATTTTTCCTTGCTAATTTATAGAAATACATTTCATGGACCGGATGCAGTGGTTCATGCCTGTAATCCCAGCACTTTGGGAGGCTAAAGAGGATCACCTGAGGTCAGGAGTTCGAGACCAGCCTGGCCAACATGGTGAAACCCCATCTGTACTAAAAAATACAAAAATTAGCCACGTGCGGTGGCACACACCTATAATCCCAGCTACTTGGGAGGCTGAGGCAAGATAATTCCTTGAACCTGGGAGGCGGAGGTTGCAGTGAGCCAAGATTGCGCTATTGCACTCCAGCCTGGGCGACAAAGTGAGTCTCTGTCTCAAAAAAAAAAAAAAAGAAAGAAAATAAAAGAAATACCTTTCATGTGTAATTTTATGTTTTATCTTGTAATTTTTCTTTTTTTTTTTTTGAGACGGAGTCTCGCTCTGTTGTCCAGGCTGGAGTGCAGTGGCCGGATCTCAGCTCACTGCAAGCTCTGCCTCCCGGATTTACGCCATTCTCCTGCCTCAGCCTCCCAAGTAGCTGGGACTACAGGCGCCCGCCACCTCGCCCGGCTAGTT
>NW_012106761.1:0-1719 GCF_000951045.1 Mandrillus leucophaeus
CATTCTCTAAGATCTCTAGAGTAATCTCCAAAAGTACATTGTGCTAAAAGATAGTGTAGTCTTCCAAACTGACAATCTTAAAGTCTGGAAATTTTATAAGGTTATTCATTGCCATTGCACCTGACTGCCTGCCTAGTTTGCAGCATTCTCTGGACTTTCTGAAATGGTAGTACAGGCACACCAGTATTTTCTATTGGGAGGGAACTAAGAATGCATTGTTTATTTCAGTTTACAGTGCTTGTTTATCCCACTTCTGAGAAAGAAAAACAATGGAAATATTATTTCTTTAACAATGTACGTCTTGACTTTTCTTAATATCTAAGTCATAAGTATTATAAAAGCTATGCATATTTATAAGATTCAGACTGTTAATGAACCTGAAATTGCAAAAATTTCATTTTAGAACCTCTTTTGGACAAATAAAACAGAAATACCGACTTTTGTAATTTGAAACTAAACTTTTGTTGGCATTTACTTTTATGCTGAAGTATCTTTTGGATCAACCTACACACAAAGGGGCATAGGTCAATAGCAGGAGTTCTTAGCCAAAAGCTTTATGAAAATTATCCTATTAGTGCAATCGTGGGAGTAGAGAGCAGTGAATCAGAAATAGTATTAGTACCTACTTAATAAAGAGGGAAAAAAGGAAAATGATACATGTGTCTCTAAAAAAAGATGATCTTGCCAAAATCTCTCATACTTGCCTTTACAGTGCCACCAATAACGGTGATTGTATCTCATTGGATATCTTACAAAATTCTCAGAGTAATCCATCTAAATGGGGGCTGTACTTCAGAGCACCAAGAAATAAATGGCATCATTAAGATCCCCGGAGTAATGTCACCTTTCTCACTAATGTGTCAGCTCCTGTCGCAGTCTTCTCTTGGATACTCAACCTAGCCCTGTTCTTGCTCAAGGATGAGTGGTTTTAGGTTTTTCAAAGTAGCTCACATTTAGGAGAAAAAAAAAAAGTATTTGTTTGCAGAATTAGAAAGCCATCTCCTTTTTTAAAGATAAAAATGCACTGAAATTAGTCCATATAATGTGTTTTCTGCTTGTCAGAAAAGAGAGTATATTCTGGCCTATGATTCTCTACAAGCTGTTTACAAATTATCCTCTTGACTGATACAAGTGACAGGATTCATTAGCAACCTTAGTGAGCTCTCCTTTTTCTTTAAAGGTGATTGTCCCAAATTTGAACTGCCCAGGTTCTGTGTATCTTATTACCACCCTCTCTAATTGGCAACCTGCCATTCGACTGTTTTCTAATTATTAACAACTATACCTACAGCTAAGAGCAAAGTAGAACTATAATTGTTCTCTCCACATACTCATTAGGAAACAGAAAAGGTGGTCATATAATTCACTTCTGGGTGAAATTTAAGAAAGATGCTTCTGCCACTAAGAGTTGAAATATACTAGAATAGGCCACCCGCGCCTGTAATCCCAGCACTTTGGGAGGACGAGGAGGGCAGATCACGAGGTCAGGACATCGAGACCACCCTGGCAAACACGGTGAAACCCCGTCTCTACTAAAAAATACAAAAAATTAGCCGGGCGTGGTGGCAGGCGCTGTAGTCCCAGCTACTCAGGAGGCTGAGGCAGGAGAATGGCATAAACCCGGAAGGCGGAGCTTGCAGTGAGCTGAGATCGCGCCACTGCACTCCAGCCTGGGTGACACAGTGAGACTCCATCTCAAAAAAAAAATATATATATATA
>NW_012106761.1:3780-4529 GCF_000951045.1 Mandrillus leucophaeus
CAAAGTGGTACACACACACACACACACACACACACACACACACACACATTAAACAAAAAACAAACAATAATTCTTCATGATGCGCTCTACAGAGGGAAGCAGGAGTAACCTGCTCATTTCAATCAGTAGACATATATGATACCACTCTCAAGAGAGGTGGATGCATGATGCATGCTAGCACAGTAAACGCTCTGTGCAGTCCACAAGACGGCTACAAGTGGGTTAACTCTGTAATACCCAAATTTATTTGACTATGAAATACTAGTAAAAGCACATGGCATTATCATTAGTGTTCTACTCAAAACAGTTTGGGGAAACACTAAATTGGCCTCATGTTCCAAATTCAATCTTTAGAATAAATGTTTGCTACTGAGCTCCAGAAACACATCAATAAGCTTAATAATTTTAAGAATATTATTGCAAATTTCTACTAACATATTCTAAAATATCATATTTTAGATCAAAAGGCAGTCACACATGCTACCTGTTTGTGAGAGCTCATTAAAAGCAAGTGGTCTCAGGCCAGGAGTGGTGGCTCACGCCTGTAATCCCAGCACTATGGAGGGCCGAGGCGGGCGGATCACGAAGTCACGAGATGGAGACCATCCTGGCTAACACGGTGAAACCCCGTTTCTACTAAAAATACCAAAAATTAGCCGGGCATGGTGGTGGGCGCCTGTAGTCCCAGCTACCCGGGAGGCTGAGGCAGAAGAATGGCGTGAACCCGGGAGGTGGAGCTTGCAGTGAGC
>NW_012106762.1:0-732 GCF_000951045.1 Mandrillus leucophaeus
TAGGGGGCAGACACCTCTGTCCACAGCACATACAGCCTCTCTCGGGCACCCCAGTGTCCATCAGAGAACCTGGGATCACGCGGGGCCCAGAACACGGCCAGCCAAGCCTCCTCTGAGTCCTCCTGGGAGTGCCCCCACCCTGTACACCGGGCACAAGGCGACCAGAATTTCAGGCCAGGGCTACGGAATGTTGTGGAGTCAGGCGAGTCTTGGGAGCAGGGATGAACACAAGCCTTCCAACCATGCGGCTCTGGGCAAATGATCTCTCAGAACTTCTGTTTTCTCCTCCGTAAAACATGCATGGGTTTGTCTGTCGCTCCCAGCCCAACACATGGCCAGCTCTGCGCTCCAGAAGCAACAGCAGTGGGATGAGGGAATGAAAGAGCAAATGAGTGAATGAGGGGGAGCAGGCAGGGTGAGGGGTGAGAGCCTGGCCTGCCCCTCCCCCACTGCCCCCAGGACAGGATGGAACTAGCCGTGGAAGGCGGATTTGGGAAGACCCAGCTGTAGACGCCTGGCAAGGGCTCTCCCGGCAGCATCCACACGGGTGAGGGAGTGTGGATCGTTGTCACTCAGGAATTACTCAGACTGCAGGGTGAGGGATCACAGGCAGGTCTGGGACCCTTCCACGGAGGCAGCTGCCTAATCACTGGGCTGAGGCTGTGGTTTGCTTGCCTGCAGGGGAGCCCTGCCTGCTCTGACTTAAGACCCTGCTTCAGTGCTAATTTTTAA
>NW_012106762.1:4012-4391 GCF_000951045.1 Mandrillus leucophaeus
TCACCCACTCACCCACTCATTCATCCACTCATTCACCCATTCACCACTCACCCACTCATTCACCCACTCACCCATTCACTCACTCACCCACTCACCCACTCACTTATTCATCCACTCATTCATTTACCCATTCACCCACTCACTCATTCACCCACTCACTCACCCACTCACTCATTCACCCACTCACTCATTCACCCACTCACCCACTCACTCACTCACTCACCCACTCACTCATTCACCCATTCATCCACTCACCCACTCACTCACTGACCCACTCACTCATTCACCCGCTCACTCACTCACCCACTCACCCATTCACCCACTCTACTCATTCACACATTCACTCATTCACCCATTCACCCACTCACTCACTAACCCA
>NW_012106763.1:0-3373 GCF_000951045.1 Mandrillus leucophaeus
ATTACAGGCATGTACCACTGCACCCTGATATTTCCTGTGTACAGTGGTGTAGCCAGGGTGCAAACCATTTCTTAATGGTTCTGTCATCTAAATGTTATATCTTCTTGCTTCCCTTTGAGATATGCTCATTCCTCCATACAACTAAATAATCTCAATTACTCTTGAGGGAGCATAAAGTCCTCACTGCCTAATCATGGGTCCTTTCAAATTATTTGTTGACTTGTGTTTAAAATATGAAAAAAAATGCAGATTTTGTTTTCTTATTACTGCTTAACCTGAACAAAATGTCATAGATACCTCCTGGCCTGTTGCTAAACCAAGAAGAGTCACTTGGATAATGATCAAGACAGGAGGGAAACCACATTGATAATTTATCATTACACTATCATCACACACATGGAACTCATCAATGATGCTTACAAAAAAATTGGGTCATTTGTGGAAAAGTGTAAAGAGAATATAGGAGATGTTTCAACTGAAGAGAAAATGCTACAGAAAATAATTACAAAAAATTAAGATGTGAACACAAATTCAGAGATTCAGGAGCACAAAGGGCTAAGTTAAGGGAAAAAAAGTTATCAATATTTTCTTATTCATTATGGAGAGCAGGATGAATTCTTAAAAGGTCAAGTAATTGTGAGTCTGATAAACTGATGATAATTTGTATTTCTAATGTTGTAAATGGTTTTGAATTTATAGTCATTTCTATTTCCTTTAGACTAATGACCATGAGTTTGATTGACAAACTATGTGTGTTCATCATACTATGTGTTAAAATAAGTCAAACAATTTTTAATCTTGTATTTGTTTTCATTTCATTTTAGTTTAGTTTCTTTGGGCCAGGGTCTCACTCTGTCATCTAGGCTGGAAGTGCAGTGGCATGATCACATGTCACTGCAGCCTCGACATCTCTAGGCTCAGGTGATCCTCCTGCCTCAGCCTCCCAAGTAGCGGGGACTACAGGTGAGAGCCACCACGCCTGGCTAATTTTTGTATATTTTTTTTAGAGATGGGGTTTTGATATGTTGTTCAGGCTGGTCTCAAACTCCTGGACTCAAGCGATCTGCCCATCTTGGTCTCACAAAGTGCTGAAATGACAGGCATGCACTACTGCCCCTGGCCTGTTTCCATTTTTTTATTTGGCTGATTCATTGAGACACAATTATCAAGTCAAATCTCACTATTTCCTTAGCATTTCTCTTCAGTTTAGCTTAGAAAAATCTATTCCTAAGTTAATATTTTAAAATATATACAATTAGGTGTGGTGGCATGCACCTGTAATCCCAGCTACTTGGGAGGTTGAGGCAGGAGAGTCACTTGAACCCAAGAGACAGGTTGCAGTGAGTCGAGACCGTGCCACTGCACTCCAGCCTGGGCAACGAGTGAGACGCCATCTCAATAAACAAAAGCAAAAACCAAAACAAAAACCAAGGTTT
Source organism: Mandrillus leucophaeus (assembly GCF_000951045.1). Lineage (NCBI taxonomy): Eukaryota > Metazoa > Chordata > Mammalia > Primates > Cercopithecidae > Mandrillus > Mandrillus leucophaeus. The sequence goes on from NW_012106763.1 coordinate 1,437, forward strand.
TCTCCAGATCATTTTTAGATTTAATTATTCAGTCTGTTTTGACTATATGTCAAAACAGAATTCAGTAAATATAACTTCACTCCTACACACTATTAGTCAATGTACCTTACACAATTTATTGAATAAATCAGTTCATTCCCAACAGCATCAAAAGTAACATTTCCTAATGTAAATTAATATAGGCATTATGGAAAATAATACGGAGAATCATAAGAGAAACAAAATAGAACTACTCTATGTTCCAGCAATCCTACCTGTGGGTGTATAGCTAAAGGAATTGAAATCAGCATACAGAAGACATAACTGCACTACCATATTCACTGCAGCATTCTTCATAATAGCTAAGGTATGGAAGCAACCTAGGAGGCCAGCATTGGGTGAATGGATAAAGAAAATGTGATATACACACACACACACACACACACACACATACATGAATACTATTCACTCTTTTATTTTTATTTTTATTTTATTTTGATACATAGTTTCGCTCTTGTTGCCCAGGCTGGAGTGCAAAGGCACAATCTCAGCGCACCATAACCTCCATCTCCCTGGTTCAAGATTCTCCTACCTCAGTCTCCTGAGTAGCTGGGATTACAGACATGCATCACCACACCCGGCTAATTTTGTATTTTTAGTAGAGATGGGGTTTCTCCATGTTGGTCAGGCTGGTCTCCACCTCCCGACCTCAGGTGATCCTCTCACCTCAGCCTCCCTAAGTGCTAGGATTACAGGCATGAGCCACTGTGCCTGATCTTACGATTTACTTTTTTTTCTTTTTTTTTTTTCCTTTGAGATAGAATTTCCCTCTTATTGCCCAGGCTGCAATGGTGTTATCTCCATCACTGCAATCTCCGCCTCCCAGGTTCAAACGATTCTCCTGCCTCAGCCTCCCAAGTAGCTGGGATTACAGGTACCCGCCACCACGCCCAGCTAATTTTTGTATTTTTAGTAGAGAGAGGCCTTCGCAATATTGCCCGTGCTGGTTTCGAACTCCTCCTGAGCTTGAGTGATCCACTTGTCTCAGCCTCTGAAAGTGCTGGGATTACAGGCGTGAGCCACAGCACCCAGCCAAAAACACAGAGAGGTGTATTAATAGTCTGAAGCGTTGCAAAATACTGCTGAGAATACAGTTCACTAATATCATCATCACAGAGTACAAAATACATTCTGGTATTATTAAAAATATCATAGCTCTGACTAACACATACACAGAACACTCATTCTATTAGAAATTAAATTATAGCAATATTATTGACAACCACTTTTACAGCTGTCACTGTAAACTCAAAGACAAGAAATAAATTCATCATCAGAAAACATAAAACAAGTACTTAGCCTTATTGTTGCGAAGCCTGTAGTTGTCTTTTACTGAATGACACCTCAGTTCTTGGGATAGAGTTTGAAACAGCAACTGGAAGGACAGCTTTAACTTGAAAATGGTTTTATTTTTAGAGTTGTCGTGTTATAAAAGCTATTCTCACATAGCCAAGCTGTTGGACAGAGACCAGGTTTCACGAAAGATTTTCATCAAGTGTTTCACATTTTCCTCACTGCAACCCCAAACAATGGCAAATGCTTCATAAGCCCCTGTAAATGCTGATTCAGCTGATAAATTAATAAAATTCTCTTTCTTTAGGCCAGATGTGGTGGCTCACACCTGTAATCCCAGCACTTTGGGAGGCCGAGACAAGCGGATCATGAGGTCAGGAGGTCGAGAGCATCCTGGCTAACACGGTGAAATCCCGTCTCTACTAAAAATACAAAAAATTAGCCAGGCATGGTGGCACGCACCTGTAATCCCAGATACTTTGGAGGCTGAGACAGGAGAATTGTTTGAACCAGGGAGGAGGAGGTTGCAGTGAGCCAAGATTGCACAACTGCACTGCAGCCTGGGTGACAGAGCAAGACTCCATCTCAAAAAATAAATAAAATAA
>NW_012106764.1:0-32472 GCF_000951045.1 Mandrillus leucophaeus
CAGGTGATCAGCCAGAAGTGGAGGGAGATGGAAAAACTGGGAGAGAAGAGTGACCTGGGAACATCATGGATAGAATGGCCAGCCAGTCCCCTGGCATCAGGAGATTTACAAGGGCTCACGTTGGCCATGCTCAAAGACCACAGGACAGTGGGCACTCACTCCCATTACTACCCCTAATACCTGGTTGAAAAGAGGAAGAGAAAGTGAATCATGTAAATGAAAGTCTCATTGCAACTGGAGAGGTGGAGACCTCAGAGTGATCAAAGAGATAGGGAAGGTGTACAGGGAAGGGGAATCTGAATATTTCTATGTAAAATAATGATTTTGAACTTTTACATACACCATATACAAAGTAAAAAAAAAAAAATGGATAGAAGGGTTGAAAGATAGCCCACAGAATGGCAGAATATATTCACAAATCAAATGAGAACATATAAAGCACTCCAACACACAACAACTGAAGAGGGCCAGTCCCTCCACACCTGTGGGTGTTTCTCATCAGGTGGGACAAGAGATTGAGAAAAGAAATAAGACACAGAGACAAAGTATAGAGAAAGAACAGTGGGCCCAGGGGACCTGCGCTCAGCATACAAAGGACCCGCACCAGCACTGGTCTCTGAGTTCCCTCAGTATTGTTGATCACTATCTCTACCATCTCGGTGAGGGGGATGTGGCAGGACTATAGGGTAATGGTGGGGAGAGGGTCAGCAGGAAAACATGTGAGCAAAGGACTCTGTGTCATAAATAAGTTTAAGGAAACGTGCTGTGCCTTGATGTGCACGTACACAAACATCTCAGTGCAATAAAGAGCAGTCTTGCCACCAGCATGTCTCACCTCCAGCCCTAAGGTGGTTTTCTCCTATCTCAGTAAATAGAACATACAATCGGGTTTTACACAGAGATGTGCCATTCCCAGGGCGGAGCAGGAGACAGATGCCTTCCTCTTATCTCAACTGCAAAGAGGCCTTCCTCTTTCACTAATCCTCCTCAGCACAGACCCTTTATGGGTGTTGGGCTGGGGGACAGTCAGGTCTTTCCCTTCCCACGAGGCCATATCTCAGGTTATCACGGGGGGAGAAACCTTGGACAATACCTGGCTTTCCTGGCCAGAGGTCCCTGCAGCCTTCCGCAGTGTATTGTTTCCCTGGGTACTCGAGATTAGAGAATGGCGATGACTTTTACCAAGCATACTGCCTTCAAACACTTTTTTAACAAAGCACGTCCTGCACAGCCCTAAATCCATTAAACCTTGAGTCAACACAGCATACCTCACTGCAAGCACAGGGTTGGGGGTAGGGTTACAGATTAAGAGCGTCTCAAGGCAGAAGAATTTCTCTTAGTACAGAACAAAATGGAGTTTCTTATGTCTACTTCTTTCTACATAGACACTGTAACAGTGTGATCTCTCTTTCTCTTCCCTACAACAACAAAATACTACAATCCCATTCAAAAATTCAAAGGACTTCAATAGAAACTTCTGCAAAGAAGATATGCAAGTTATCCATAAGCACACCTGGAAAGACGCTCAACTTCATTAGTCATTGGAGAAATGCAAATCAAAACCACAGTGAGATACCACTTCATATCCTTTAGAAAGGCTATAATTATTTTTTAATGGAAAATACGAAATGCTGGACAGAATATGGAGAAATTGAAACTCTTATGAATTGCTGGTGAGTGTAAATTGGCATAGCCAATTTGTGGTTCCTCAGAAAAACAAAATCACAATTTCCCTGGGACCCAGCAATTCCACTTTTAGATGTATACCCAGTGGATTTGAAAGCAGGGATTTGAACAGATCCTTGTAAACCAATATTCACAGCAACATTATTCACAGTAATTATCAGGTTGAAGAGCCCAAGTGTCCATCGACAGAAGAATGGGTTCACAAAATGTGGTATACAGACAATGAAATATCATTCAGTCATAGAAAGAATGAAGTTCTGATACACACTATAGCAGGAATGATAGTGATAACAGCATGCTAAGTAAAATTTGACAGACATCAAAGGAAAAATATATGATTCCACCCCTAAGTAGTAGATTAAGCAAATTCATAGATTAGACAAAGTAGTAGAGGATAACGAGGACTGGGAGAAGGCAGAGTTATCATGTAATGATTACAGAGTTTCTTTAGAGTAATGAAAAGCTTTTGGAAATAGGTAGTGACGATGGTTGTAAAACACTGTAGGATCTGCTGCCAAGATGGCCAAATAGGAACAGCTCTGGTCTGCAGCTCCCAGCACACAGCACACAGAAGGCACACAGCACACAGAAGGCAGGTGATTTCTGCATTTCCAATTGAAGTAGCCTGTTCATCTCTTTGGGACTGGTTAGGCAGTCAGTGCAGGCCACAGAGGGCGAGCAGAAGAAGGGTGGGGCATAGCCTCACCAAGGAAATGCAAGGAGTGTGGGGGCCTCCCTTTCCCAACCAAGGGAAGCCATGAGAGACTGTGCTATCCAGCCCAAATGCTACACTTTTCCCATGGTTTTGCAATCTGCAGACCAGGAGATTCCCTCATGTGCCTACACCACCAGGGCCCTGGGTTTCAAGCAAAATACTGTGCAGCTGTTCAGGCAGACACTACACTAGCTGCAGGAGGATTTTTTTTTCATACCCTAGTGGTGACTGGGACCCCAGAGAGACAGAACTGTTCATTCCCCTGGAAAGGGGGCTGAAGCCAGGGAACCAAGTGGTCTCACTCAGTGGGTTCCATTCCCACAAGGCCCAGCAAGCTAAGAACCACTGGCTTGAAATTTTCACTGATAGCACAGCAGTCTGAAGTCAACCTGTGATGATTGAGCTTGATGGAGGGAGGGGCATCTGCCATTACTGAGGCTTGAGTAGGCAGTTTTCCCCTGACAGTGCTAAAAAGGCCTGAAAGTTCAGACTGGGAAAACTCAACACAGTGAGGCAAAGTGGCTGTGGCCAGTCTGCCTCTCTGGAGTCCTCTTCACTGGGCAGGGCATCTCTGAAAGAAAGGCAGCAACCCCAGCCAGGGGCTTATAGATAAAATTCCTGTCTCACTGTGGGCATAGCTTCAGCGGACTTAAACATTCCTGCCTGCCAGCTCTGAAGACAGCAGTGGATCCTGACAAGGAGGGTTCTGCCAACACAGTGCTTGAGCTCTGCTAAGGGACAGACTGCATCCTCAGGTTGGTCCCTGATCCCCGTGCCTCCTGACTGCCAGAGACCTCCTGACAGGGGTTGACTGACACCTCATACAGGAGAGCTCTGTATGAAGTAGGCATCAGAAGGTGGGCAATAACGAACTCTTCTGAACTAACAGAGCATGTTCTAACCCAATGCAACAGTAATCAAGTGAAAGAAAGGATATCAGAGATTGAAGATCAACTTAATCAAATAAAGCATGAAGACAAATAAAGCATGAAGAGCTTTGTATGAGGGGATGAAGCTTCCAGAGGAAGGAGCAGGCAGAAATCTTTGCTGTTTTGCAGCCTCCACTGGTGATACTCAGGCAAAGAGGGTCCAGAGTGGACTGCCAACAAACTGCAGCAGACCTACAGTAAAGGGGCCTGACTGTTAGAAGAACAACTAACAAACAGAAAGCAATAACATCAACATCAACATAAACAACCTTCACACAGAAACCCAATCCAAAGGTCATCAGACTCAAAGATCAAAGTTAGATAAATCCATGAAGATGAGGAAAAACCAGTGCAAAAATGCCAAAAATTCAAAAAAACAGAATGCCTCTTCTCCTCCAAATGTTTGCAACTCCTCTCCAGCAAGAACACAAAATTGGACAGAGAATGAATTTGATGGATTGACAGAAGTAGACATCAGAAGGTGGGTAATAACAAACTCCTCTGAATTAACAGAGCATGTTCTAACCCAATGCAAGGAAGCTAAGAACCTTGAAAAAGGGTTACAGGAACTGCTAATTAGAATAATAAGTTTAGAGAAGAACATAAATGACCTGCTGGAGTCAAATAACACACCACAAGCACTTTGTGAAGGATATACAAGTATCAGGAGCTGAATTAATCAAGCAAAAGAAAGGATATCACAGATTGAAGATCAACTTAATGAAATAAAGCATGAAGACAAGATTTGAGAAAAAAAAAAAAAGATTGAAAAGGAACAAACAAAGCCTCCAAGAAATATGGGACTATGTACAAAGACCAAACTTATGATTGATTAGGGTCCCTGAAACTGATGGGGAGAATAGAGCCAAGCTGGAAAACACACTTCAGGATATTATCCAGGAGAACTTCCCCAAACTAGCAAGACAGGCCAACGTTCAAATTCAGGAAATACAGAGAACACCACAAAGATACTCCTCAAAAATAGCCATTCCAAGACACAAAATCATCAGATTTCCAAGGTTGAAATGAAGGAAAAAATATTAAGGGCAGCCAGAGAGAAAAACCAGGTTATCTACAAAGGGAAGCCCATCAGACTAACAGTGAATCTCTCTACAGAAACCCTATAAGCCAGAAGAAAGTGGATACTAATATTCAACATTCTTAAAGAAAATAATTTTCGACCCAGAATTTTATATACAGCCAAACTAAGTTTCATAAGTTAAGTAGGAATAAAATCCTTTACAAACAAGCAAATACTGAGGGATTTTGTCACCACCAGGCTTGCCTTACGAGAGCTCCTGAAGGAAGCACTAATTATGGGAAGGAAAAACTCAGTACCAGCCACTGCAAAAACACACCAAAATATAAAGACCAACGACACTATGGAGATAATGCATCAACCAAACTGCAAAATAACCAGCTAGCAACATGATGACAGGATCAAATTCACACATAACATCATTAACCTTAAATGAAAATGGGCTAAATGCCCCAATTAAAAGATACAGACTGGTAAATTGGATAATGAGTCAAGACCCATCAGTGTGCTGTATTCAGGAGACCCATCTCATGTCCAAAGACACATAAAGGCTCAAAATAAAGGGATGGAGGAGTATTCACCAAGCAAATGGAAAGGAAAAAAAAAAAAAAAAACAGATGTTGCAATCCTAGTCTCTGATAAAACAGACTTTAAGCCAACAAAGATTTTTTAAAAAGACGAAGGGCATTACACAATGGCAAAGGGATGAATGCAATGAAAAGAGCTAACTGTCCTAAATACACATGCACTCAATACAGGATCACTCAGATTCATAAAACAAGTTCTTAGAGACCTACAAAGAGACTTAGACTCCCACACAATAATAGTGAGAGATTTTAACACCCCACTGTCAATATCAGACATATCAATGAGACAGAAAATTAACAGGGATATTCAGGACTTGAGCTCAGCTCTGGACCAAGTGGACCTAATAGATATCTACAGAACTCTCCACCCCAAATCAACAGAATGTACATTCTGCTCAGCAACACATAGCACTTATTCTACAATTGACCACATAACTGGAAGTAAAACACTCTTCAGCAAATGCAAAAGAATGGAAGTAATAACAAACAGCCTCTCAAACCACAGAGCAATCAAATTAGAACTCAGGATTAAGAAACTCACTCAAAACCACACAACTATATGGAAAGAGAACAGCCTGCTCCTGAATGACTACTGGGTAAATAGCGAAATTAAGGCAGAAGTAACTAAGTTCTTTAAAACCAATAAGAACAAAGGGACAATGTACCAGAATCTCTGGGACACAGCTAAAGCAGTGTCTAGAGGGAAATGTATAGCACTAAATGCCCACTAGAGAAAGAAACAAAGATCTAAAATTGACACCCTAACATCACAATTAAAAGAACTAGAGAAGCAAGAGCAAACAAATTCAAAAGCTAGTGGAAGGCAAGAAATAGCTAATATCAGAGCAGACCTGAAGGAGATAGAGACATGAAAAACCCTTCAAAAATCAATGAATCCAGGAGCTGGTTTTTCGAAAAGATTCACTAAATAGATACACCATCAGTCAGACTTAAAAAAGCTCAGGACCAGATGGATTCACAGCCCAATTCTACCAGAGATACAAAGCAGAACTGGTACCACTCCTTATGAAACTATTCCAAACAACAGAAAAACAGGGACTTATCCTTAACTCATTTTATGAGGCCAGCATCATCCTGATTCCAAAACCTAGAAGAAACACAACAATAACAAAAAAATTTCAGACCAATATTCCTGATGAACATTTATGTAAAAATCCTCAATAAAATACTGACAAACTGAATCCAGCAGTACATCAAAAAGCTTATCCACTACGATCAAGTCGGCTTCATCCCTGGGATGAAAGGCTGGTTCAATATATGCAAATCAGTAAATGTAATCTATCACATAAACAGAACCAATGAAAAAAACCATATGATTATCTCAATAGATGCAGAAAAGGCCTTTGATAAAATTCAACATCCCTTCATGCTAAAACATCTCAATAAACTAGGCATTGATGGAACATATCTCAAAACAATACAAGCTATTTACGACAAACCCATAGCCAATACCATACTGAATGGGCAAAAGCTGGAAGCATTCCCTTTGAAAACTGGTACAAGACAAAGATGCCCTCTCTCACCACTCCTATTCAACGTAGTATTGGAAGTTCTGGCCAGGGCAATCAGGTAAGAGAAAGAAATAAAGGGTACTCGATTAGGAAGAGAGGAAGTCAAACTGTCTCTGTTTGCAGATGACATCATTGTATATTTAGAAAACCCCACCATCTCAGCCCAAAAATTCCTTAAGCTGATAAACAACTTCAGCAAAGTCTCAGGATACAAAATCATTGTGCAAACATCACAAATATTCCTATACACAAATAATAGACAAGCAGAGAGCCAAATCATAAATGAACTCCCATTCATAATTGCTACAAAGAAAATAAAATACTTAGGAATAAAAGTGATGTAGAGGATCTCTTCAAGGAGAACTACAAATCACTGCTCAACAAAATAAAAGAAGACACAAACAAATGGAAAAAAATTCCATGCTCATGGATAGGGAGAATCAATACAGTAAAAATGGCCATACTGCCCAAAGTAATTTATAGATCCAATGCTACTCCCATCAAGCTACCATTGACTTTATTTACAGAATTAGAAAAACCTACTTTAAATTTCATATGGAACAAAAACAGGCCCTGTATAGTCAAGACAATCCTAAGCAAAAAGAATAAAGCTGGAGACATCACACTACCTTACTTCAAACTATACTACAAGGCTACAGTAACCAAAACAACATGGTACTGGTACCAAAACAGATATATGGACCAATGGAACAGAACAAAGACCTCAGAAATACCACCACACAATCTGATCTACAACAATCTGATCTTCAACAAACTTGACAAAAACAAGCAATGGGGAAAGGATTCCCTATTTAATACATCGTGTTGGGAAACTAGCTAGCCATATGCAGAAAACTGAAACTGGACCCTCCCTTACACTGTATACAAAAATTAACTCAAGATGGATTAAAGACTTAAATGTAAAATGTAAAACTATCAAAACTCTAGAAGAAAATCTAGGTAATATCATTCAAGACATAGGCATGGGCAAAGACTTCATGAATAAAACACCAAAAGCAATTTCAACAAAAGCCAAAATTGATAAATGGGATCTAATTCAACTAAAGAACTTCTGCTCAGTAAAAGAAACTATCATCAAAATGAACAGGCAACCTACAGAATGGGAGAAAATTTTTGCAATCTATCCATCTGACAAAGGTCTAATATCCAGAATCTACAACAAACTTAAATTCACAAGAAAAAAACAACCCCATCAAAAAGTTGGTGAAGGATATGAACAGACACTTCTCAAAAGAAGACATTTGTGCGGTAAACAAACATAGGGGGAAAAAGCTCACTATCACTGGTCATTACAGAAATGCAAATCAAAACCACAATGAGATATCATCTCACACCAGTTAGAATGGCGATCATTAAAAAGTCAGGAAACAACAGATGCTGGAGAGGATGTGGAGAAATAGGAATGCTTTTACACTGTTGGTGGGAGTGTAAATTAGTTCAACCATTGTGGAAAACAGTGTGGTGATTCCTCAATGATCTAGAACCAGAAATACCATTTGACCCAGCAATCCCATTACTGGGTATATATCCAAAGGATTATAAATCATTCTACTGTAAAGACACAAGCACACATATGTTTATTGCAGCACTATTCAAAATAGCAAAGACTTAGAACCAACCCAAATGCCCATCAATGATAGACTGGATAAGGAAAATGTGGCACATATACACCATGGAATACTATGCAGCCATTAAAAAGGATGAGTTCTTGTCCTTTGCAGGGACATGGATGAAACTGAAAACCATCATCCTCAGCAAACTAACACAGAAAGAGGAAACCAAACCCTGCATGTTCCCACTTATAAGAGGGAGTTGAACAATGAGAACACATGGACACAGGGAGGGGAACATCACACACCAGGGACTGTCAGGGTGTGGGGGGAAGGGGAGGGAGAGCATTAGGACAAATATCTAATGCATGCTGGGCTTCAAACCTAGATGACTGGTTGATAGGTGCAGCAAACCACTATGGCACATGTGTACCTATGTAACAAACCTGCACATTCAACACATGTATCCCAGAACTTAACGTTAAGAAAAAGAAAGAAAGAAAAAGAAAAGAGATTCTACAAACATCCCTCAAAGATTTTTAGATATTTCTATAGTTAGAACCCAACTAGAATTGATCCCTGTCTCCTTGGGTTTATATTATATTTTCTATGTACCTCTCTAAACTAAGTCCTCAGAATGCAAATAAGCTAAAATAAAAGGGGGGAAATAGTGAATGTTATTAATGCCATTGAACTGTACAATTAAAATGGGTTAGAGTGTCCAATTATAGGTTTCATATGCTATGCTATTTTTTAACAATTAATATACACTAAGATCACTGAATTTTAAGTGTTAGATTTTCTGGTGTGCAAATTATATTTTATGAAAGCCTATTTTTTTTAACAAAAGTGTTCGGTATGGGCTATTCAATTTTAGTAGAAGAGTAAAGGTAAATAAGATATGTAAAATTGCATCAACATTAAACCCAACTTTATCAAAGCCCAGGAAAGAAGTGCCTGGGCTGATCTACCCACAGGAGTAGCTGCTTCAAGCTACTACCACAGGAATGGACTGCTCCTCCTCTGCCTTTCTTGTCCTAAACACTGAACCAGGAAACATCCAGCAGCAAAACATGAATTTGCATTTTACTATGTGGCACCCAAAACTGAACTGAGTCTCTTCAAAATGGTGATGTAACCAGTCAAAGTCTGACTCATTCCCACTCTCACTCATTGATCCAATCAGTGGGTATTTATTGGGCATCATCAACTGGCACAGTCCTCTGCTTCATGCCATGGGAGGCAAAGGACATAGCAACTGAGATACCACCTTTCAGGAGTCTTTGCTGGAGATGTCTAAGTAGCAGATGAGTGGGAAAAATACGTTTTAATAAATCTTAACAATCACAAGTACACTTTTCTAAGAATTACACTTGTACTTTCACATAGGTTTATATTTCTTATTTATACTTTCTTATACACTTTATTCATATCATTAAACTTTCTCCACAAACATCTTCAATGACTGTGCTATTCCTAGCTCCATGGTTTGCCATTCACTTTCTCACAGGAGCTGCCCTGGATAGTGAGACTTGCATTTATGCCAAATGTGGTGTTCATAATCTGACACATCTCCTGTTATTTGGAAACACTGAATAAAACACAGCAAACATGAAATGTCCTCTGTAAAGTTTACAGGCTGCCATCTGGACTGGAGGCTCAAATTAATCATGATCTCATTTAAATGAATGGTTGACAGCAAAGTCTCTGGAGCCTGACTACCTGGGTTACAATCCTGACGGTACCTCTTACCAAATGGGGGATTCTGGATGGGAGCTACCCTGACTGCACCTTAGCTTTCCCGTCTATAATATGAAGGCTTTTTAAAAAAATCTCTTTTGTAGAGTTTATGTGAAGAAAACATGTAAAGTTTTGGCTTCATGGCTAGAACGTAACAAGTGCTCACTAAATGTTGGCCATTACCACATTGTGAGCCCAACTCTAAAGAAACTGAGAATCTAGGTAGGGAAAAAAAGAAGCACAACAAGAATTCAAAGCCAAAATCTCTGACTTCAGAGCTACTGTTGCTCATGCCATCAGAGAAAAACAGGTGCTGAGCCAAGTAGGGAAAGAGTCAGGGTCCAAGAGTCCCCAGTGGGGGTTAGGGAGGCAGTGATGGGTGGTGGAAAATAGTCACAGAACTAGGGGAGGTTGGGTGGAATGAACTGTAAATGGTTACATGTCCCTAATCTTTGGTTTGGATAGGAGCCCAGGATTTGAGGCAGAAAGAAAAGTACTCCGACTCTCTAGGTTCTGTAATGAATCACCTGCCATGAGTGGGACAAAGGAGGAAGGTGTTGGGCATAAGAGTTTACATGGATTAAGGAGCAGGAGGAAATGGGGCCCCTGGGAGAGCTGACTTCTAAGGAATTCTTTCTGAAATCTATTTTGATTTATGTTCTGAATTGATGACCTTTGGTATGACCTTGTGGAGATAATTATGAGAAAAGTGAGAGGAGTGGTAATTTGAAGATGAGCTTGTCCCATTTCTGCTCTTTCGTGTATGATCTCCATGAATCTGTCAGTGCTTTTTCCTTGTTCTAGTATTTACCAACTGGTAAACTCCTATTCGTCCTTAAAGACCTCTTTACTTGTTTATTTTCTCTTTCTCTGAATGGCCCAAGCCCACAATTTATTCCTTCAGTACACCCTCTATAATGTTCTAACACAATAATTTATTTTTCTTCCTTTAGCTATTAAAGGGTGAGGTTAAAGAACACATTTGTTTTGAATAAATAAATATGTGAATAAGTGAATATTTCTATGAGATATTCAGAGAAGTGCCTGTAATCCCAGCCAGAAGAGTTTTCTACTTTCCCCCATCCTCACCAACCACACTTAGTCAGTAATCAAATTCAACCTCTTTTTTCTACTTTAATTATCAGTACACTCTTTCATTTATTTATTTATTGGTTCTTTACTGTGGGCTAGGAATCATGTTAGAAATTGAGGATATAAAAAGCCATGGTTCTAGATTGAGAGAAATTTTCAACATAGTGGAGAAGATAAGTAAAATGATATTTATAATATACTGTATTGTGAGAATTGCTATAATACAGCCATGGCCCGGGCACAATGAGAGCATTGAAAAGTGAGCGTTAAATCAGCCATATGGCGACTGTAAATGTAAGTCAGGTAGGAAATGCTTTTGTAGCCCCTTATTACCTGGCTGGCTCTTTATGAAAATGTCAAGCAACAGCATTACTTACAATTAGGAAAATAAATTTGTGGACAGCTTCATGTTACTAAGTACTCATCTCTACTAATCCAAAATTGTTGATAAAACAAACATAAAGGATTATGAGATGGAGAATTTTTAATTCTGTTGACATTGACTCCAGGTGGCCAGAGAATGACCTCTATGCACTTGCCTTTAAGGGACACTTTAAGTAGGCAAATGCTAGTAGATCTCTAAAGGCAGATTTTAATATCACTATAGAAATGGTTTCTCTCAAGTCAAAATTGTCTCTATCTGCAGATGACATGATTTTATATTTAGAAAACCCCACCAACTCAGCCCAAAATCTCCTTTAGCTAATAAGCAACTTCAGCAAAGTTTCAGGATACGAAATCAATGTGCAAAAATCACAAGCATTCCTATGCACCAATAACAGACAGAGAGCCAAATCATAAGTGAACTCCCATTCACAACTGTTACAAAGAGAATAAAATACTTAGGAATCCAACTTACAAGGGATATGAAGGACCTCTTCAAGGAGAACTACAAACCACTGCTCAAGGAAATAAGAGAGGACACAAACAAATGGAAAAATATTCCATGCTCATGGACAGGAAGAATCAATACCATGAAAATGGACACACTGCCCAAAGTAATTTATAGATTCGATGCTATCGCCATCAAGTTACCATTAACTTTCTCCACAAAAGTAGAAAAAAACTACTTTAAATTGTATATGGAAGCAAAAAAGAACCTATATAGCCAAGACAAGCCTAAGTCAAAAGAACAAAGCTGGAAGTATCATGTTACCTGACTTCAAACTATACTACAAGGTTACGATAACCAAAACAGTATGGTACTGGTGTGAAAACAGGTATATAGACAAATGGAACAGAACACAGGCCTCAGAAATAGTGCCACACATCTATAACTATCTGATCTTTGAAAAACCTAATAAAAACAAGCAATGGGGAAAGCATTCCCTATTTAATAAATGCTATTTGGAAAGCCATATGCAGAAAACTGAAACCGGACCCTTTCCGTACATCTTACACAAAAATTAGCTCAAGATGGATTAAAGACTTAAACATAAGACCTAACACCATAAAAACACTAGAAGAAAACCTAGGCAATACCATTCAGGACATAGGCATGGGCAAAGACTTAATGACTAAAACACAAAAAGCAATGGCAACAAAAGCCAAAATTGACAAATGGGATCTAACTAAATTAAAGAGCTTCTGCACAGCAGAAGAAGCTATCATCAGAGTGAACAGGCAACCTACAGAATGGAAAAAAATTTCTGCAATCTTCCCATCTGACGAAAGGCTAATATCCAGAATCTACAAAGAACTTAAACAAATTTACAAGAAAAAACCAACAACCCCATCAAAAAGTGGGCAAAGGATATGAACAGACACTTCTCAAAAGAAGACATTATGCAGCCAACAATCATACAAAAAAAGAAAAAAAGCTCATTATCACTGGTCATTAGAGAAATGTAAATCAAAACCACAATGAGATACCATCTCACGCCAGTTAGAATGGTGATCATTAAGAAGTCAGGAAACAACAGATGCTGGAGAGGATGTGGAGAAATAGGAATGCTTTTACACTGTTGCGAGTGTAAATTAGTTCAACCATTGTAGAAGACAATATGGCAATTCCTCAAGCATCTAGCACCCGAAATACCATTTGACCCAGCAGTCCCATTACTGGTATACGCCTAAAGGATTATAAATCATTCTACTATAAAGACACATGCACACATATGTTTATTGCAGCACTGTTCACAACAGCAAAGACTTGGAACCAACCCAAATGCCCATCAATGGTAGACTGGATAAAGAAAATGTGGCACATATACATCGTGGAATACTATGCAGCCATAAAAGATGATGAGTTCATGTCCTTTTCAGGGACATTGATGAAGCTGGAAACCATCATTTTCAGCAAACTAACACAGGAACAGAAAACCAAATATCGCACATTCTCACTCATAACTGGGAGTCGAACAATGAGAACACAAGGACACAGAAAGAGGAACATCACACACTGGGGCCTGTCGAGGGGTGGGAGGCTAGGGGAGGGCTAGCATTAGGAGAAATACCTAATGTAATGATGAGGTGTTGGGTGCAGCAAACCACTATGGCATGTGTATGCCTTTGTAACAAACCTGCATGTTCTGCACCTGTATCCCAGAATTTAAGTAGAATATTTTTTTTAAAAGTTAAAGTGAGACAGTTTCTCTATGTGACTGAAATTCCAAAATTTTATCTGTCAATGACAAATTTCTTTTTCCTTTCTTCTTCTTTCTTTTCTTTTCTTTTTTTTTTTTTTTTTTTGGTTTGAGACAAAGATTCCCCCTGTTCCCCAGGCTAGAGTACAGCCTTTTTTTAGCTAGTAATGCAGGAAGGTATTTTTTATATTTTTGCTGCAACTTAGTAGTTTTTTTTTATATGACAAAATACTGTAGATAGAATTAAATAAGGCACAAATAAATGAAAAAACACTTTGGGTAGTTAAATTATCACTCCCCAAAGCATTAAATGCAATTCCTACCAAAATCCCAATAATACTTTTTGCAGAAATAAGAAAATCTATCAAAATTCACAACGAATCTCAAAGTACCTTGGAGAGTCAAAACAATCTTGAAAAAGAAGAATAAAGTTGGAGGACTCACACTTCCTGATTTAAAAACTTACTGCAGGGCTATAGTAATTAAAACAGTGTGATGCTATTATAAGGACAGTCATAGGGACAAGGGAATAGAAAGGAAGCCCAGAAACAAACTGTTGCATATAATATATATCGGTATTTCACAAGCGTGATAACACTATTCGATAAGGAAAAACAGTCTTTTCAACAAATGATGCTGGGACAAATGGGTATGCAAAATAATAAAGTTGGATTCTTAATCCAGACCATACACAAAAAGTAACTCAAAATGGATCAAAAACCTAAAGGTAAGGGGTAAAATTAAACAACTTTTAAAAGAAAACATAGGAGCAAATCTTTGTGTTCTTGAATTTGGCAATAGTTTCTCAAGGATGACATCAAAAACGTAAGCAATAAAAGAAAAAATAGATACGTTGGACTTCATCAAAAAAACCTTATGCATCAAAAGCTACTATTGTGAGAGTGAAAAGACAAACAACAAAATAGGAGAAAATATTTGCAAATCATCTATCTGATATGGGATTAATACCCAAAATATACAACGAACTCTGATAACTCGACAACAACAACAGTTTTTAAATGAATAAAGGACTTTAATAGGCATTTCTCCAAAGAAGATATACAAATAGCTAATATGCAAATGAAAAGATACTCAGGTTAATTAGTCATTAAGGATCAAATCAAATGAGATACCACAATGAGATACCACTTTACACCCTTTAGGATGACTATCATCAAAAAATGGAAAATAACAAGTGCTGGTGAGGATATGGAAAAATTGGAACCCTCATGCAATTACTGATGGGAATGTAAAATTATGCAGCACTGGGAAAAATATTTTGGTGGTTCCTCTAAAGTTAAACATAACATGTGATTCACCATTCCATTTCAAGGTATCTAACCAAAGAATTGAAAGCAGGGAATTGAGCAGATACTTGTACACCAGTGTTTACAGGAGCATTGTTGATGATAGCTAAAAAGTGGAAATTAATCTTGTGTCCATCAGCAGAAGAATGGATAAACAAACTGTGGTAATCACGTTTTTTTAGTTTAAGAGCAGAGGTTTATTAGGCAAAAGAAAGAGAATAGAGAATAGCTCTCTATCCTACAGAGAGAGAGGGGCACCCAAGTGGGTCTTCCAGTTCTGCAGTGAAGTGCGCAGGGTTTTCTAGACTGACTCGAGGAGGTAGTGTCTAATTTACATATGGTTCAAAGATTGGTTGGATCAGGTGTGATGTTTACATAGCATGTGAAAAAGCTGGCTACCCCACCCTAATCTTTCATTGTGCAAATGGGTACCTGGCTGGAACCATGTTGCTTTCTCCTTACTCTACATGTGGTTGACAAACAGAAGATGGAGCCACCATGTTGAACATGCCTAGCCCCAGGTAGACTTTTCCTGCTGGCATAGCTGCTGGCATTCACCCAAGCTTCCAGCTTGCTTATCTATGTCTGCAGTTTGATGTTTACAGGCTGATTTTTGCTAGCAAAGAAATAATTTGGGGGCCTCTTTGTATTCAAAGGAAAATTTTACCAAGGCCTTCCTTACCCTCACTATCTGCCTAAATAATTTCTTTTTAACGCCTATATCATTTCTGCCTCAGGAGTGGCAACCCTAACTATTGTTAGAAAGTGTTGGAAAATGGCTCTTTCTGTCTACTTCCTGCTGAAAAGGGGTGTCTTGTGGGGAACAGCAGCTAGGGCTCCTCTTGGGGTTGATTTAAGGGTCTTCGAAAGAAAGGTGTGTCTATGCGTTATTCTATCTGCAGCACCATTTGGAATTTGATTGTTTTTAGGAAAAAAAGAGATAAATTTTCATTTGAATATGAGTATTAAGATTACCACTGTTAGTGGGGATACCATAGGCCACAATCATGACGGTAGAGTTTGTTTGACACCTGTTAGCCATTCTGATGAGTTGTAATACTGGTTTCCCTCCACCAGATGTTGCTGTACTTTACCAGAAAGATTAACATAAAAGTAATCTTTTGAGGATAAGTAGCATTGAATTTGGGTGGCTAGAATAACTTTAGTGTTAACCTTGGCTAAATCTTCCCTGCAATTATTAATCCTTTCCACAGACCACAGATGATGACTTCCACAGACCATCTATGATGTGCTTAAACTTTCTGACTTGTCCTAAACATCCCTCTAGTTATACAACCAGTTATTCTCTTTAGGACATGGATTTACCATGCAAGATCATTTCTGATGCAAAATTCACTTTATTTGTAACATCTTTGCATAGCTAGGGTGTGACATATTACCAAACCCAATAAAAAGTCTTAGCAGACTCAGCAATAGTAAAATCTTCATGTTTGCTTCCTGTTGGTAATGATTATTCCTGCTATAAGGATAATAATTAAGCAAAATACTACAGCAAAGGAAACTCTCTGTTCAATATTTCAGTTATAAGGTGCTACCGTGTGTAGCCCTATTGCAAATAGTAGAGTGAGTATAGCATTTCCTGCAAGAATGGCATAGTAAATTATTTCCATCTAAAATTTTACCTGCCAAAACAGAATTTCCCTTTGGGGGTCTATGAAATTCCTTGGTTTTATTTTCCTGAATGAAAAAAAACACTCCAGGTTATGGGCATCCTATTTACTTTCATTACCCAGCAAGATTTACAGTGTAACTGTCCAAAGCTAGTGGTCCAGATGTTTACATTTCCCACTCCCCCCTTTTCTTTTTTGAGATGGAGTCTCACCCTGTTGCCCAGGCTGGGGTGCAATAGTGTAATCTCAGCTCACTGCAACCTCCACCTCCTGGGTTCAAGTGATTCTTCTGCCTCAGTCCCCTGAGTAGCTGGGATTAGAGGCATGCACCACCATATCTGGCTAATTTTTTGTATCTTTAGTAGAAATGGGGTTTCACCTTGTTTGCCAGGCTGGTTTTGAGCTCCTGACCTTGTGATCCACCCGCCTCAGCCTCCCAAAGTGCTGGGAATACAGACATGAGCCACCATGCCTGGCCACCAATCCTTTTTTGCTTCTTCTGAGCCACAGGAGATTACTACTTGATTCACAGGAATAAGCAGGGTTAGTCTAAAAGGTAAGCAAAAGCACTTAAAAACAACCAATGAGACTAGAATTTAATGACAAATGTATGATAAGTTTTGGAGCATAATTTTTCTCTTTCCAGTCCTCATTATTGGTAAAAATGAATTATGAATGGACTGTGTCATTTGTAGAATCACCTTGAGTTTTATACTTGGCCTGATTGTTTGCATAAAGTGTAGTAAGAATAATTATCCTTCCCATAGGCTCTTAAATTGGCTTTGATGGAACTGTGTTCCACAAGGAATCTTAGAGAAGACCTTTTAAAGCCTAGCCCAGCTGTGAGTTTTTACCCTCAAATACCTATGAGTTGAGTAAACACCTCTCTTCTTGAGGTACCAATGACATAGGGTTCCTGGGCCTGTTAGAAAGTAATATTCTTTACTCAGAAATGTGATGTACACTTATAACAGAATATTACTCAATCCAGAAAAGGAATGAAATTCTGACACATACTATAAAATGGAAAAACTTTTTAAAAACATGATAAAATGAAATAAGCTAGTTACAAAAGAACAAAACTTGTATGACTCTATTTCTATGAGATATCTAGAAAAGGCAAATTCATAGAGACAGAGAGTTAGAATAGAGGTTACCAGGGAATGGGGAAAGGAGGAGTATGAAAATTATTGATTAATGGCTATAGAGTTTCTGCTTGGAATTACATAAAACTTTAGAAATGATAGTAGTGATGATTGTACAATACTGTGAATGTGCTTAATGCCAATCTACTATACACTTAAAAATGGTTAAAATGGTAAGTTTTATGCTACATATATACACATTTTACTACAATAGAAATTATTTTAAGAAGTAAATAAAGGTCGGGTGCAGTGGTTCATGCCTGTAATTCCAGCACTTTGGGAGGCTGAGGCAAGCAGATCACGAGGTCAGGAACTTGAGACCAGCCTAATTAACATGGTGAAATTCCTTCTCTACTAAAAATACAAAAATTAGCTGGTCATGCTGGCACATGCCTGTAATCAGCTGCTCAGGAGGCTTAGGCAGGAGAATTGCTTGAACCCGGGAGACAGAGGTTGCAGTGAGCCGAGATCGTGCCACTGCACTGCAGCCTGAGTGACAGAGTGAGACTCCATCACAAAAAAAAATAAAAAGTAAATAGAAAAATTAAATATTTGATCTCAGCCAATTTTTTTAAAAATGGGAATTAGCTTGAAAGGGCTCCATCTGGCCAATCTGGAAAATTTGAGCATCAAAATAAATGTAATAGATTATATCCTAAAAGTTAAAAAAAAGAATATATAAATTCATACTAATATAAAGAAATTATTAAAGGATCAAGGGTACATGTGCAGGCTTGTTATATATCATGTTGCAGGGGTTTAGTGTACACATTATTTTGTCACCCAGCTAGTAAGCATTATACTCAACAGGTCTTTTTTTAATCCTCTCTGTCCTCCCACTCTCCACCGTAAAATAGACCCTGGTGTCTGTTGTTCCCTTTTTTCTATATATACTCAATATTTAGCTCCCACTTATAAGTGAGAACATGCAGTACTTGGTTCTCTGTTCCTGTGTTAGTCTGCTTAGGATAATGGCCTCCAGCTCTATCCATGTTGTTGCAAAGGACATGACCTCATTCTTTTGTATGGCCACATAGTATTCCATGGCGTATATGTACCACAGTTTTTATCCAGTCTACCACTGAAGGACATTTAGGTTGTTTCCATGTCTTTGCTATTGTGAAAAGTGCTGTGATGAACATAACATATGCATGTGTCTTTATGGTAGAATGATTCATATTCCTTTCAGCATATATCCAATAATGAGATTCCTAGGTAAAATGGTAATTCTGTTTTTAGTTCTTTGATGAATCACCACACTTCTTTCAACAATGGATGAACTAATTTACACTCCCACCAGCAGTATATAAGCTTTGTCGACTTTCTAATGAGATTGTTTGTTTTTCACTTGTAAATTTGTTTAAGTTCCTTATAGATTCTGGATGTTAGACTTGTCAGATGCATAATTTGTTAACATTTTCTCCCATGCTGTAGACTGTCTGTTTACTCTGTAGATAGTTTCTTTGGCTGTCAGAAGCTCTTTAGTTTAATTAGATCCCATTTGTCAATTTCCACTTTTGTTGAAATTGCTTTTGGTGTCTTCACCATAAAATCTTTGCCTGATTGTATGTCCAGGATGCTATTGCCTAGGTTATCTTCCAAGGTTTTTATAGTTTTTCATTTTATATTTAAGTCTTTAACCCATCTGGAGTTGATTTTTGTACCTGATATAAGGAAGGGGTCCAGTTTCAATCTTCTGCATATGGCTAGCCAGTTATCCCAGCACCATTTATTGAATAGGACGTTCTTTCCCCATTGCTTGTTTTAGTCAGTTTTGTCGAAGATCAGATGGTTGTAGGTGTATAGCCTTATTTCTGTGCTCTCTATTCTGTTCCATTGGTCTATGCATCTGTTTTTGTACCAGCACCATGTTGTTTTGGTTTTTGTAGCCTTGTAATATAGTTTGAAGTTGGGTAACATGATGTTTTTAGCTTTGTTCATTTTACCTAGAATTGTTTTGGCTATTCAGGATCTTTTTTGTTCCATATGAATTTTAAAATAGTTTTTCTAGTTCTGTGAAGAATGTCATTGGTACTTTTGACAGGAGTAACACTGAATCTGTAAATTGCTTTGGGCAGTATAGCCATTTTAACATATTGACTTTTCCTATCTGTGAGCATGGAATGTTATTTCATTTGTCTGCGTCATCTCTGATGTCTTTGAACATTGTAGAGGTCCGGTCTTTCACCTTACTGGTTAGCTGCATTTCTACATATTTTATTCTTTTTGTGCAATTATGAATGAGATTACATTCCTAATTTGGCTTTTGGCTTGGATGTTGTTGGTGTACAAGAATGCTACTGATTTTTGTACATTCATTTTGTATTCTGAAATTTTGCTGAAGTTGTTTATCAGCTGAAGGAGTTTTTGGGCCAAGACTGTGGGGTTTTCTATTTATAGAATCATATTATGTGCAAAGAGGGATAGTTTGACTTCCTCTCTTCCTACTTGGATGCCTTCTATTTTTTTCTCTTGCTTGAATACTATGGCTAGGACTTCCAATTCTATGTTAAATAGGAGTGGTGAGAGAGGGTATCCTTGTCTCATGGCGATTTTCAGGGGGAATGTTTCCAGCTTTTGCCCATTCAGTATGATGTTGGCTGTGGGATTTTCACATATGGTTATTATTATTTTGAGGTATGTTTCTTCAATGCCTAATTTGTTGAGAGTTTTTAACATGAAGGGATGTGGAATTTTATCAAAGCCTTTTCTGTATCTGTTGAGATGATCATGTGATTTTTGTCTTTTGTTTTTGTTCATGTGATGAATCACATTTATTGATTTGCATATGTTGAACTAACTTTGAATCCCAGGGATAAAGAATATTTTATCAGGAATGGGTTGATCCAAGATGGCCAAATAGGAACAGCTCCACACTACAGCTCCAGGCATGAGCGAAACAGAAGATGGGTGATTTTTGCATTTCCAACTGAGGTACCCAGTTCATCTCACTGGGACTTGTTGGACAGTGGGTACAGCCCATGGAGTGTGAACCAAAGAAAGACGGGGCATTGCCTCACCCCAGAAGTGCAAGGGATTGTGGAATTCCCTTTCTTAACCAATGGACACCATGACAGATGGTACCTGGAAACTCTGGACACTCCCATCCTAAAACTGCACTTTACCAATGGTCTTAGCAAATGGCACTCCAGGAGATTATATCCCATGCCTGGCTTGGAGGGTCCCACACTCATGGAGCCTTGCTCCCTGCTAGCAAAGCAGTCCAAGACCAAACTGTAAGGTGGCAGCAAGGCTAGGGTAGGGGCATCCACCATTGCTGAGGCTTGAGTAGGTAAACAAAGCAGCTGGGAAGCTTGAACTGGGTGAAGCCCACCGCAGCTAAAGGACACCTGCCTGCCTCTGTAGGTTCCACCTCTGGGGGCAGGGCATAGCTGAACAAAAGGCAGCAGAAACTTCTACAGACTTAAACTTCCCTCTCTGACAGCTTTAACGAGAGTAGTGGTTCTCCCAGCGTGGAGTTTGAGATCTTAGAACGGACAGACTGCCTCCTCAAGGGGCTCCCTGACCTCTGGGTAGCCTAACTGGAAGACACCCCCCAGGAGGGGCTGACTGACACCTTGTACAGCCAGGTGCCCCTCTGAGATGAAGCTTCCAGAGGAAGTGTCAGGCAGCACCATTTGCTGTTCTGCAATATTTGCTGTTCTGCAGCTTCCACTGGTGATACCCAGGCAAACCGGGTCTGGAGTGGACCTCCAGCAAACTCCAACAGACCTGAAACAGAGGGTCCTGACTATTAGAAGGAAAACTAACAAACAGAAAGGAATAGCATCAACATCAACAAAAAGACATCAACACCAAAGCCCCATCTGTGGGTCACCATCATCAAAGCCCAAACGTAGATAAAACCACAAAGATCGGGAGAAACCAGAGCAGAAAAGCTGAAAATTCTGAAAATCAGAGCTCCTCTTCTCCTCCAAAGGAATGCAGTTCCTTGCCAGCAACAGAACAAAGCTGGACAGAGAATGACTTTGAAGAGTTGACAGAAGTGGGCTTCAGAAAGTCGGTAATAAATACTTCTCTGAGCTAAAGGAGGATGTTGAACCCATCGCAAAGAAGCTAAAAACCTTGAAAAAATATTAGATGAATGGCTAACTAGAATGAACAGTGTAGAGAACACCTTAAATGACCTGATGGAGCTGAAAATCATGGCACAAGCTTCAGTAGCTTGTGGAAGAAAGTAGCAAGTGGAAGAAAGGGTATCAGTGATTGAAGATCAAATGAATGAAATGAAGTGAGAAGAGAAGTTTAGAGAAAAAAAGAGTAAAAAGAAATGAACAAATCCTCCAAGAAATATGGGACTATGTGAAAAGACAAAATCTATGTCTGATTGGTGTACCTTAAAGTGATGGGGAGAATGGAAACAAGTTGGAAAACACTCTTCAGAATATCATCCAGGAGAACTTCCCCAACCTGGCAAGGCAGACCAACATTCAAATTCAGGAAATACAGAGAATACCACAAAGATACTCTTCGAGAAGAGCAACCCCAAGACACATAATTGTCAGATTCACCAAGTTTGAAGTGTCTGTTCATATCCTTTTCCCACTTTTTGATGGGGTTGTTGGTTTTTTGTTTTTGTTTTTGTTTGTATTTGTTTAAATTTTTTGTAGATTCCGGATTTTAGCCCTTTGTCAGATGGATAGATTGCAAAAATTTTCTCCCATTCTGTAGGTTGCCTGTTCACTCCGATGATAGTTTCTTTTGCTCTGCAGAAGCTCTTTAATTAGATCCCATTTGTCAATTTTGGCTTTCGTTGCAATTGCTTTTGGTATTTCAGCCATGAAGTATTTGCCCATGCCTCTGTTCTGAATGGTATTGCCTAGGTTCTCTTCCAGAGTTTTTATGGTTTTAGGTCTTAGGTTTAAGTCTTTAATCCCATCTTGATTTAATTTTTGTATAAGGTGTAAGGAAAGAGGTCCAGTTTCAGTTTTCTGCATATGGCTAGCCAGTATTCCCAAAACCATTTATTAAATAGGGAATCCTTTCCCCATTGCTTGTTTTTGTTAGGTTTGTCAAAGATCACATTGTAGATGTGTGGTGTTATTTCTGAGGCCTCTATTCTGTTCCGTTGGTCTATATATCTGTTTTGGTACAAGTATCATGCTGTTTTGGTTACTGTAGCCTTGTAGTATAGTTTGAACTCAGGTAACATGATGTCTCCAGCTTTGTTCTTTTTGCTTAGGATTGTCTTGGCTATATAGGCTCTTTTCTTTTGATTTCATATGAAACTTAAAGTAGTTTTTTTCTAATTCTGTGAAGAAAGTCAATGCTAGCTTGATGGGGAGAGCACTGAATGTATAAATTACTTTGGACAGTATGTCCATTTTCATGATATTGATTCTTCCTATCCATGAGCACAAAATGTTTTTCAATTTGTTTGTGTCCTCTTAGTTCCTTGAGTAGTCGTTTGTAATTCTCCTTGATGAGGTCCTTTACATCCTTTTTAAATTCTATTCCTAGGTATTTTATTCTCTTTGTAGCAATTGTGAATGAGAGTTCACTCATGATTTGGCTCTCTATTATTGGTGTATAGGAATGCTTGTGATTTTTGCACACTGATTTTTAATCCTGAGATTTTGCTAAAGTTGCTTGTCAGCTTAAGGAGATTTTGGGCTGAGACAATGGGGTTTTCTAAAAGTACAATCATGTCATCTGCAAACAGAGATAATTTGACTTCCTCTCTTCTTATTTCAATACCCTTTATTTCTTTCTCTTGCCTGATTGCCCTGGCCAGAGCTTCCAATACTATGTTGAATAGGAAGACAATGTGGCGATTCCTCAAGGATCTAGAACTAGAAATATCCTTTGACCCAGCAATCCCATTACTGGATATATATCCAAAGGATTATAAATCATTCTACTATAAAGACACATGCACACATATGTTTATTGTGGCACTGTTCACAATAGCAACGACTTGGAACCAACCCACATGCCCATCAATAATAGACTGGATAAAGAAAATGTGTCACATATACACCATGGAATACTATCCAGCCATAAAAAAGGATGAGTTTATGTCCTTTGCAGGGACATGGATGAAGCTGGAAACCATCATTCTCAGCAAACTAACACAGGAACAGAAAACCAAATGCCACACGTTCTCACTCATAAATGGGAGTTTAACAATAAGAATACATAAACATAGGGAGGGAAACATCACACACTGGGACAGGGGGTGAGTGGCTAGGGGAGGGATAGCATTAAGAGAAATACCAAATGTAGATGATGGTTTGATGGGTGCGGCAAACTACCAGTACCTATGTAACAAACCTCCACGTTCTGCATATTTACCCCAGATCTTAGAGTATACTAAAAAAAAAAAAAAAAAAAAGCCAACAACATTTTTACACTTATTCTCTTAAATTTTATGTTTTCATTTTTCTACTTTAAAAATTTTTTATCTTTTGTTTTCTACACTTTGACTATACAGTTACTGAGTGTGGTTGTATTTATATTTACTGAGTTTCTTGAACTATGACTCATTGTTATATTTTTATCACATTTTTGTGAAACATTTAGCCATTACTTCTTAAGAAAAAAAAATATATATATACATATATATACATATTCTGCTTCAGTATTACTCTCTTCTCTTTTGGAGACTTCAACTACATGTATGTCAGATTACTTGATATTGTCCCACAGGATCCTATGACTCAGTAAATTTTTTTTTTTTTTAGTTTTCTTTTTCATTTTGTTCTTTAAATTGCATAACTTCCAACTGTATGTCTTTGAAGTCACTGAATTTTTCTTTTGCTCAGCCAGTGAGTTTCTAAATTTCAGATATTGGACTTTTTGTTACTATACTTTTATAGTATAGTATATTCATTTGATTTTTTCTTGTAGTTTCTATTTAACTGCTGAGATTTCCTGTCTATTTACTCATTAAGATGATATTTTCCTTTAAGTCTTTTTAAAAATCATTTGTAAATATTTATAATCACTGAAAATCTTTGTCGGCTTAGCCTTATGTATGGACCAGCTCCAGATTGGTTTATATTAACACTTTATTTTTCTTGGCTATGGATCATTTTTGCCTGTTTCTTTGTATGGCTAGTGGGTTTTAATTGAATACTGGACATGGTGAATAATAAAAAGACTTTGGATTCTAGTTTTCTGAAGAGTATTAATTCTTATCTTAGAAGGCAGTTCAACTACTGGTTGATCATCAAGAACTTGTGCAACTTTGGTTTTACATTTTGCTTGTGCAAATTCTGTTACAAAAAAAGTATTTATCAAAAAAAACTTTACTTGGTTCTGAATCAAATTAACTTACTGGGTGAGATCACATATCTGTGACGTCAAAAGCTTTTCGTCTCCTGAATCAGGGCATCATATTTTTTCTCTATGAAATAAATTAAGTCAAAGCATTTCATTTCCTCTAATATTTTGACTTGTACTACAAAGTTGTTTTCACTGTTGAATAAAGTTATTTGAATTTGCAGATAATTATTTTTATTATAATTAAAATTTTTCACTTTTAAAATGGTGTCCTTGCTCCAATAAAGACCTTCAGGCTGAGGTAGTTTGCTGGTATGATTCCAGACTCAGAAACATTTTCTGGTTCCCCTACACTCTGGCTAAGCCAAGTGTTGCATTTAGGATGTTCTTGATCACCACTTCACGTTGTGAGTGTTTTTCAATTAGTTCTTAGAATTGTATTTTATAAATTTCAGGTGCTAAGTATCCCCTGCATGGCATGCTCTCCTGCTTTTACTGCTTATTCAGTGCCACCCCAAAGGACCTAGGGGCAATCCTTGTCCCTAACACAATTCTAATTCTGTTTCCAGAGCACTGGAATGTGGACTCACATTTCTTCTCTCTCCTTTTGTTTCTCTCTTTCATATATCACACCTGTACACACATGAATATTCCTGACTACTACCAATATTTTTGCCCTCCACCAGAACCACATAAGTGGTTGCAGTATTTAGTGCTACTTCTTGTCCCTACCCTACCCAGACCCATGTGGAGTCCTTTCTGGAGTGATAGACTAGCACTCTTTACCTCCACAATCCTGGCAGGGACAGGCAGAGACAGGGGTCTATGAATATTATTTAACTATATTTGGTAGAAATATCATTGTTTATCTTTCATGACAAGTAGATTCACTGTAGTTGTCTGATTTTGGCAGTTATTTAATTGAATACAGATATACATCTTCATAGTATTGTATTTGCCCAACTTATAAAAGCTAGTGAAGGATAAAAGCTAATATAATACAACATAATTTAAATCATGAGAAATATTTACAAATTAATCTAAACTTTAAATAGAACAATTTGTGAGTATATATTTTTGAAACATTGCCTGAGATTCATGAGAACAAAGTAATAAAAGATACTAGCATATTTTGGTCAATAGATTTTATTAACAATTTTATATTTACATAATATTTTTATATGTCCCAATGCCTTCATAATTAATTCTCAGACATTTTTGCCTAAACCCTGAGGTTAACATTTTACATAAAGCAAAATAACTTGCAGCTATAGAAGGTTACCATACAGATAGCCAGATAGTTAAATGAAAAACAAACAGTTCATTTGTGTTCTGTGGTTGAATATACAATCAAGGCAAAATGAAACACAAAGTTAATTTCTTTGTATCCTGAAGTCACTTAGAGCCTATCCAAATTTGGGAGATAGTTTTATAAAATCTAAATGGGAGATCAGCCATTCATTTCCAGTTGGACCCATGTGAAAACAATAATTTATAACAGGCTAGCCAATAATTTCCTAACTCTGCCCATGTGATCTCCTGGAATTTGGCTACATAAATATCATGTCTGATTTTGGCATACCTGCTGTACTTCTCAATTTTCATGTCTAAACATCACCTGCTTACATGTAGGAAAACCCGAAAGGTTTTCATACTGCCTATGAGAAGAACCTGATGAAAGAACATTTAACTTCCCTAAGTTAGGTAGCAAAGAAACCTGGGCTGTTTCATAAACATCCCCTGGGACAGAGGCTGATGGTCCCCTATGGGAGCACTTTGTTTTAAGCAAGCATTTATCTGATCATGCACCTTCAGCCTGACTGAGTTTTAGAAAATTCTGCTCCCACCCTAGTCTTCTCTCCCCAAGACTTATACTTGCTCTTTATGTGAAGTCCAGGGAACTCTGCAGACCTAAATATGATACCACTCTTTTCTCCTTGAAAATTTATTTTATGAATCAATATCAAGTATGGCCAAGTTATGCTTGCATCATGTATTGGGAAATATCCTAGTTTTGTCTTGGATTCATTTAACAGATTTATTTTTCTGATAAGCAGAAATTCACTTACATTTTCAAATATTTGTTAGACACATTCACTTCATTTCTACAATCCCTTTCCAATGTTTGCTCAAAACTTCTTGTAAAATCTTTTCATATACTTTTCAAAAAATTAGTAGATTATTGAATGTAAGTGGGCTAAATGTCCCACTTAAAAGGCACAGAGTGGCAAGTTGGATAAAAGAACAAGACCCAATGGTATGCTGTCTTCAAACACCCATCTCACACGTAACGAGATTCATAGGTTTGAAATAAAGTGACGGAGGAAAATCTAACAAGCAAATGGAAATTAAAATAAAAGCAGGAACTGCAATCCTAATTTCAGACAAAACAGACTTTAAGCCAACAAAGATAAAAAAAGATAAAGAAGGGCATCACATCATGGTAAAGGGTTCAATTCAACAAGAAGACCTAGCTATCCTAAATATACATGAACCTAATACAGAAGCACCTGGATTCATAAAGCAAGTTCTTAGAGACCTACAAAGAGATTTAAACTCACACACAATAATAGTGGGAAACTTCAACACTCCACTGCCAGTATTAGACAGATTATCAAGGAAGATAATTCACAAAAATATTCAGGACCTGAACTCAACAGGACTAAATAGATCTGATAGACCTCTACAGGACTCTCCATCCCAAAACTACAGAATATATATTCTTCTCATTGCCACATGGCACATACTTTTAAATCGACCACATAATAGAACATAAAACAATTCTCAGCAAATGCAAAAGAATCAAAATCATACAAAACACGCTGTCAGACCACAGTGCAACAAAAATAGAAGTCAAGATTAAAGCAATCATTCAAAACCATATAGTTACATGGAAATTAAACAACATGCTCCTGAATGACTTCTGAGTAAACAATGAAGTTAGGGAAGCAATCAAGAAGTTCTTTGAAATGAATAACAACAAAGGTAGAACATGCCAGAATCTGCAGGACAGAGCTAACAGTGTTAAGAGGGAAATTCATAGCACTAAATGCCCACATCAAAAAGCTAAAAAGATCTCAAATTACCAATCTAACAGCACAACTGAAAAAATTAGAGAAGCAAGAGCAAATCAAACCCAAAGCTAGCAGAAGACAAGAAATATTCAAAATCAGAGCTGAGCTGAAGGAGGTCAAACATGGAAAACTATTCAATGTTTACCTTCTGAAAAAATTAATAAGATAGGACGTTAGCTACACTAATAGAGAAGAAAAGAGAGAAGATCCAAATAGACACAATTAGAAATAACAAAGAGGATGCTACCACTGACCACACAGAAATAAAAATAACCATCAGAAAGTATGATGAACATCTCTATATAAACAAACTAGAAAATATAGAAGAGCAGAATAAATTTCTGGACACATACACCCTCCCTAGACTGAACCAGGAAGAAATCAAATCCCTAAACCAACCAATAATGAACTTCAAAATTGAATCAGTAATAAATAGCCTACCAACCCAAGAAAGCCCAGAACCAAATTAACTCATAGCCATATTCTACCAGATGTACAAAGAAGAACTGGTAGCATTCCTACTGAAACTATTCAAAATAGTTGAGGAGGAGGGACTCTACTCTAGCTCATTCTATGAGACCACCATCATCTGATAACAAAACCTGGCAACGAGAAAACAAAACAAGAAAACCTCAGACCAATATTCTGATGAACATTAATACAAAAATCCTCAACAAAATACTTGCAAACCAATTTTAGCAGCACATCAAAAATCTAATCCATGATGCTCAAGTAGGCTTCATCCCTAGGGTGCAAGGTTGGTTCAACATACCCAAATCAATAAATATGGATTATCACATAAGTAGAACTAAATAGAAAAATCACATGATTATCTCAATCGATGCAGAAAAGGATTTTGATAAAATTGGACATCACTTCATGTTAAAAACTCTAAATAAACTATGTGTTGAGGAACATACCTCAAAATAATAAAAACCATCTATGACAAAGCCATATTGACATCATAATAAATGGGGAAAAGATGGAAGCATTCCCCTTGAAAACCAGCACAAGACAAGGATGCCCTATCTCACCACTCCTATTCAACATAGTATTGGAAGTCCTGGCCAAAGCAATCAGGCAAGAGGAGGACATAGCTTGAAGGTGACAAATAGCAGGCAGAACTAGCTTGCAGCTCCCACTCAGACAGAACAGTGTGTGAAAACTCACATCATGAACTTTTACTCCAAGAAGCACTGCAGGAACATACCAGGAAAGCTAAGAGAATCTACAGATCCTTTGAAGAAACTGGATTACTGCTGCAGGCTCCCTGAGAAGCCAGAAACTGTGAGTCTGCTTTCTTTCTCAATGAGGAGTCTCGTGGTCTGGAGCAAGTTCTCAGCCCTGATCACTGGCTGCCTGGAAATAGACTCACTGCAGTTGTGGAGGGCACAGTAGGAGTGAGACTGGCCTTTAGGACTCCAGGCTGCATAGGAACAGGGTGAGCCCTCTGACTACCAGCTTTTCCCCACTTCCCTGGTAACCTGTATGACTTACCAGAAACAGCCATAATCCCCCTGGGAATATAGCTCCATTGGACTGGGAACTACACCCCCATTCCCCACAACAGCTGCCACAAGCCCTGCCCAAGGAAAGGCTGAGCTTAAACATGCCTATCCTGACTCCACCTGGTAGTCTTTCTCTACCCACCCTGATAGCCACAGAAAAAAGTCATAATCACTTGGGAGCACTACGGCCCTGCCTACTACTTAAGAAACCTGAATACATATCTAGGTGTCTCCACTGCAAGTTTGTATCTTCCCTATAGGACCACAGCTTATGCACTCTTGAAAGTTCCATTTCCTGGCTGGAGGCCAACCAACACAAAACCAGTGCACTAAACAAAAACACAACCAAGGACCCTCACAAAGTCCACTTCACCCCCCTGTTACCTCCACTGGAGCAAGCACTGGTATCCACAGCTAAGAGACCTGAAGATGGATCACATAAGACTCTTTACAGACACTCCCCAGTACCAGCCTAGAGCCTGGTAGCTCCGCGGGGTGGCTAGACCCAGAAAAGCGAAAATAATCACTACCTACTCCTGAATAATTTTTGGGGTCAACAATGAAATCAAGATGGAAATTTAAAATCTCTTTAAACTGAACAATAATAGTGACAGAACCTATCAAAACCCTTAAAATAGAGCAAAAGCAGTGCTAGGAGGAAAGTTTGTAGCATTAAATAACTACATCAAAAAGTCTGAAAGAGCAAAAATAGACAATCTAAGGTCACACCTCACAGAACTGGAGAAAGAATAATCAAAACTCAAACCCAGCAGAAGAAAAGAAATAACAAAGATCAGGGCAAACCTAAATGAAATCAAAACAAAAAAATACAAAAAATAAATGAAATGACAGGCCTAGTTCTTCAAAGAAATAAATAAAATTGATGAATCATTAGGGAGATTAACCAAGAAAACAAGAGAGAAGATCCAAATAAGCTCAATTAGAAATGAAATAGGAGCTATTACAACTGATACCAGTGAAATACAAATGATTATTCAAGACTTCCATGAACGCCTTTACATGCACAAACTAGAAAACCTAGAGGAGATGGATAAATTGCTGAAAATATGCCACCCTCCTAGGCTAAACCAGGAAGATATAGAATCTCTGAACAGACCAATAACAAGCAGCCCTTAGAGACCTACAAAGAGACTTAGACTCCCACACAATAATAATGGGAGACTTTAACACCCCACTGTTGACATTAGATCAACGAGACAGAAGGTTAACAATGATACCCAGGAATTGAACTCAGCTCTGCACCTAGCAGACCTAATAGACATATACAAAACTCTCCACCCCAAACCCACAGAATATACATTCTTCTCAGCACCACATCACACTTGTTCTAAAATTGACCACATAATTGGAAGTAAAGCACTCCTCAGCAAATGTAAAAAATCGGAAATTGCAACAAACTGTCTATCAGACCACAGTGCAGTCAAGTTAGAACTCAGGATTAAGAAACTCACTCAAAACTGCACAACTACGTGGAAACTGAACAACCTGCTCCTGAACGACTACTGGGTAAATAATGAAATGAAGGCAGAAATAATGATGTTCTTTGAAACCAATGAGAACAAAGACACAACCTACCAGAATCTCTGGGGCACATTTAAAGCAGAGGGAAATTTATAGCACTAAATGCCCACAACAGAAAGCAGGAAAGATCTAAAATCGACACCCTAACATCACAATTAACAGAGCTAGAGAAGTAAGAGCAAACAAATTCAAAAGCTAGCAGAAGACAAAGAGGAGCTGATGTCATTCCTTCTGAAACTATTCCAGTCAATAGAAAAAGAGGGAATCCTCTCTAACTCATTTTATGAGGCCAGCATCATCCTAATACCAAAGCCTGGCAGAGACACAACAAAAAAAAGAGAATTTTACACCAATATTCATGATGAACATTGATGCAAAAATCCTCAATAAAATACTGGCAAACCGAATCCAGCAGCACATTGAAAAGCTTGTCCACTACAATCAAGTTGGCTTCATCCCTAGGATGCAAGGCTGGTTCAACATACATGAATCAATAAATATAATCCATCACATAAACAGAACCAATGACAAAAACCACAAGATTATCTCAATAGATGCAGAAAAGGCCTTCAACAAAATTCAACAGCCCTTCATGCTAAAAAAAAAAACAAAAAAAACAAAACAAAACAAAAAAAAACCTCTCAATAAACTAGGTATTGATGGAACGTATCTCAAAATAACAAAAGCTGTTTATGACAAACCCACAGTCAATATCATACTGAATGGGCAAAAACTGGAAGCATTTCCTTTGAAAACCAGTACAAGACAAGGATGCCCTCTCTCACCACTTCTATTCAACATAGTGTTGGAAGTTCTGGCTAGGGCAATCAGGCAAGAGAAAGAAATAAAAGGTATTCAATTAGGAAAAGAGGAAGTCAAACTATCCTTGTTTGCAGATGACATGATTGTATATTTAGAAAACCCCATGGTATCAGACCAAAATCTCCTTAAGCTGATAAGCAACTTCAGCAAAGTCTCAGGATACAAAATCAATGTGCAAAAATCACAAGCTTTCCTATGCACCAATAACAGACAGAGAGCCAAATCATGAATGAACTCCCATTCACAGTTGCTTCAAAGAGAATGAAATACCTAGGTATCCAACTTACAAGGGATGTGAAGGACCTTTTCAAGGAGAACTACAAACCACCGCTAACGAAATAAAAGAGGACACAAACAAAGGAAGAACATTCCATGCTCATGGATAGGAAGAATCAATATCATGAAAATGGCCATACTGCCCACGGTAATTTATAGATTCAATGCCATCCCCATCAAGCTACCAATGACTTTTCTTCACAGAATTGGAAAAAACTACTTTAAAGTTCATATGGAACCAAAAAAGAGGCCGCACTGCCAAGACAATACTAAGGAAAAAGAACAACGCTGGAGGTATCATGCTACCTGACTTCAAACTATACTACAAGACTACAGTAACCAAAACAGCATGATACTGGTACCAAAAAAGATATATAGACCAATGGAACAGAACAGAGCCCTAAGAAATAACACCACACATCTACAACCATCTGATCTTTGACAAA
>NW_012106764.1:33103-36049 GCF_000951045.1 Mandrillus leucophaeus
ATCCCATTACTGGGTATATACCCAAAGGATTATAAATCATGCTACTATAAAGACACATGCACACGTATGTTTATTGTGGCACTATTCACAATAGCAAAGACTTGGGACCAACTCAAATGTCCATCAATAATAGACTGGATTAAGAAAATGTGGCACATATACACTATGGAATACTGTGCAGCCAAAAAAAGGATGAGTTTATGTCTTTGCAGGGTCATGGATGAAGCTGGAAACCATCATTCCCAGCAAACTATCACAAGAACAGAAAACTAAACACCGCATGTTCTCACTCATAGGTGGGAACTGAACAGTGAGAACACTTGTACACAGGGTGGGGAACATCACACACCAGGCCTCTCGGGGGGTAGGGGGCTGGGGGAGGGATAACATTACGAGAAATACCTAATGTAAAAGACGAGTTGATGGGTGCAGCAAACCAACATGGCACATGTATACTTATGTAACAAACCTGCACGTTGTGCACATGTACCCTAGAACTTAAAGTATAATAATAAAATAAATTTTAAAAAGATTAGAATGGCTTTTGACTGGCTCCTGGGAGACAACCTCTGAGCCCCATCTTGCCAGAAAAGAATGTCTGCCTGCCTGGGCCACACCAGACAGTCTGTGCAAATCATGTGATTTATAGGGCCATGCTCATCAGTTCGCCTCAGGAACGGCTGGACACTGAGTAACTGAAGTCAGTCCTGTAGATGCTACAAGCTCACATGACTGGCTCCCAGTAAAAAATGAATAAATAAATAAGTACATGAAAATTTAAAAACCCTGGATACCAAGGCTGGGATGAGCATCCCTAGTTGGTCATATTTTATATGTGTTGTCACGCATCATTTCTGGGAGAATTAAGTGTTGTCCATAAAACTCCACTGGGTAAAGACTACTGGAATCTCACTTCTGGTCTCTCCTGGACACCCCCTATACACTTTTTTCCTTTGCTGATTTTAGTCTGTATCTTTTCACTCTAATAAACTGTAACCATGAGTATAATAGGTTTTCTGAACTCTCTGAGTCCTTCCGGGGAATCTTCAAACCTTAGAGTGATCTTGAGGACCTCCAACACTAAGATTAATATACAAAAATCAATTGTATTTGTATGTAATAGTAATGAACAGCTAGAAAATGATATTAAAGACATAATTCCATTTACAATAGCAGCCAAAAGTACAAAATATGTAGGAATAAATGTTATAAAAATATATTCAAAGCCTATAGACAAAGCCAAAGTACAAAGCATTGCTAAATAATTCCAGATTTTGGCCAGGTATGGTAGTTCATGCCTGTAATCAATTCCGGCACTTTGGGAAGCTGAGGCAGGTGGATCACTTGAGGCCAGGAGTTCGAGGCCAGCCTGGCCAATATGTTGAAACCCCATCTCTACTAAAAACACAAAAATTAGCCATGCATAGTGGTGTATGCTGGTAATCCCAACTACTTGGGAGTCCGAGACATGAGACTCACTTAAACCCAAGAGGAGGAGGCTCAAGTGAGCCAAGATTGTACCACAACACTCCAGCCTAGGCGACAGAGTGAGACTCTGTTTCTCCATTAAAAATAAAATACAAAATATAAAAATAAAAATAAAATAAAAATTATAGAATTCCCATTTCACTCTTTTTATAGATGGAACTCCTTGATGAGATGCTCTGTCTTTCTCTCTATTTTCTAAAACACATTACTCATGGCTATTTTAATGTTTCTGTCTGAATACTCAATATCTGTTTCTCCTAAGAGATTATTTCTGTTGTCTGCTTTGGTTTTGCTTTGGCTTGGTGAATGGGTCATTGTGCCTACCGATTTCTTATTAAATGCTGAGCATTGTGTATGAGAGATCATAGAGACTCTGGCTGGTGTTACCTTTAGCTAAAGAGGGTCAAGTTATCTTCTGGAAGACACACAGAATACTGGCAGAGCCCCACAGTGTGGTCCATAGGACGTAGGCAATTTGGACACAGGATTTCCTTTTGACGTTTGCAAATTGCTTTGCTTTACAGTAGTTGTAATTATACTGTACATTTATTTTGTTCCAGTTCTCTCTATGTCAGAGCCAAAATAAGCACAAAATGCACCCATAGAGGTTGGAGTTTCAGGCATATGTAAGGAAAAGGGTCAATAGACACAGATGAGCATTTTTGTGATGTGATTTTCATCTCTCTTTCCAGGACAAATAGAAGAAGTGCTGATGCACATCTGAAATCTTCTGAACACATTTCCCAGTGACCCCGAACACTATTATGAGTGTACTTTCAATCACAAGGTAGTAATTAGGGCTGCTCTCACAAAATACCATAGACTGGATCGCTTATAAGCAACAGAAACGTAGTACTCACAGTTTTGGAGGCTGGATGTCTGAGATGAGGGTGCAGCGTGGTCAGGTTCTGGTAACGGCTTTCTTCAGCATAGTACTCACAGTTCTGGAGGCTGGACATTTGAGATGAGGGTGCAGCATGGTCAGGTGCTGGTGAGGGCTCTCTTAAGGGCTGCAGACCACTGTCCTCTCGCCGTGTGCTCACATGGCAGAAAGAGAGCAAGACAGCTCTCCAGGGTCCCTTTTATAAGGGCACTAATCTCATTCATGAGGGCTCCATCCTCATGACCTAATTTTTTCTGAAAGGCCCCACCTTCTAATAACATCACACTGGGGGCTAAGATTTAAACCCATGAATTTGAGGGGGACACATACATTCAGTCCATAACACCAGGGCAGTGCCCAAGTGAACAGGTCATGAGTAAAGGACAAGAAGTAAACTCATTTGCCACCAGTCATTTCATCCATTAGTATGCTGCTCCACCTCTTCTCTTCCAGAAGCCTCAGACTCCTGCCCAGAAGTGGTGTCTAATATTACCAAACTCATCCACCTTTGCCAGAATACTTTCCTGCATCACAACGACCTGGTTTACAAATTCAGCCATCAGAGCTTCCATTTT
>NW_012106764.1:36299-44899 GCF_000951045.1 Mandrillus leucophaeus
GTGTTAGCCAGGATGGTCTCGATCTCCTGACCTCGTGATCCGCCCATCTCGGCCTCCCAAAGTGCTGGGATTACAGGCTTGAGCCACCGCGCCCGGCCAGAGCTTCCATTTTAATAAAGATTGCCAGGTCGCCATGAACACATGAACACACAGGTTTGTCTTGGGCTTTGCATTGCCTGAGACCTCTATAAAACAACCAGTTGCCTAAGACACAAACCCTGGTGATGAGTGCTTTCATTGTGGTGGTTGAGCAAAATACGGCATAGAGATAGTCCTCAAGAAATAAATGGTAGCTAAACTTGAGGCAGGGCAAGGCCAGTTCTAAAATCCCGAACACCTGACTTCTAGCCAGGGTTCTATCTGCTCTCTCATCTCCCCAAGCATCCATCAGTGGCCACTCCACTCAGACCCGCAGCCTGGGCAGACTCCCCTATATGCACTGGTAATGGGGGAGTTCCTGGTCCAACATTGATCTTCTCATTAATTTTCACTTTCAGTCCATAACACCAGGGCAGTGTCCAAGTGAACAGGTGAAGGACAAAAAGTAAACTTCACATTGATAGGAAGAGCAATGCTGAACCAGTAACTGTATAAGTCCTGCCATCTTGTGGCTGTTCAATATATTGCAAGCAGGCCAGGCGCGATGGTTCACATCTGTAATCCCAGCATTTTGGGAGGCCAAGGCGGGCGGATCACGAGGTCAGGAGTACCAGATGAGCCTGGCCAACATAGTGAAACCCTGTCTCTATCAAAAATGCAAAAATTAGCCGGGCATAATGTCGTGCGCCTGTAATCCCAGCTACTCGGGGAGCTGAGGCAGGAGAATTGCTTGAACCCGGGAGGCAGAGGTTGCAGTGAGCAAAGATCGCACCACTACACTCCAGCCTGGGCGACAGAGAAAGACTCCATCTCAAAAAAAAAAAAGATATTGCAACCAATACAGAGAGCAGGAACTGGTATTACGTATGGAGAAAGCAATAAACTTTGTCAACAAGTTTTTGGAAAGTGTTCAGCCTCTGACAGTCCCCACCACCCCCACGCCCCTCCACACACACTGTACACTGTGGTGGAATTGATTAAGTGTAGATAGATTCAACCCTTAAGGAAAACAATAGAAAGTACGTACCTTACAAGAGCCTCGGAAATGCTCATATTCTTTGATGGAGTGATTGGATCTCCATCTCCTGAGAGTTGGTCCTATAAAAAAATGGTCATTGCTTCAGGGCTTTACTGTAAGTGGCACAAGGACCAGGGTCAAGCAGGTAAAGACAGAGGCAGAGACCAGAGATCCATGAGGAGTGGCCAGGAACCAGCCCAAGCCAGGACAGGAACTGGAGTAGAGAAAAAGAGGACCAGGAGCACAGCCAGCCAGGATGCTTGGTTGGGGTTCAGGGAAGTGGGAGGCTGAGCCTATGCTTTCCAGGCAGATGGGAAACCTCTGGGCTCAACTGAACCATCAGCCAAGCCTGGGCTCACCCAGCGCAGCTGGGTTGCAAACTAAATCTAGACTCTAACCAAATTGCAGACTATTTCTAGACCCTACCCTACAAAGTAAAGAATGACTTTTGGGAAGAGGTAAAACTACGTTTAAGACCCTCAGCTTGCTGAGGTAACAGGGGTGAACATAGAGTGCACAATGGCTGGTGAGCAATGGGAATGGGCAATGACTCACAGACAGCTGGCTGTGCATGGCAACCATGGGTCTAAAGCATGCTAGGTCTTGTGCTAGGGCTTTGCACTGGATGGTCACCACAGATAAAAGGAGATCCTGAGACCTGGGGAGGCTAAGTGATGTAAGAAGCTGAGCTGGTATTGGCTAACTCGCATTCATTCATTCAGCAAACATTGAGTATTTGTTCGATGCAGGCACTATGCCAGTTTTCCTGGGGACATCCCGCCCTCCAAGAGCTGAGGCTGAGATGTAGTAAAAGATGTCAGGGAGACGCCCCAAGGAAGGTGAGGCTAGCAGAAGGAAAAACATGAACAACACAGGCATGGAGACATGTGGTGAGGGAGGGGAGGGGAGGCAGGAGAAGTTCCAGCAGTAGTGTGGTGCCAGCACTGGAAAAGGAGAAGGAGGTGGAGTCATCTAGTGGCTGCTCGAGATATTGCATGCAAGGAAAGGAAAATCACGATGGCTGTCATTCACTGAGCATACTATATGCTTTCTTTACATCCATTAACTCATTCACTCTTCACCACAACCTCGTAAGATGGGCCTCATTTTATCCCTAATGTGCATATTCAGTCCCTGATATACCCTTGTTAGGGTACATCCCGCTAATATAGAATTGGCAGGATGAGATTTGCTCAGGGAAATTTGGCTTCAAGCTCACGCACATAGTTTAGATTCCTCTCGCAGGTGTGAATGGCTGGATTCTAGCAGGAAAGGTCTCCCTAGCTGCAGTGCAGAGGAAAATTTGGGGGTGAAAATGAAAACAAGGGGGCAGGCAGCTGCAAACATCAGGCAAGATCGAGGCTTGAAGCCGGGGAACTGGGAGTGGCAGTGGAGGGAGATGTGTTGGAAAGTGAAACTCAGGGGCTGAGGGAGAGGGGGATTCTGGGTGACTCCCTTATCTCTGGTCTGGGTGAATGGGTGCCACTTACAGGAACAGAGAACTCAGGTTGGTGAAAGATCAAGAATTCCATTTTGGACCTGAGGTGCCTGTGGAGCTGTGCAGGAGGGAATGGAGCTGAAGGTGCTGATCTGGAAGCTGAGACTTTACTGGAAGCAGTGTAAGTGAGTGCAAGGGATAAGGTCTCCATGTCAACACATAGCTCTCGGAGACCTCCTATATGCCAGGCCCATGCAACACACTTGCACATTGCAATAAAGAGGTGTGTGTGGTCCGCCTCACAGAGTTCAGAGTTCACAGTCTTGTTCAGAGAGATGGGCAGCATGACCAGGGTGAGTCTGCAGGCTCATAGGAGCTTGATGAGCTGTGGGCAGATGGTCAGGAACAGCTTCCCAGAGAAAATGGTGATTATCCTATTATACTGAGAGCAGAAGAATCAGATAGACCATCTTACCTTTCAACAGGGAGCTGGACAATAGTGTCTTTGGTGAGAGCAATCCCAGCAGAGTGTTGGGGAGAGAGGCAAGGCTACAGGCACTGAGTAGTGAGTGAGAAGGATGGAGTGGACACAGCAAATGCCAACCACTCCTCTTAGATGCTTGACAGGGTCCCTCCCCACTTTCCCACATGCATGCTTCCAAATGGACTGCATGCTCTGCAAAGGCAAACACTGTTTCCTTCTTTGTCTCCCCATTTCTCACACACACACACACACACACACACACACCCCAAAGAGAACCCTATGCTGGGGTAGAATTAGCCATAGATTTAAAGTCAAAAGGCCAGGGTTCAATGTCACTAACTGGCTATGCAACCTTGGGCAAATCACTTTTCTCTCTCTGAGTCTGCATTTTTTTCCTCTAAAACTTGGGCTCAGTTGTAACCACCTGTAGGATCATTGTGAGGCTCCAATCAGAAAGTGTCCTACACATCATACAGTAGCCCTCAGATTCAATGTAGAAAACAGCACCAGCAAATGTAAATTAGTTCAACCATTGTGGAAGACAGTGTGGTGATTCCTCAAAGACCTAGAGCCAGAAATACCACTTGACCCAGCAATCCCATTACTGGGTGTCTACCCAAAGGAATAGAAATCCTGTCTCTTATACACATCTAGATGTGTATAAGAGACAGTTTCTAGACCCTACCCTACAAAGTAAAGAATGACTTTTGGGAAGAGGTAAAACTACGTTTAAGACCCTCAGCTTGCTGAGGTAACAGGGGTGAACATAGAGTGCACAATGGCTGGTGAGCAATGGGAATGGGCAATGACTCACAGACAGCTGGCTGTGCATGGCAACCATGGGTCTAAAGCATGCTAGGTCTTGTGCTAGGGCTTTGCACTGGATGGTCACCACAGATAAAAGGAGATCCTGAGACCTGGGGAGGCTAAGTGATGTAAGAAGCTGAGCTGGTATTGGCTAACTCGCATTCATTCATTCAGCAAACATTGAGTATTTGTTCGATGCAGGCACTATGCCAGTTTTCCTGGGGACATCCCGCCCTCCAAGAGCTGAGGCTGAGATGTAGTAAAAGATGTCAGGGAGACGCCCCAAGGAAGGTGAGGCTAGCAGAAGGAAAAACATGAACAACACAGGCATGGAGACATGTGGTGAGGGAGGGGAGGGGAGGCAGGAGAAGTTCCAGCAGTAGTGTGGTGCCAGCACTGGAAAAGGAGAAGGAGGTGGAGTCATCTAGTGGCTGCTCGAGATATTGCATGCAAGGAAAGGAAAATCACGATGGCTGTCATTCACTGAGCATACTATATGCTTTCTTTACATCCATTAACTCATTCACTCTTCACCACAACCTCGTAAGATGGGCCTCATTTTATCCCTAATGTGCATATTCAGTCCCTGATATACCCTTGTTAGGGTACATCCCGCTAATATAGAATTGGCAGGATGAGATTTGCTCAGGGAAATTTGGCTTCAAGCTCACGCACATAGTTTAGATTCCTCTCGCAGGTGTGAATGGCTGGATTCTAGCAGGAAAGGTCTCCCTAGCTGCAGTGCAGAGGAAAATTTGGGGGTGAAAATGAAAACAAGGGGGCAGGCAGCTGCAAACATCAGGCAAGATCGAGGCTTGAAGCCGGGGAACTGGGAGTGGCAGTGGAGGGAGATGTGTTGGAAAGTGAAACTCAGGGGCTGAGGGA
Organism: Mandrillus leucophaeus; assembly: GCF_000951045.1. Taxonomy (NCBI): domain Eukaryota; kingdom Metazoa; phylum Chordata; class Mammalia; order Primates; family Cercopithecidae; genus Mandrillus; species Mandrillus leucophaeus. The sequence continues at coordinate 41,031 of NW_012106764.1, forward strand.
GAGGGGGATTCTGGGTGACTCCCTTATCTCTGGTCTGGGTGAATGGGTGCCACTTACAGGAACAGAGAACTCAGGTTGGTGAAAGATCAAGAATTCCATTTTGGACCTGAGGTGCCTGTGGAGCTGTGCAGGAGGGAATGGAGCTGAAGGTGCTGATCTGGAAGCTGAGACTTTACTGGAAGCAGTGTAAGTGAGTGCAAGGGATAAGGTCTCCATGTCAACACATAGCTCTCGGAGACCTCCTATATGCCAGGCCCATGCAACACACTTGCACATTGCAATAAAGAGGTGTGTGTGGTCCGCCTCACAGAGTTCAGAGTTCACAGTCTTGTTCAGAGAGATGGGCAGCATGACCAGGGTGAGTCTGCAGGCTCATAGGAGCTTGATGAGCTGTGGGCAGATGGTCAGGAACAGCTTCCCAGAGAAAATGGTGATTATCCTATTATACTGAGAGCAGAAGAATCAGATAGACCATCTTACCTTTCAACAGGGAGCTGGACAATAGTGTCTTTGGTGAGAGCAATCCCAGCAGAGTGTTGGGGAGAGAGGCAAGGCTACAGGCACTGAGTAGTGAGTGAGAAGGATGGAGTGGACACAGCAAATGCCAACCACTCCTCTTAGATGCTTGACAGGGTCCCTCCCCACTTTCCCACATGCATGCTTCCAAATGGACTGCATGCTCTGCAAAGGCAAACACTGTTTCCTTCTTTGTCTCCCCATTTCTCACACACACACACACACACACACACACACACCCCAAAGAGAACCCTATGCTGGGGTAGAATTAGCCATAGATTTAAAGTCAAAAGGCCAGGGTTCAATGTCACTAACTGGCTATGCAACCTTGGGCAAATCACTTTTCTCTCTCTGAGTCTGCATTTTTTTCCTCTAAAACTTGGGCTCAGTTGTAACCACCTGTAGGATCATTGTGAGGCTCCAATCAGAAAGTGTCCTACACATCATACAGTAGCCCTCAGATTCAATGTAGAAAACAGCACCAGCAAATGTAAATTAGTTCAACCATTGTGGAAGACAGTGTGGTGATTCCTCAAAGACCTAGAGCCAGAAATACCACTTGACCCAGCAATCCCATTACTGGGTGTCTACCCAAAGGAATAAATCATTCTATTATAAACATACATGCGGCCAGGTGTGGTGGCTCACACCTGTAATCCCAGCACTTTGGGAGGCCCAGGCGGGTAGATCACCTGAGGATAGGAATTCGAGACCAGCCTGAACAATATGGTAAAACCCCGCTTCTACTAAAAATACAAAAATAAAAATAAAAATTAGCCAGGCATGGTGGCATGCACCTGTAGTCCCAGCTACTCGGGAGGCTGAGGCACGAGAATTGCTTGAACCCAGGAGGAGAAGGTTGCAGTGAGCAGAGATTGTACCATTGCACCTGCTCCAGCCTGGGTGATGCAATGAGACTCCATCTCAAAAATAAAAATAAAAAAATGATACATGCAACCGTACGTTCATTGCAGCACTATTCACAATAGCAAAGACATGGAATCAACCCAAATGCCCATAAATGATAAACTAGATAAGGAAAAGATGGTACACATGTACCATTGAATACGATGCAGACATAAAAAGGAATGAGATCGTGTACTTTGCAGGGACATGTATGGAGGTGGAGGCCATTATCCTCAGCAAACTAACACAGGAACAGAAAACCAAATACCGCATATTCTCACTTATAAGTGGGATCTGAACAATAAGTACACATGGACACAGGGAGGGGAACAACATACACTGGGGCCTGTTGGGAATGAGAGTGGGGAGAGCATCAGGATAAATAGCTAATGCGTGCTAGGCTTAACATCTAGGTGACGAGTTGACAGGTGCAGCAAACCACCATGTTTTTACCTATGTAACAAACCTGCACATCCTGCACATGTAGCCTGGAACTTAAAATTAAATTAAACTAAAATTAAAAAGAAAACAGCCCCACCACCATCAAGGAAAGCCTCTTCCCAACCTCCAATTCCAGTTCACTAGCTCAGCCTGTCTCATTCCCCTTTTTCTAGCTCCCCTCTCCTCCCTGCCCCTTTCCTCACTTTGCCCCCAACTGTCCTCACCATTCCACCCCATACCTCCAAGTTCATAGCTAGAACTGACCAAAGGCCCAGTTATTCATTTACAAAGTCCATGTCCAGAACTGTACCAGCCTCAGCGATGTGGAAGTGTGGCCAGATCCATTGTGTTGATGCCTCAAGAGATCCAGGCTGGCAGATGGGTTTGGCACATTCTGTACCTGCCAGCCACGGAGAGCCTCCAGCCTACTTCTCACTCGACTCCTTACATGACCCTGGTCAGGTACTGTCCCTTCCCTGGGCTTAAATTCCATAGTGTAATATTAGTAAACTGGGCTAAATGATCCTAAGGACCTTGCTAGCTCTGACGTACCATAATCTTGCATCCAATTCAGTTCACTCTGTAATAAATAATCGGAATAACCATAGTAATTTTTAAATAGCTAACATTTATTGTGTACTGTATGCTAAGCACTATTCTATGCATTTCATGTGAATGTTTAACATTCATAACACCACTTGTCATGCAGACATCATTTACTGCCCCAATTTACAGTGAACTGGAGCTCCGAGAATTAAGTTGATTTATCCACAGTCTCAGGCTGCCAAGTGTCCAAGCTGTGCTACTTCCAAGCTGCCCGACCCAGACCTGAGCTCTAAACCTCTCAATGGGCATCCAAGTCGAAAGCAGAATCTCTGGCTCAAGTGGCGACTGCCCAGCTGAGTTTCAGAACTCCACCATGCACCCAACTGCTCCTCCAAGGCTTCTATATGGATGTGTTGCAGGCTCCGAAATGTCACACAGCCGCGCCGCATCCTCATCCCACACATGCTCCTGCTTGTCCCTGGCATCTGCCATTCTCAATGCCATTCACTAGCCTAAATGATACCTTCGAATCAGAGGAAGGCACCCCTCCCTCCAGGGATACGGGCCCACACCTGGTCTCAGGGACCTGTTAGTGAAGGCACAGTCTATACAGCCCAGAGCAGTGCCCCTGATGCCATCATCTTCCAGTTTACTCGGGGCAGACACTGATATTCATCCTTAATACTTTCTCTCTCTCTCTCTCTCTCTCTCTCTCTCTCTCTCTCTCAAGCTCTCTCTATCCTGTTTCTTCAAGGGGCCAGAGTCTCCAGGGAACAAGGTCCCAGAAATGATGCCATCTCTCACCCTCTGGAAAAAACATGGCCCAGGACAGAAGCCACTGGACTCCCAGACCCCTGCCGAAAGAAGAGGTGTAATGTCAGGACTAGGATGGCTAAGCGCCCAAGCTGACCCCACCAAAAGTGCAGGGAGGTTGAGGTGTTCGCAGACTCGGCCACTGGGGCCGCAAGGAGGGGGCTCAGAGGTCCCACTGCCCTTGCATTCCACAGGAAGACCCAGTTGCTGGCATGACCTGAGAGGTTTCTGGGATTACGCCATGGAAAGGCGTCTAGTCCCAGTGTGAGGGGGAAGAGCGGCGCCTGAAGCTCAGCTTCCCAGGCTCTGCTGAATCTACCCTTCCTTTAGTGCGCGCAGCCACCAGGTGGCAGCCGAGGCCACGGGCAGGCAGAACAGCGCTCTAAACTGTAGGCCTGCCAGGCAGCAGCGTTCCCAAGGGCTCCCAGGACCTTCAACCAGAAAGAGAGAGTGAGCATATGTGCATGTGTATGTCTGCGCCCGTGCAGGGAGGAGGGGTGTGAACAGACACTGCTGGACAGATGGCTGGAGTTTAGTCCCTTCCTTCGGGACTCTCCACCACTCCGGCTTCCCTTCTCCTGCCCAGCCCTGTCCTGGGTGCACAGAGAGGGAAGTCACTCCATTCCTGCCCTTGAGGAGCTCCCAGA
>NW_012106764.1:44949-50676 GCF_000951045.1 Mandrillus leucophaeus
GGCTTCTATATGGATGTGTTGCAGGCTCCGAAATGTCACACAGCCGCGCCGCATCCTCATCCCACACATGCTCCTGCTTGTCCCTGGCATCTGCCATTCTCAATGCCATTCACTAGCCTAAATGATACCTTCGAATCAGAGGAAGGCACCCCTCCCTCCAGGGATACGGGCCCACACCTGGTCTCAGGGACCTGTTAGTGAAGGCACAGTCTATACAGCCCAGAGCAGTGCCCCTGATGCCATCATCTTCCAGTTTACTCGGGGCAGACACTGATATTCATCCTTAATACTTTCTCTCTCTCTCTCTCTCTCTCTCTCTCTCTCTCTCTCTCAAGCTCTCTCTATCCTGTTTCTTCAAGGGGCCAGAGTCTCCAGGGAACAAGGTCCCAGAAATGATGCCATCTCTCACCCTCTGGAAAAAACATGGCCCAGGACAGAAGCCACTGGACTCCCAGACCCCTGCCGAAAGAAGAGGTGTAATGTCAGGACTAGGATGGCTAAGCGCCCAAGCTGACCCCACCAAAAGTGCAGGGAGGTTGAGGTGTTCGCAGACTCGGCCACTGGGGCCGCAAGGAGGGGGCTCAGAGGTCCCACTGCCCTTGCATTCCACAGGAAGACCCAGTTGCTGGCATGACCTGAGAGGTTTCTGGGATTACGCCATGGAAAGGCGTCTAGTCCCAGTGTGAGGGGGAAGAGCGGCGCCTGAAGCTCAGCTTCCCAGGCTCTGCTGAATCTACCCTTCCTTTAGTGCGCGCAGCCACCAGGTGGCAGCCGAGGCCACGGGCAGGCAGAACAGCGCTCTAAACTGTAGGCCTGCCAGGCAGCAGCGTTCCCAAGGGCTCCCAGGACCTTCAACCAGAAAGAGAGAGTGAGCATATGTGCATGTGTATGTCTGCGCCCGTGCAGGGAGGAGGGGTGTGAACAGACACTGCTGGACAGATGGCTGGAGTTTAGTCCCTTCCTTCGGGACTCTCCACCACTCCGGCTTCCCTTCTCCTGCCCAGCCCTGTCCTGGGTGCACAGAGAGGGAAGTCACTCCATTCCTGCCCTTGAGGAGCTCCCAGACCCGGGGCAGGAGCGGGATGCAGACAACTAGACAGCATCCTGGGGTGAGTGGAGTGAGTGGAGGAGGTGGGGCGGGTGCAAAAAGAGGGAGGAGCAGGGGCTGAAGTTGCCCAGAGGAAGTGCTGAACCCAGGAGTGGGGAAAGGAGCGTCTGGGAAGAAATGGCATCTACGTTGATCATGGAGGGCTTTCTGGCAAGTCTCAGGAGCAATAACAACACGGATGTCATCTCTGTTTCCTCCCAGCAGCCGTGCAAGGAATGTACTACAAAGCCAATTTTACTGGCAAAGGAGGAATGGAGGATCTGAAAGGCTAGGGGATCCCACAGGCAGTGAGGAGCAGGTCTGGAATTTGAACCAATCGGCATGATTCCCACGCTCAAGCTTTTGGCCACCGTCCGCACTGCCAGGGACAGAAAAAAAAACCTGGGAGGAGAGCCAAGCCAAGCTGGGGAGTCAGGACCTCCCAGCCAGGTCTGGATGGGAGGTAGGTGCCTCCACCCTGGTCCCAGAGCAAGTTCTGCTGGCTTCAGCCACCTGACTTGCCTGTGAAGTTGGGCAAAGAGGCCAGAGCAGACTGTGTGTGATTCTGGCCCCACCCCCAGCACCTCTACCCCCACCTTTCCTACCCCTAGGCTGCGGGAAGAGGCTTTGCCCAGCAATAGTCCTGATCTGATGGCCGCTTGAAGCACAATAAACAGATAGTATTTCTGCACATGTCACTCTGAGTATGAGGGCAGTAATCTTGAAACTCCCCGTGACCACCTGGCACTCTGGAGATGGAACTCCGCAGCCTGTTTTCAAAGCCAGTTCCTGGTTGGCAGCTCCTCTTCAAGTCTAACAGAAGTAAGCAGTGCTGCAGTCTCCCTTCAGCTGTGCAGTTGCTGGATGGAGGCCTTTCCTTCCTGCCTAAGTTTGGGTATTATCTCTAATGTAACCCTATGAAACTTACATGTTTTAGGTGGGAGAGGGGAAAACAAGGTGCAAGCCCTGTTCCAGGAAGAGCAAAAATGTCTTCAACAGTAAGACATCCTGGTCTGAGAGCCAGGGCTTGGGGCAGCCTGTGGTGCTGGCAGAGAGCTGGTGGAAGGGACCACGGAGAGATGATGCCACACACAGAAGTGAGACCAATGAGATCGTGGGAACTGCCCGGCCAAGGGCTGGCATCAAGGAAGCTTGGGAATCAGGGGACAGCTGGGAAGGGAACAACCAACAGAACCAGCTGAAAACTGAAAAGGGATGCAAGGGAGAAAGAGGAGGTGGGCGCTGAGCTCAGGTGGAGGAGGAGGAAGGGAGACAGGACAGAGAGAGGCAGAAGATAAGACAAAAACAGAGGCGGAGAGACCGAGAAACAGGGAGACAGAGATGGATAGAGGCTGGGAAAGACAAAGAGGAGAAAGACCTGGGCAGGAGAGGTCCTATGTGTGGAGAAAAGGTTGGGAAGAGAGCAGGAAAGAGAGAAGGAGCACAGGGCTTTGGGGGTTCCCACCGGACCCAGCCCACCCCTCCTGCAGGCTGGGTCTCTCCCTTGTCCACCATTTACGGAGCTCAGGATCCTCTCCCTCAGTGCTAGGGGCGGAGAGCTCGCCTCCAGCCCCGCCCTAGTCCGGAGGCTCCCCCTCCCCAGGCCCTCGGAGGCCGCCCCTGAGACTGGCTGTGCAGCGATAGATGGTGGGGGCCCAGCTGGTGCGTTATCAGCCTTCTCCAGGAGCGCGCCTGAGCCACTCCGTGGCTGCCTGTCTGAGATTAGGCCCCCTGAGGGTCATTAAGCGCCACCCTGGCCTGGGGCCAGCCTCCTTTGCCTCCTCGATCTGGCCAGGCTGGCAGGTGGGAATGAGCGATAAGGATTGGGGGTCTCAGCGGTTCTGGGGCCAGCAGCTTCCTGCTCCCAGCCCCCGATCGGGGCAGGAACATGGGGTGAGGGTGAGGGGCTGTAAGGTCAGTGCCGGCCCAGCCCCTGCAGGAGCCCCGTGGGTTCCCACTTTCTTAGATCTGCCCATATTGAGCAAGACAGAATGAGAAGGGGGACAAGGGGGCTCTTAGAGAGGCCCCAGATAGCTGATGGGGAGCAAGGTAAGCCCAGGCAGAAGCAGGCTTCTCCTGGCAAAACCTCACAGGTGTGAGGAGCTGGGATTCACTTGCTACAGGGAGACAGGGAGGGTGGCTCTGCCTTCTGGCCCTGGCAGGCTGGTGGGGTGACCTGACTCGAACCCACTCCCACCCCCCAGGGACAACTGACGGCAGAGCTGGGAGGAAATGTGGCCTCATGAAAGGAGAATCAGATCCGGCAGCCAGAAGCTTCCCACCAGGAGGCAGGAAAGGAAGAGGGGGCTGTGTGTGCCCTAGCAGAGGCCTGACCCTCTAGGAACCTCTGTCTCTCCTTCAGTGAGTGGAGAAGCGGGGCTGGCTGCTGGCCTGGCTTTGCCCTCTGGTCTAATCAAGGAAGACTTCCCAGAAGAGGAGGAACCTTGGCTGGGTCAAGAAAAAACAATGGGCAGAGTTTAAACGGGCAGAGGTGGGGTGAAAAGGCATGAGTCACAGAAAGCCACGTAAGCAAAAGCCTAGAGTACAAATCACAAGCTGTAGTTCATTAAGTTGAAGCCCTGAGAGGGGAGGTGACTTGTCTCAAGACACACAGAAAGGCAGGGATAGGCCTGCAGCAAAGCTGCTGCTCCCCCACCCCCAGGCCTCTTCCCTCTGCTACTGTCTGCATCCTAAACCCAATGAGGTGAGAAGAGATTATTTCCATTTAAGATGAGTCTTCCCCAGTGGTACTTGGTGAAGCCTTAGAATAGCAAAAGAATGGTCATAACATGGAACAAGGGGGCTGTGACACGTTGAGGCGAGTGGCAAAGGGAGACCTTTGGGACAAGGTGGATGGCCTCCTACCTTCTGGCCCCACTTCTCTGGATCTGGGAATTATCCTGGGTGAGTCCATCTCAGATTATCACCCAGGACAGAGACAGAAGCTGTTCCCATAAGGCCAACAGTCACAGAGGTGAGGGGCCTCCAGGTTCCGCCAGCCAGGCAAGGCGTGCCTCCCCTCTGCCCTGCTCCTACTAGGACCCAGTTTCCTGATCCTCCCGTCCCTACCCCGACTCCCACTCCAGGACTGGGCGTTGGGCGAGGCAGGCATAGGCAAGGACTGGGCTGTCCTCCAGCTCTGCCGTGAGACTGGCCAAATCTTCCATGGAGAGAAAGCTCAGCTCAGAGAGGACAGCAGCTTTCCCAAGCTCACACACAAGTTGGCAGAGGACCCAGGACTCACATCTGGGCTTCCTGAGTCTCAACCCAAGACTCCTTCCTGACACTTCCTATGCCAGAGCCAGCACAGAGGGGCCACCAGAGGGAGACAGACTAGATCTGTGGGAACCCACCGTGACACCTCCAGCACAGAGGCAAAGGGTGAACGGCACTGTGCAAGGAAAAGCCCAGAGCCTCAGGGATGAAGGGTGCTTTGGGGGCGGGGACTGGAGCAAGGGTAGAGTGGGTGAGCTCCCCGGCCCATGGGCCTCTGACATCCTCTTCCTTCCCTGCATACATGAAACTGATCAGCACTGGGGGCACCTAGCTCATATCAGGGTCTGCCCTGCCCTGCCCTGCCCTGGGAAGCCGTGCCCGGCGGCTCTGGTTGAAGAAAGGGTTTGGCCTGAGGGGACAAGAAACACCCCACTGGCAGAAATGGGCTCACCTGTCCTGGTCTTCCTGCCTCCCAATTCTCCCACGTGTCATCAGACACTCCCATTTGAGGGTGCTTCACTCTCAAACACCAGAAAAGGCACCAACCCTCTCTTACCCTCACCCTGGCCACACACTCTCAGTCCCTCCCCAGCCTGGGCCCCCTCGGTCCCAGCTGCCCTGTGGGTACAGGGGCTTCCTGGATAATCCCCCAAAGCCACTATGACAAGTCGGAAGACGATTGTCGTGATTCAGAAAGCAAGATGGGGACTCACTGGAAGCCTGAGGGGCTGTTGCTGGGCCTCAGCCTCAGAAATACAAAAAGTCTTTATTTCACAGGATTTGGGGCCGCTTCCACAGTTATGGGGAAGGACGTGCGAGCAGGATGGGAGGTGCTGAGCTGACTGTCCTCTCCAGAAGGCTCTTCTGAGCTGAGCGGGAGACCCCAGGGCCACAGCTGAGCCCCAACCTAGACACAGTCTGAGCTCCAGCCTTGGCTGGCTATACTTCAGGAGAGGGGAGGGCCGGCGTCGGGCTGGAGGGAGTCAGCCCACTATTGCAGATTCCACACAAAGAAGGAGGGGGCTTGGGTGGTAGCACTGGACATCCATCCCAGGTGCCTGGGAGTCTTGGGGTTGGAGCCACAGACAAGGTTACATCGGGGTGCTGCGGACCTTGCCTTCCTCCTCCGGGACATTCTCATAGGCATTCTCATGCTCACTGGACCTGAAAGAAGAAGGCATGGGCCTGGTGGGTCATCACTCCTCCCATTCTATCCCCTTCTCCCTGCCCCATCCTGCACTTGTGACAGTAATAGCTTCCAGAATAAATGCTTGACTCCCAGAAGGGGATCCTCCTGACTACATCTGGGCTTATGCATCTGAGTCTGGAGGCCTCTCAGCATCCCCTCCCTGACACCTATCTCCCTCCTCCTGTGGACTGCTCCACCAGTGGGTCCTACTGAGCCCATCCCCCAATGAGCTCCA
>NW_012106764.1:51021-72730 GCF_000951045.1 Mandrillus leucophaeus
AGTCCATCCCCCACTGAGCTCCATCCCACACTGAGCCCATCTCACACTGAGCCCATCTCCCACTGAGCCCATCCCCCACTGAGTCCATCCCCCACCGAGCCCATCCCCCACTGAGTCCATCCCCCACCGAGCCCATCCCCCACTGAGCCCATCCCCCAGTAAACCTATCTCCCAACAAGCTCCATCCTCCACCAAGCTCCATTCCCCACTAAACCCATCCCCCTCTGAGCTCCATCCTCCACTGAACCCATCTCCACTGAGTCCATACCCCACTGAACCCATCCCCCCACTGAACCCATCCCCCACTGAATCCATCCCCCACTAAACTCATCCCCTACTGAGTCCATCCCCTACTTAGTCTTTCCCCCACTGAGGCCATCCCCCACTGAACCCATCCCCCACTGAACCCATCCTCCACTGAACCCATCCCCCACTGAGCTCCATCCCCCACTGAGTTCCATCCCCACTAAACCTATCTCCCAGCAAGCTCCATCCTCCATCTGAAGCTCCATCCTCCACCAAGCTCCATCCCCCACTGAACCCATCCCCTACTGAGTCCATCCCCCACTTAGTCCATCCCCCACTGAGTCCATCCCTCACTGAAACCATCCCCCACTGAGCTCCATCCCCTACTGAACCCATTCCTCACTAAGTCCATCCCCCACTGAGTCCATCCCCCACTGAACCCATCCCCTACTGGGTCCATCCCCCACTTAGTCCATCCCCCACTGAGTCCATCCCCCACTGAACCCATCCCCCACTGAGCTCCATCCCCTACTGAACCCTCACTGAGTCCATCCCCCACTGAGTCCATCCCCCAGTGAGCCCATCCCCCACTGAGCTGTATCATCTACTGAGCTTTCCCCTCACTGAGTCCCTCACTCATTTGTCCCTTCCTCCATTGAACCCCTTGTGCCCATGGTACCCACTGCCCTATGAGTCCCCTCCCCTGCGCTGAACCCTACCCTCCCAAGTCTCTGTCCCCTTTCGGAGCCCTCGCCCCACACAGAGGCTGCGTTTCCCCCACAGAGCCCTGCGATTCTCACAAAGCCCGCATTGCCTCACTAGCTTTTGCCCACATGAGTCCCGGTCCTCCCCAGCCACCTCCCCCTAGCAGGTTCTCCTTAGGCCCTGGGAGCACACACAGGGCAGCCATGCACTGCACCTCACCTGAAACTGGCCGCCATTGAAGAGTACCTTCCATCCGTTCCCACCAGGACTCCATCTGCCTTGTTTCCGACGGTCAGGATCATGTGCGCAGGCTCCCTGGGGACGGGACTCATCAGTGGGGCTCCTCAGTGGGGCCCTCCTCATCCAAGCAGACCCTATTCTGGGTCCTGGTTCTCACAAGGCCGAAGGCCAGCAACTGCCCTTCCCAGAGCTGTGTGCAGCGGGGCCTGTCAGTCACGGCTTCTGGCCCCACCCATGGGGTCTCACACTTTCTCCCCACTCCATGGTGGGGGGCCAAATAATTGCAAAAGACTTATCCTGAGTCCAAAGCCCTCAGTTCAGCCTCCACAGCAGGCCCTGCAGGATGCAGTGTCTGCCTCAAATTTCCTCCGGTCGTGCCTTGGGCAGTGGGCACAGATGTGGTTGGTGGCCCTTCAGGCAGAGCTGGGGCAGGTGGAGAAAGCCTATCTGAAGAGCATCCAATGAAAAGCTCCTCACCTCTTACTCAAGTTTAAACCCCCTGCAATGTGGGCTCTCCCTGAAACCTCCCAGAAGCTGCTCTCACGAGGGTCACAGGGAACCGAACACCTGCTCATTTCCTTAGACATCCCACAGGCACCTCAGACTTCATACGTCTCCAATTAAACAGTTGCCCCTACATTTGCTCGTCCTCCTGTGTTCTGGGCCTTGGTGAGTGATCCCTCATGAGAAACCTCGATGCCATACCTGCCTTCCTCCCGTCGGGTCCACTGCTGCCTGTGACCACCAACTCCCAGGGTGCCTACCTCCTAGACAGCGCTCTTCACTTCATCCTCTTGGCCACCGCTACAGTCCAGACCCCCTCCTGACCTCATGCCGGCCCCCTCACCGCTCTCCAGGCCTGCAGACTGGAGACTGCCCCACCGCCACCATGCATATGCCACGAGGCAGCCAGGGTCATTCTGCTAAGGCCGTGTCTCATCCCGAAACTGGCTTAAAAACTTGTCACGGAGGCAGGGCACGGTGGCTTATGCCTGTAATCCCAGCACTTTGGGAAGCCGAGGCAGGCGGATCACGAGGTCAGGAGTTGGAGACCAGCCTGGCCAACATGGTGAAACCCGTCTCTACTAAAAATACGAAAATTAGCTGATAGTGGTGTCAGGAGCCTGTAATCCCAGCTGCTCAGGAGGCTGGGGCAGGAGAACCACTTGAACCCAGGAGGCGGAGGTTGCAGTGAGCCGAAATCAAGCCTCAAGCCATTGCACTCCAGCCTGGGCAACAAGAGCAAAACTCCAGTTACAAAAAAAAACCAAAAACAAACACAAAAAATAAAAAAAAACAACTTGTCACTGGATTCCTACTCACTTAGGTAAAGCCCAAAGCTCAGGTCATTCGTGTGCAAGAGCCTGGTTGGCCTGGCCTACCCACCTCACCAGCCTCATCTCAGGTGTCTCCATCCCTTTCTCCACCCACTGAGCCACTGGTGTTTCCTCAGCAACCCTGCATGGGGCTAGCATTCAAGCCACCAGGCCACCTTTGTGAGATCTGGGAAGAAATGCCCTTGGGACAGAGGCAGCCTTGCCTGAGGGTCCTGACCTAGTGAGTGCAGACTGAGTTGGATTTCAGCCCACCCGCTCTTCACCTGTGTGTGTCTGTCCCCAGCAGCCCTGGTGCCATACCCCTAACTCAGGACCTGGATGTACCCTTCCCTCAACCGCAGTGCTCTTCCCACGCCACTCTATCCTGGTAGTGACTCCTCCTCGTTCTTCAAGTTTCAGGATAAACGTGCAAGGAGGAAGCCTTCTCTGACCACCCCAGACCGGGTCCGGCCCTGCAGTGTCCTCTGCACTCTCCCTCAGCAGCAACTCTTGAACTTCTGACAGCTCACTGTAGTCTGAGCCTATGAGGGCAGGAGGTGTGTCTGTCCCATGCCCTCTCCATACCACAGCTGACCCACCAGGAGGGACTACCCCTTCTAGAGGTCCTTACAGCCCCCATCACAGGCTGGGCTGCTATCCTGGCTCTGCAGAAACATAAAGACTCCAAGAAGAGAAGCCGTTTCTCCAAAGCTCACAGGGAGCGGGCACCAGAGCTGTGGGGCCCACAGAGCCCAGGTCTGGGAGCCAGCAAGCCTAGGCTCTCATTCCGACTGTCACCAACCCACCCTAGGACCTTGAGCCTCAGTTTCCCTTCCACACACGGGAAGGTTTGGACACAGGGTTTCTGAGGGCCTTCTCACTGCTACTAGAGCAAGAGCAGTGGTCCTGGGCCCACCCTGCCTGCTCAGGGGCCCTTGGGCAGCACTCACGGTTCCTCCTGGCACCAGAAGTGGTTGACTGCAAAGGCGATTGCCACGAGGACCAGGAACACGGCCACCGCGATGAGGCCCTGCATCCAGGGCTGAAGGTTTCCCAGGCCTAAAAAAGGGAGAGGGACTGTAGCAGACGGGGCCACAGTGGGGCTGCATGTGCAGGAGAGCGAGGGGCCTCACTCCCCAAGGGCCCCACCTGTGCTGAAGGCCCTCAGCCAGCTGCCAGGACGAAGGAGACATTCTGGAGAGGCAGGGGTGGGATACGGCCCATCTGACCCACTCAAGCATCTTAAGCTCCACTGAGCTTAGGAAAAGGAGGGAGTTGGAGGAACGACAGAGGCTCAGAGAGAGAGGAGTTGGAAGGAGTGAGAAGCCAAGGAGGGAAGAGCCTCAGAGTGCTGTATCTGAGATCTAGGCATCCCAGAGCCTCTTTCCCTCCCCAAGGGGGGTCACATGCAGGGCTCAGGGAGTACCTGGGCCCCAGGGACCAAAGGGCAGCCCCCTGGACAGCCAACCTAGGCCTTGCAGCTGGGAGTGGCTCCCAGAAGGCTGAGGAGGACCCAGAGCTGACAAGACTGGTCTGGGATCTAGAAGATCCTGTTCTGTAGCGAGAGATTTCTCTGATGGTAAGAAGTGTATGAGACTGGGAGACTCTCAGGGCTGCTCAGCTGGGGAGATCTGCGGTGCCTGGGGTACCCAGAGAGAGGAGTGGACCAGGACATCTTTAGAGGGGCAGAACGGAGGGGTGAGCTCTTCTCTGGGTCTTGGGGACCAGGAAAGAAGCCTCAAAACCTGAGCTGCTTTTGGTTCCTCCAGCTGGGTGCCCAGGGACTAGGGTCAGAGATTAAGTTGAGGCCCCAACCATGCACCCTTCTCTATTTTTTTTATTTTTTAATAGAGACAGGGTCTTACTATTTTGCCCAGGCTGGTCTCAAACTCCTGGGCTCAGGCGATCCGGCCTTGGCCTTCCAAAGTGCTGGGATTACAGGCAAGAGCACCAGGTCCCTTCTCTGCTTTTTGACCCTTGACACCAACACAGTCCCTCAAGATTTCCCTGAAGTCCCTGCCTTCAGGCCCCTGCTTCCCCAAAGGACTTTCCTCCTCCCCAGCATCACTGCACTCCATGAGCCTGCAGGAGCTCAGCCCTGCAGAGAAAAGACCGTCAGCAGGGAGAGGTCCCAGGACAAAACACAGGTCAGCGGGAGGCTTCGGAGGGGTCCTGCCTCCAGGCCAGAATACCTGCATCCCTGTATTTTGAGGGACCCAGGCTGGACATCAGAAAACCTTCCTCTGGCTCACTCCTGCTCAAATGTCCTCCTTTGAGTCTACCAAAAGCTGTCCTGCTGCAGTGGAGGCCTGACCTCTTCTCCGAGCCTGGCAAATATTGGGAAGGAGGAAGGAGGCTAGGCACTCTCTGGCCTGTAGTGAAGTCAGACCTCACTTATCTCCAGGGGAAGCAGAAGACACACAGTGTGATTATCCTCGGTTCCACACCTGCCAAAAGCAGTGTTTGGAGTCATTGCTTCCCTAGGGGCTCAGACTGCTCCCTCAGGTCAGCGGTTGCTCAAGCATGGGGAGTTAGGGCTCAACCCTTGGAGGCCCCTCCCTGTTTCCTCCTAGACCCCACAGCCAATTCCCTCCAGTCACCCCAGGGACCACAGTCCCTGCTCCTCCTCCCATGTGGGGTTAGCACATACAGCAAAGGGCAGTGCCTGGGGCAGGAGAAAGGTGGTCTGAGCCCTGTCCTTTCTTGCCCTGCTGTGTGACTCAACCTCTCTGGTCTGCAGTTCCCCAGAGGGCTTCCAAGACCCGGGAGACAGAGTTGAAGCAGACACACATGAGAGCTTGGGGTGGGGGTGGGAGGGGAGCTCTGGAAGCATCTTTGCCAGTCCCCTCTGGACCAAGTCCCACCTGCAGAGTCCCCAGACTCTGGCTGCAGGTGCAGCCTGACAGTGTAGAATGAAAGCCAGACCTTGGCTGTGTTGCTTCACCAGGTGCAAAGCCCTTCTACACCCCTGACCTGGCAGCAGCCCCAGGAGGTGGGCAGGGTGGGGCTTATTGTTCTCATTTTATGGGTGAGAAAACTGGGTCTCAGAAAGGGGCAGTGATTTGCTCAAGGTCACACATCAATTCAGGCAGAGCAGGACGAAGAGCTCAGATATTTGGGGGAGTCACACTGGACACCGTTCTCTACCCAAGCCCAAGAGGCTGAGACAAAGCCCAAGCCTTTGAGGGGTAGCTTGGGCCCCATTCTCACCCGCCTTGTATCCCCGGGCCCCCTGTACTCAGGACCCAGCCACCCCTTGGGCAATGCCTGCTCCTGCCCTGCTCCTCCCCAAGATCCTAGAACCAACATTTCCCTGCTGCTGCCACTTTTCACTCGTTGAAAACAAGTGACAGGCAGAGACTTGGTTCAGAGGTCTCTGCCTTGGGACATTCTTTCAGCTAGCCCAGTCCCTGCTCCCCCTCTAAACTCTAAGTATCAAGGCCCTGGGGAGGAGAGCCAGAACACCACCCATCCGCCCCTCGGGCTCCGGTGCCCAACCCTCTCCTCCTGAGCTACCTTGCTGACAGCTGGCAGGTGGCACTGCCGTGAGCAGGCCCAGAATGAGCAGGCTGAGGGCCAACATGGCTGCAGCAGCTCGTAGCCTTGCTTCTGGCCGCCGGTGTCTGGGCTCCTGGAGCTGCTGTGGCGTCTGTTGGTGTCCGCCTGAAATCAACCTGGGCTCAGTCTGGCCCTGGAGGAGAGGAGCTAGGAAGGAGGAAGGCGAGGGAGGGAGGAGAAATGAAGACGGGGCGTTGGAGAGAACCTGCCCTCCCTCCCATGGTAATGAGCTGCCAGGCCTGGCCTCCCCTGGCCAGTGCCCAGCTCAATTGTGCTGGCATTCGAGGTCATCTTACCGGGGCCAGCTAAGGAGATGGGTATGAGGACCAAGCAGATGTGGGAGAGCCCCAGCCTCACCTCCATGCCCTGAGCTCCCTTTTCCTGGCAGTGGGGCTGGATTCTAGGGAAAGGGGTGACCATAGTCGCTCCTGCCTTGACTGAGCCCAGTGGGCGGGGCTTCTTGGAAGGCTGACAGTGGGATTAAGAAATGTGCTGGCTGGCTCAGGAGCTTGGGGAAAACCCCAGAAGCCCAGAGAAGGCTCAAAGCTGCCAGACTCCCCTGAGAGCCTAGCCTATTTCCTGTTCTCCCCCTCACCTGCCCCTTCCCCACCAAGCCAAACCCTGGGACTCTAATGCTGGGACACACCACGGCTTCAGTGCCTTCCACGCCCTGGCCCAGCCCAGTAGCTTCCTAAATCCACCCTTCCTGCAAAGATCTCCAAAGAGAACCTGAAGGTCCCAGTCCCCAGCTTTCACAGCCCATGCCAAAGCCCTGACCCAGCCCAGCTGACCTAGGCCCAGTTCGGTTCTTCCTCTTGGCCCCAGATGTGGTCCCTGGAAACCGGGCAGGGCCTCAAAACAAGATACCGGCTTGGTCAGAGGTTTCAACGCCCAACTTCAGATCCATCTCCACCCATGGCAGAGGACAAAATGGGCAAACACAGCCTGCTGTGGGGGACAAAGGACAGACACCCCAGGT
Organism: Mandrillus leucophaeus; assembly: GCF_000951045.1. Lineage (NCBI taxonomy): Eukaryota > Metazoa > Chordata > Mammalia > Primates > Cercopithecidae > Mandrillus > Mandrillus leucophaeus. The sequence goes on from NW_012106764.1 coordinate 58,066, forward strand.
GGCAAGGTGCGATCTGGGGCCCAGAAGCCCTGGGCCCACCACCCTCGTAGCCAAAAGCAGCATTGAGGGAGGCACACCTAGCCCCTGGAACAGGGAGGCCCTGGAGCCAGAGCCCTCCAAAAAGGCAAAAGTCTCCCCAGGATCATGTGGTATCCACCTGGCCCTCCAACTCAGGGACTGAGAGTGGCCAGAGTTCCTGTGCAGACCCCTGACCAAGGGTCATGCTGGTCTCCTTGCCCCAGCCCCACCCCAGAAGTATGGGAAGCTGAGATGCTGACTGCCTAGAAACGAGCGGGCCGACTGGAACAAAATCTCATCAGAGATGGAAGGTCCCTAGGAGCCAGCACCTGAATTGAAGGCCCCTCCACAGCCTGTCTTTCCTGAAGCCACCAAACTCCTATTCATCAGGCCTCCTTGGCAGCCCTTCCCATGGCAGGATGATTCTGCCTTCATGTTTCAGCGGGAGCACTCAGACATCGTGCCTCGGGCCTGCTTCCTGTGTGTGTGGGGGGTGTGTGTGTGGGGTGTGTGTGGTGGGGAATGTGTGTTCACATGCGTGTGCAGTTGGGCCCATTGCCATCCAAAGACGGAGTATCTCAAGGTGATCTGGGGGAACTTTGCTTGGAGTTGAGTGATGCCTCCCAAATATGTATATCCTGTCCTCCCTCCCACCCCCAACTTGGTGCCCTCAGAATCTTCTAGCACAGACTGGAGTAAGCACTGTGCATGTTAATGAACAGCCAGAGAGTCACTGATTGGAACGTAAGGAATGGGGCTGAATTTAGCAAACATCTACTGGTGACTTCTCCAAGAATTTTAAGGAGGGGAGTCACGTGGTCAGTTTTGCGTTTGGGAAAACACCTCTCCATGTAGTGTGGAGAGGGAAAGGGGCATGCAAAGGCTGGAGAAGAGGAGTCCGGGGATCTGCTATAGTGGCCACAACACCAGTGCCTGGACCTGGGCAGGGAGTGGCTGTGGGAACCGATCTGAGCCCTGTTGAGGAGGTAGAGAAGCCAGGGGGCGGCTGCTGGGACACAGTGCTGAACTGGGAGTGGGTACAGGCGGGAGGCGGGGGTGCAGGTGACTCCCAGGTTTCTGGCGTAGGCAGCTGGGTAGATGCTGGTGCCTCAGTAGGGGCCAGAGCAGGTTTGGGGGATGGGAGGATTGACGAGCTATAGATTTTGAGGTATTACGCTTGCAGTGCCTGTGGACTTTCCAGAGGGAGACGTCTGGAAGGCTGCAGAATCCCTGGGTCTGGAGTGGGGCATCTGGGAGCCGTCTGCGGCACATGGATGGTAACTGAGGCCTGGGAGCTCATGGTCTCCCCATTGTGTGTAGTGGGGGTAGGGGTGTCAAGAGGAGAGCATAGAAAGAAAGAGACACGGCCCCAACACGTAAAGGTCTTTCAAAGGAAGAAGGGACAGGAGGAAACAGGAGGAAGCAACCCCAGAAAAGTGGGGTGTCCCAGGAGCCTAGCAAGGAGAGACTTAAGAAAAGGAGGGTGGGGGTCACAGCTGTGCCACTCCCTCCAACCAGTGCCATCAGCACTCGAGTCCCAGGTTCTGCCCTCCTCACCCCGGTATCCTCCACTTCCCTGAAAAACCCAGGGAAAGGAAAGGATCCCCTGGGCTGTGCTTCGGCAGTGGTGGGGGAAGGGGATGAGCAGGAAGGACATCAGGTGACCAACAGGAGGAAAACATACCTCCTGGGTCAAAGTCCCAAGCTTTGGAGCAAAACAAGTTGTTCCAGAAAAGAGGGGGCATGGGTGGACACTTGGCTTTGAGGCTGGCCCCTCCTCCCTGGAGGTCTTCACACGGGTGGAGGCTCATCTCCCCAGCTGTATGAACACAGCCCTGATCTCCATGGTAACAAGGTGGGCCCCCCTACTGGTCTGGCTTGGGCCCAGGGACTAGACTAAGGTCTCAGCAGTCCCACAGGGCTGCACCGTGTGTCCATCAACGTTCAGTTCCTCCTTCCTGTTCCAGCCCAGCTGTCACCCAGAACCATCAGGCCCCTTAGACAAGCCCTTCATCCAGCTAGACCTTATGCGATTGCCCTTCAGAAAAGCCAAAGTGGGCCTGGACCGTTTCCAGGAGTCCCCTTCCTCCCAACCCCATCTTGTCAGCCATTCCACTCACTGCCAGTAGGTGGCAGTGTCTAGTTGCAATCCCAGACTGAGGCGTGCAGGGAGCCAGTTTGCTGCTGAAGATTCTGCAACCTCCCCTCCCTCCAGCCCCGACTTTTGCCCGCCTCCAGGGGTGGTCTGAAGAAAGGGACGGTGCACAGTGACATGTAAATAGTCTGGGAACAGCATACAGGGCGTGCTCAGGGCTCTGACGGTGGACTACGTTGGTGGACTACATTGGTGGACTACATTGTTAAGGAAGGCATCCTGGAGGAGGTGATGCTGGCAAAGTTAGCCAGAGTGTTGTACTGGGCAGACAGCCTGGGGAGAGGAATCCAGGCAAAGAGCTTAGCCTGAGAAAAAGTACAGAGAACATTCAAGAAGCGTGTTTAGAACACAAATATAAAAGCTTTCTTTACTATTTTTTATTTTTTTATTTATTTTATTTTATTTTATTTTTTGACGGTGTCTCTCTCTGTCACCCAGGCTGGAGTGCAGTGGTTCAATCTTGGCTCACTGCAACCTCCGCCTCCTGGGTTCAAGCGATTCTCCTGCCTCAGCCTCCTGAGTAGCTGGGATCACAGGCACCCGCCACCACACCAAGCTAATTTTTGTATTTTAGTAGAGACGAGGTTTCACTATGTTGGCCAGGGTGGCCTCAAACTCCTGACCTCAGGTGATCCACCCACCTCGGTCTCACAAAGTGCTAGGATAACAGGCGTGAGCCACCGTGCCCAGCTCTTTACTCATTCTTATAATACTTCATCTTGTTAATATCATTGCTGTAAGCTGGAGAGCTCCTGGAGACCTTGTTTTATTCTTTCAAACATATCTTGCTTAAGCCCTTTTATGGCATTCATCGGCCCTTAAAATAATATGCAAACTTCTTTGCATGGGTTTGAGGGCCCAGGCAATCTTCCCTTACCCACCTCTCCAGCCGGGTCTGGCCCTGGAGCCTCCTGTCACTTCCTAACAAAAGCCAAGCTCTTTCCGACATCAGAAACTCCTCTCCGCTTGCTCTTTTCTCTGCCTGGAACCCTCTTCCACTCCTATTTGCCCAGCAAGCTGATCTTCCTTTACATCCCTTTCTCCAAGAACACTTCTTCACTTCCATTCTCTTCCATCTGAAGTCACTCCCTTCTACGAGTCTCCTTTGCTCATCTCCTCACAACCATGATCACGAGTTGCAATTACACACTGATTTGTATGCTTACTCATTTATTAATTGTCTCCATGGACGGAAGGTATCATGTCTATCTCTCCCTTACCACCCAGTACTGAGCACAGTGCCTGAGTACACACTGGACACACATTTTATGAAATTAAATATCAGTATATGCAGTGCCTACCACCGGCCTGACAAAGAGCAGAAGCTCAGAGAAAGGTTGTTCAATGAATAAAACATCTGATCTGTAGTTGAGTCCTTGTCTCTCTCCACTCTCTAGCTGTGGGGCACGGACTGTGTCTGATTCATCTCTGTATGTGAAGGAGAAGACATGGCCACCATTCCTCTGACAGTTGGAGCTGTTCAGCCTGCAATGAGGATGAGCTGGAGGGTGAGCTCTCCACCCCTAGACAAGTAAGAGCAGAGGCCATGGACCAGGTCAGCCAATGAGGTGTCTGCAAAAGGGGTTTGTCTTAGTCTCTTTGTACCACTTTAACAAAATATCCTAGACTGGGTAATTTATAAAGAACAGAAATTTACTTTTTGACAGTTCTGAAGAATGGGAAGTCCCAGATCAAGGCACCAGTAGGCTTGGCATCTGGTGAGAGCTGCCCTCTGCTTCCAAGATGACACATCTTACTGTGCCCTCACACGGTGGGAGGGATGGAAGGGTGAAAGGGACCAGGACACTCCCTTCAACCCCGTTTTTGAGAACACTAATCCATTCACAGGGGTGAAGCCCTCCTGACTTAACCCCTTTCCAAGAGGTCCCAGCTTTTAATAAACCCTTGGGGTTTAAGGGTTATTTTTGTGTTTTGTTTTGGTTCTCTTTGAGATGGAGTTTTTGCTCTCCTTGCCCAGGCTGAAGTGCAATGGCGTAATCTCAGCTCACTGCAACCTCCCCCTCCTAGGTTCAAGTGATTCTCCTGCCTCCACCTCCTGAGTAGATGGGATTACAGGCCCCCACCACCATGCTCAGCTAATTGGGGTTTAAGTTTTAACATATGAATTTTAGAGGAACATACACTGAAACTGTAGCAGGGTTCTAGCCCTTCCAGTTCTGGAGCCTGTGATCCTGTGACTCCGTTAACAGACTATGAGATCTTTTCATATATTAATAAGGTCCCAAAGAAGCAGCTGGTTAGGACTGTGGTGAGCCCCTCTCCTCTCAGACTTAAGATTTCATTCACCTGGCTCCCCTTCATGTAACACTCCCTTCCCAGAGGGCCATGGACAGAACTCTAGCTTATGAACATGGACAGGGAAACATTACATTTGTATTTCACTAACCTCTAACTAAATTTATACCACTTTCAGCTGGGTGTGGTGGCTCACGCCTGTAATCCCAGCACTTTGAGAGGCTGAGGCGGGTGGATCACCTGAGGTCAGGAGTTCAAGACCAGTGTGGCCAACATGGTGAAACTACATCTCTACTAAAAATACAAAAATTAGCCAGGCATGGTGGTGGGTGCCTGTAGTCCCAGCTACTGGGGAGGTTGAGACAGGAGAATCGCCTGAACCCAGGAGGCAGAGGTTGCAGTGAGCCAAGATCACACTATTTCACCCCCGCCTGGGCGCCAAGAGTGAAACTCCACCTCAAAAAAATAAATAAAAATAAATAAAATTTACCATTTTTTTCCATGGGATGAAGGCAACAAACCACAGACTGTCTATGATATTTTCATATCACCATATAATTATTGCAGATATCTGGATATATCTTATGCTCACCACTATAGAAGTACAATAGTCATTGGACCTTCCACAAGATCTTGTTGTTGAATACATTATAAATGGACACATAAATCACTATATTACAAACTTATATTTTTAATATTTTGATAAGTACATCTCAAGGTAACTGACTTCCTTTGCAATGCTATGCATTTTATATTATGCACTTAAAAACATTATTGTGAGAGGCCGGGCATGGTGGCTCACACCTGTAATCACAGTACTTTGGGAGGTGGAAGAAGGCGGATCATCTGAGGTCAGGAGTCTGAGACCAGCCTGGGCAACATGGCGAAACCCCATCTCTACTAAAAATAGCAAAAATTAGCCGGGAGTGGTGGCACATGCCTATGGTCCCAGCTACTCAGGAGACTGAGGCAGGAGAATTGCTTGAACCTGGAAGGCGGAGGTTACAGTGAGCTGAGATCGTGCCATTGCACCCCGGCCTGGGTAACAGAGTGCGACTCGGTCTCAAAAAATATGTTAATTTAATTTAATTTGTCAATAAATAAAAATATTACTGTGAGAAGGGGTCCTTAGGCTTCATCAGACTGCCCAAGGGTTCCATGGCACAAAGAGGGTTACGTCCTGGCTCACCAGGAACCTAAGGCATATCTGCTCAAAACAATGCCATGTGATCTTAAGGTCGGACCTGGAGAAAGAGTGGCAGCTCTCTGGACAGACGCTTTCTGGAGCACAGAGCTAGGCTCTATGATCAGATTGAATGGGTGCTTACTCCCACAGGGGCTCCAGGGTCTGGGAGCTGTAAGGGGCAGAAAGCACCAGCCCAGAGCCAGCTGAGCCAAGGAATGCACTGGCTATGACTCCTGGGTCCTAGGCGACCCCACTAGGCTGGGGAGATTTATGGCCAGGACCCCACAGTGGGGAAAGATCAATCAACCCATCCTGCCGCCCACTCATCCAGCCAAGAAATTCAAGGGTTGGCCCCCTGCCAGAAGCCCAGCCCGCCAGCAGAGGTCCCAAAGCCAAATCTTACCCTGCTGGATCCAAGCACAGCCTTTCCCTACCCAGGGCTCCAGGCCAGCAGTGGAAGCAAGCTGGGAGTACTGGGTTCTAGAGTCACTATCTCTTCAAGCCTGAAAGCTCATTCTAAATGATGTAATCTTGCTCCTTATTTTTCAACTGGGGAAACTGTGACCCAGAAATGGACAGTCATCAACTAAAAGTCACAGAGCAAGTCAATGGGAGAGATGGGGCTAAACCCCTGGGGTCCCTATGTCCAGCCCAGGGTTCAGTCCCTCTGTCAAGCACCTGCTATTGGTCAGTTTCTCAAATAATATCCTAGCTTTCTTTCATTCATTCACTCAACACGTGTTTAGTGGCTACTATGAGACTGGAAATACAGTAGCCCTTATTTGAAATATTTGGGACCAGAAGTGTTTTCGATTTTTGATTTTTTTTTCTGATTTGGAAATATTTGTATACACACAGTGAAATATCTTGGGGATGGGACCCAAGTCTGAGCATAAAATTCCTTTGTTTCCTATACATCTTATACACATAGCCTAAAGGTAATTTTTAGAATATTTTAACTAATTTTGTGTATGAAACAAAGTTTTGACTGTGTGGTTTTTGTTCGGTTGGTTTTGGTTTTGGTTTTTTTGTTTTTTGTTTTTTCACTCAGAGTTTCACTCTTGCTGCCCAGGCTGGTCTCAGACTCCTGAGATCTCGGCTCACTGCAACCTCTGCCTCTCGGGTTCAAGCGATTCTCCTGCCTCAGCCTCTTGAGTAGCTGGGATTAGGCGCACAGGCGTGCACCACCACACCTGTCTAATTTTGTATTTTTTAGTACAGACAGAGTTTCTCCATGTTGGTCAGGCTGGTCTTGAGCTCCCAACCTCCGGTGATCCATCCACCTTGGCCTCCCAAAGTGCTGGGATTACAGGCATGAGCCACTGTGCCCGGCCTTGATTGTGTTTTGTCTTTGACCCATCACATGAGATCACATGTGAAATTTTCCACTGGTGGCATCATGCTGATGCTCTAAAAGTTTTGGATTGTGAAGCATTTCAGATTTCAGATTTTTGGATGAAGGATGCCCAACCTGTAGAGAATAAGATCAAGATTACATTATACAGTTTTGTAATTACAGTTGCAGTAAATGTTTTGAAGGGAAGGTACAGGTGCTAAAAGTACATAAATGAGTTTACCATCTAGTCTAGGAAGTCAGAAAAATGTAGTATGAAGCCTAAGATTCATTCATTGAGCAATTAATTATTGAGAGCCTCCTGTGGACCAGGCACTGTTCAAGATGCTAGGGATACAGGAATGAGCACAACAAAGCCCCTGCCTTTATAGAAATGACATTCTGGAGGGGTCAGCCAGGAAACAGACAGATGAAACCATTCCGATGGCAACATGGAAAAGTCCAGGATCAGGACAATGGTGGGGGCTGCAAGAAGAGGGTGTGCTATTTTATACAGATTCTCAGGGAAGGCGCCTCTAAGAAGTGGCATTTGAGCCAAGAGTTGAAAGTGAGGAAGTAAGACGTTCAGCCGTGGATGGGAGAAGACCCCAGGCAAGGAGACAGGCAAGTGCAAAGGCCCTGAGGAAGGAGGCTGGAGGGAGTCAGTGTGGCTGAGGGAAGTGAGTGCAGGGAGCGGAGGAGAGGAGGTTGGAAAGCAAGGGCGTGGCCCCCTCATCTGGCGTGTTGTGACTGGTTGTAAGGACTCTGGCTTTTACTCCAACAAGACCAAAGAGCTGCTGGAGGAATCTGAGCACAGGAGACATGGTTTGACTGCCATGTGGAGAAGAGACAGTGGGAGCAAGAAGAGAGAACGGGGAGGCTGGCAAGGAGGCTTCTGCAGTGCTCCAGACGAGAGGCCAGGGCAACTCAAGGCAACTGGGATGTGGAGCAGCCGTGGAGCTGAGGATGCGTGCTCTGAGTCTAGATGTATTCTGAGGGTAAACCCAACCTGGTCTGCAATGTGAGAGGAAGAGAGAAGCCAAGAATGGTTCTGAGGTTTTTAATCCGCTCAGCTGGAGCAGACTGAGGTGGGGAGGATGACAGGAGGAGGAGGCTTTTTTTCTGAAGGAGGGGCAGGATTCACCAGTTTGGTGTGGAGACAGGAATGTGAGTCTGGAGGTCAGAACTGAGGTCCAGGCTGGAGATGTATATTTGGGACACGTGGGTGTCACTGTGGAGGCACTCCTCTAGGACCTAGAGGGAGAAAGTCTGCAACAACTGGGGCTGGGGAGTGGTGTGGAAGAGAGCACCTCCAGGTTGGGAGGAGCAGGGAGGGAAAGTCACACCGCACAGAGCTGGATGGGAGATGGGCCTGGCTGGAGAGCAGGCGGTGGTCAGGAAAGAGGTCTCGAGAGCTTGCAGGACCTAAGAGGTGCGGTCTTCACCTTACAGATAATACAGACCCAACGTAGGGTTTTAGGCAAAGATGCGATGTGGGAAAGTCTTGCATTTCAGCAAGCTCTCTCCAACCACAGCTGGAAGAATGGGTCAAACGGGGCAGTGGGCAGTGGGCAGTGAGCAGGCTGTGGAAGGGATCCAGGAGAAGGATGATGATGCCTTGGCTTAGAACAGTGCGCAGAGAGTACTGGAGGATGGAAGAGCAATTTAAGGGGTACAAGTGGCAGGACAAGCTAGCTGCATAGACACAGAAGTGAGATATTCAAAAGAGTACAATCAAGGAGGCGCCTCATCCTCTGACTCAGACAGTGCTTGGAACTTGGTGCTATTTTTTTTTTTGAGACAAAATCTCATGCTTGTCCCCCAGGCCGGAGTGCAGTGGCACAATCTCGGCTCACTGCAACCTCCACCTCCCGGGTTCAAGCGATTCTCCTGCCTCAGCCTCCCGAGTAGCTGGGATTACAGGCACCCGCCCCCATGCCTAATTTTTGTATTTTTAGTAGAGATGGGGTTTCACCATGTTGGTCAGGCTGGTCTCGAACTCCTGACCTCAGGTGATCCGCCTGCCTTGGCCTCCCAAAGTGCTGGGATTACAGGAATGGGTCACCATGCCCGGCTGGTACTATTTTTTAAACTAGAGGAAACTAGAAGAGCAGCAAGCTGGGAGTGAGGAGAGGGCATGTATGTATTCATTTCACACACCTTTCATAAGTGTCTTCCTGTGCCAAGCACTGTTCTAAAGCACCATAGCTCCACAGCCCTGCCAAAGGGAGTTCACACACATTAGTGGGTGCAGTGAGCAAAGAGCAATGCACCGATGACAATGAGTCCCGGTGTGGACAGGCTGTTTGCAGCACCCGGAGGACATCTCAGGATGCAGCTCCATGTTTTGGTCTGGCATTCCTGGAGGGGATCTGCGCCTCCGGCAGGGATGACATGGTCCAGGATGGGGGGATGAGAAATTGGGCTAACACCCGCCCTAAGCAACACCTGCTTAAATGGATGGGGAGGGGTTATCTATCTGAACTGAGGAGAAAATAAAGAAGCAATATACATTGTCTTCTAGACTACCTAGGGTAAGACTACAAGCATTGGCCACGCCTCACATTTCAGGGCATGTGGAGTCATGGAACTGATTTCATTTAACATTTTAATTAATTAAAACTGTTTTCTTCTCTTGTTACTAATTTTGCCTTTAGTCTGTTAAATACTTGGAGGAGCTGAAATTTCCAGCCTGAAGAGTAGCAGTCTCAGAGGCCTCTATCTCCAGGTATCTGCAGGGCTGCACCAGAAGAGAGAGAGAAACTGCTCTGTGCCCTCTGAGCATGGAGCTGAGGATGATGAAAAGAGTCACTGGGAGGCTGGATTTGGTTCAGCAAGAGAAAGCTGTCTAGTGATGACAGAGATGACTCTGAAAGGTGGTGAACTTCCCATTCCCAGAGGTATGTGAGTAGAAACCTTGAGCTTCCAGAAGGAGGTAGAACTCAGCAAGAGGCAGAAAAGGGGTGAATGGACTCAATGCTGGAGTCTCTGAGGCCCAGGAAGGTGAGCTGGGAATTGGGATCCTCACACACCTCTAGCTGTGTGACCTGAGCAAGTCTCTTTCCTTCTCTGGGCCTTTGTATTCCAGTAATACTCCATTGGATTGGTCAGAGGATAATGCATCTAAATGCCTTACAGCAATGGATAGTTAGGTGCAAACTGGTGGAAGCACCCTGGTCTAAACAGGGTATCAAGTGTTTAGGCCATACTGCCCTGTCCCAAACCAATCTCTTTTCAGAACAGAAGCCCCAGCAGGGCAGTGAGAGGTGCTACAGGCATGTTTAGCCCGCCACACATTGGATACCCCTTGCTCAGTCAAGAAGCCACATCTAAACCCTCGAACCCTTTCACAGTTGGAGTTTTTGTTTCAAAGGTCAGACGTCAACCCTCAAAATGAAGATGGCTTTAAAAAGCTGCAGCTGGACCAAAAAGTAAACAAAATGCAATTATAATTTCATAGATGGAACATAAACAAATTTTTTTAAAAAGAAGAAGAAAATACAATAGTACATAAATGGGTGATCTGGGCTCAGTCTGTGATTTTTTTCTTCTCTTTCTGTTCTTTCCAGAGTTTATAATAAAGACTATTTAGTTGAGGGGAGGGACAAATTTGTAGTTTCCAAGTAAACAAAATAAGTGTACATTAAAAGACAAAATCAAATCATTTTTCCAGATTTTTACTAATGCCCTTAAATAGCCAAAAGTTGAACCAGAAGCCCTCTTTGCCAGATAATCTGTTTACGGCCAGGCAGGGCTGCTAGGGCCCAGTCTGCCTGCTTGCTGTAATTGGAGGCTGCCCCTCCCACACTCTTCTACAGAGGCTTCCAGGTGCCAGCACATACACAAGAGACAGTTGTGGTCCTGCCTCCAGCACAGTGTGGCAAGAGAAGCATGTAACTTCTTGAAGGAATGCTCACTATGTGCCAGGCACTGTGCAAAGTACTTTGGATTCATAACCCATTTATTCCCCACAATATAAGGTGAGTGCTAGATCCCATTTTACTGATAAGAACACTGAGGTTCAGAGGAATTAAGCTCAGAAAGCAGAATTTTAACCCAAGTCTATTTGATTCTGAAGCAAAAATTGAAATTTTAACCCAAGTCTATTTGTTTGCAAAGCTCTTAAGCATTATATTATACTATCTCCTCACATTTAAAATAATTGCTATTAAACAGTGAGCGCTGTGAAGGAGGCATATAATCTGAATGCCAGGAAAGGAGTCATTAAGTCCTTTTGGGAGAAGGGAAAATCAGGGAAAGCTTCCAGGAAGAGGTGACATTTGAGCTTTGAAAGATGATTAAGAATTTATCAGAACATAGCATATAACCTGACAGAGCAGATGTTCAGTAACTTTTAATTAAATCAACTAATAAAGATAGTAACATTTACAGATGAAATAATATGAAGTTTGAGATTTGCTTTATAATAAGCCATTGTGGGGAGAGGGAGCATGGGGACAGATAGAGGTATAGGCAAAACAAGATTACTCACATGTTGACAATTGCTGAAATTGGATTCATGCCATTTATTATTCTCTACTTTCATATATGTTTGAAAATGTCCATAATAAAAAATTTAAGACAATTTTAAAAGATGCTTAGTGTTGGCCGGGAGCGGTGGCTCAGGCCTGTAATCCCAGCACTTTGGGAGGCCAAGGCAGGTGGATCACCTGAGGTCAGGAGTTCAAGACCAGCCTGGCCAACACAGTGAAACCCCATGTCTACTAAAAATACAAAAATTAAACGGGGATGGTGGCACGCGTCTGTAATCCCAGCTACTCGGGAGGCTGAAACAGGAGGATCTCTTGAACCTGGGAGGTGGAGGTTGCAGTGAGCCAAGATTGCGCCACTACACTCCAGCCTGGGAGACAGAGGGAGACTCCGTAAAAAAAAAAAAAAAAAAAAGGTGCTGAGTGTTCACTCCAACTATACTTCCAAAAATACTTGAAAGCTAAAGGTAAGTATCTTGAAAACAAACAAACAAAAAATGGAAGGGAGGGGGAAGGGAGGAAGAGAAGGGAAGGAAAGGAAGGAGGTAGTATGGAGGAGCACAAAAGAAGAAATTGTATCAATAAGGCAATCCTATTTATAATGGCTACAAAAATTAAAATAAAATACCTAGAAATAAGTTTAACCAAGGAAGTAAAAGACCTCTACAAGGAAAACTACAAAATACTGATCAAAGAAATTGAAGAGGACATAAACATATGGAAAGATATCTTATGCTCATGGATTGGAAGAATTAATATTGTTAAAATGACAATACTAACTGAAAGTAATTTATACATTCAATGCAATCCCTATCAAAATACCAAGCTATTTTTCACAGAAATAAAAAAATCTAAAATTCATATGGAACCAAAAAAGAGCCCAAACAGCCACAGCAATCCTAAGCAAAAAGAACAAAGCTGGAGGCATTACTCTATTTGGCTTTAAAATATATTACAAAGCTATGGCAACCAAAACAATGTGGTATTGGTATAAAAATATATACATAGACCAATGGAACAGAACAGAGAACCCAGAAATAAATTCATATATTTACACTCACCTGACTTTCAACAAAGATGCCAGGAATCTACATTGGGAAAAGGATACCCTGTTCAATAAATGTTGCTGGGAAACTTGGACATCTACATTCAGAAGAATGAGATTGTACACCTATCTCTCACCATATACAAAAATCAACCCAAGATGGATTAAAGACTGAAATGTAAGGCCTAGAACTGCAAAACTACTAGAAGAAAACATAGGAGAAACACTTCAGGATGATTGATCTAGGCAAAGACTTTATGGCTAAGACCCCAAAAGAACAGGCAACTAAAACACAAATAGGCAAATGGGACTATATTAAACTTGAAAGTTTATCCACAGGGATAAAAGAGTGAAGAGACAACCACAGAATGGGAGAAAATATTTGCAAACTATTCATTTAACAAGGAACTATATCCAGAATATACAAGAAACTCAGGAGCAAAACAAGAAACAATATCATCAAAAAATGGGCAAAGGATCTGAATAGCATTTCTCAAAAGAAGATACACTAACGGCCAACAGGCATATGAAAAAAATGTTCAACATCACTAATCATCAAGGAAATGCAAATAAAAACCACAATAAGATATCATCTTACCCCAGTTAGAATGACTATTATCAAAAAGGCAGAAAATAACAGATGCTGGCAAGGATGCAGAGAAAAGAGAACTCTTATACACTATTGGTGAGAACGTAAATTAGAACAGTGTTTATGGAAAACATTATGGAGATTTCTCAAAAAACTAAAAACAGAACTACCATATCATCCAGCAACCCCACTATTGGGTGTTTATCCAAAGGGAAAAAAATCAGTATATCAAAGAAATACATGCATCCTCATGTTTATTGCAGCACTATTCACAATAGCGAAGACATGGAATCAGCTTGTGTCCATCAATGAAAGTATGGATAAAGAAAATATGGCGCATATACACAATGGAATACTATTCATCCATAAAAAAGGGTGAAATCCTGTCATTTGCAGGAACATAAATGGAACTGGAGGTCATTATGTTAAGTAAAATAAGCCAGACACAGGAAAACAGATTTCATGTTCTTATTCATATTTGGAAACTTAAAAAAAAATTGATCTCATGGAGGTAGAGTAGAATTATAGTTACCAGAGGCTGAGAAAGGTGTGTGGGATGAAGAGAGGTTGGTTAATGGGTACAAACATCCAGTGAGATAGAAGGAATAAGTTCCACTGTTCAACAGCAGAATAGGGTGACTACAGCTAACAACAGTGTATTGCATATTTCAAAATAGCAGCCGGCCGTGATTGTTCAAGCCTGTAATCCCAGCACTTCCTAGCACCTTGAACCCCTGTCTTCCCCATTATCCAGCACTCCACATCTCCCCATTCTTCTCCTCCTTCTCTGGTTGCTTCTTCTGTCTCCTCCAGTTGTTTCTCTCCCCTTGACTAGCTTGAGGTGCTGCATTCCTCACAGATCTTGTCCCATTTCTCATTCCACACCCTCTTGGTGAGTGAATCCCATGATGTAAATTACCACCTCTATGTTGATAACTTCCAAATCTATATTTAAAGGCGTGGTATTTCTGCAGTTTCAAGTCTGCATATCCAACTATGTTGTCAGCATTTCCACTTGATTTCACAGACATCGCAAGCTCGGCGTGCCCAGAGTGAATTTACTTTTTCCCCTAAGCCTGCTCCTCTCCTTGTACCCCCTGTCCTTCTATGCTCCTCAGTAAATGGCACCACCATATAACCGGTTGCTCAAATTAGAAAAATTGACACCATCCTTGGGAGGCTGAGGCTGGCAGATCACCTGAAGTCAGGAGTTCAAGACCAACCTGGTCAACATGGTGAAACCCCATCTCTACTAAAAATACAAAAATTAGCTGAACATGGTGGTAGGCCTGTAATCCCAGCAACCTGGGAGGCTGAGGAGGAGAATCGCTTGAACCTGAACCTGGGGAGGGGAGGGTGCAGTGAGCCAAGATCGCGCCATTGCACCCCAGCCTGGGTGACAAGAGTGAAACTCTGATTCAAAAAAAAAAAAAAAAAAAACAAAAACAACAAAAAACCCCAGACATTTATTGTCTTATGGATCTGGAGGCCAGAAGTCAGAAAATGTAATTAAGCCTAAAAATGTGGCCCCAGAATGACGAAATTATTAGAATAAGGAGCATCTCAAATAAGAAATGCATTCTAGTCTGAATA
>NW_012106764.1:72780-93472 GCF_000951045.1 Mandrillus leucophaeus
AAAAAAAAAAAAAAAAGCTAGAAAAGAGGAGGATTTGAAATGCTCCCAACACAAAGAAATGACAAATACTCAAGCTGATGGATTTCCTAAATACCCTGCCTTGATCATTATACATCCTATGCATGTAACAAAAATCACATGTACCCCATAAATATGTACAAATATTATGAATCAATAAAAATAAAATAAAAAAGAAGAAATTACAATAGTACATATGGGTTAAAGAGCTTGAGTTCTGAAATGGGACACATATAAGTTGGAATCCGCTTCTGCTTTTTCCTGGTGGTGTGACTTTAGTGAGTCCCTTGTCCCCTTGGGTTTTAGTCTATCCATCTATATAAAGGGGGTGATAATAGCAGCCTCCTCTTGGGTTTGTTGGGGGAGTGAGGTGAGAAGGTGCTAGAAAGCACTTGGCACAGTGCTAGCTGAATGGCGGCAGGTGACCCAGCCCTGGCTGCATCATATACCATTCAAATGCAAATCTCTTCCAAAGTCACATTTCCAGCCCAGACCACTCTGCTGACAGGTGTCTCAAACATAAGATGTCCTGAACTGAGCTCCTGAGCTCGCCCCACTGAAAACCAGCTCCTCCCACAGCCTTCCCGCTTAGTATGTGCTGTTCCAGCCCCCCAGCAATTCACAGGAAGGATCTCATAGTTGATTTTGACTTTATGACGCTCTCCACACTGGATCCATCAGTAGTTCCTCTTGGCTCTTTCTAAATGTATCTAGACTTCTAGAGTAATACTTATTACCACCTCCATTGCTACAACATCCAAGCCCCTTATCTCTCATTAGCCTTATCACAATAGTGTCCTAACAGATCTCCCCAATTTTACTATGCTCCATTCTTTCTGCTCTCACCATGACAGCCAGAGAGATTCTTTTGAAAATTTAGTCCCTTGCCTATTCAATATTCTCCGATGAGGCCGGGCACAGTGGCTCACACCTATAATCCCAGCACTCTGAGAGGCCGAGGCCGGAGGACTGCGTGAGCTCTGGAGTTTGAGACCAGCCTGGGCAACATAGTGAGACCTCATGTCTACTAAAAACCAAAGGCAGCCAGGCGCAGTGGCTCACGCCTGTAATCCCAGCACTTTGGGAGGCCAAGGTGGGCGGATCACAAGGTCAGGAGGGAGATCGAGACCATCCTGGCTAACTCGGTGAAACCCCATCTCTACTAAAAATACAAAAAATTAGCCAGGCATGGTGGCGGGCACCTGTAGTCCCAGCTACTCGGGAGGCTGAGGCGGGAGAATGAACCTGGGAGGCGGAGCTTGCAGTGAGCTGAGATCGTGCCACTGCACTCCAGCCTGGGCGACAGAGCGAGAATCTGTCTCAAAAAACAAAACAAAACAAAACAAAACAAAAACAACAACAACAACAAAAAAAAAACAAAGGCATGGTGGTGCCTGCCTGTGGTTCCAGCTACTCAGTGGGCTGAGGTAGGGGGATTGCTTGAGCCTGGGAGATCAAGGCTGCTGTGAGCTATAATTACACCAGTGCACTCCAACCTAAGCAACAGAGACGGTGTCTCAAAAATAAATAAATAAATATAAATAAAAGAATAATAAAACAAATCATCTAATGGTATTGCATCCCATCCAAAGTAAAAGCCAAAGTCCCTATGTGGACTACAGGCTCCATGTGGTGCCTCTGCAACCCATCTCTCACTTCTCTCCTCCTCATTCCAGCCATTCCTGCTTCCTTGCTGCCCTGGACCAGTCCACGCCAGGTACACTGCAGCCTCAGGGCCCTTGCACTAGCTGTTCCCCTCCATTACACTCTTTCCCCAAACATCTGCATGGCTTGTTGCCTTATCTCCTTCAGGTCTTGACTCCAGTGACCCCTCTTCTGTGAGATCCTCCTGCTGACTTTCAAAAAAGGCACTCCCTTCACTGAAAACCCCCTAAAACACACACACATACACACACACACACACACACGCTCCCCATTCCCTTTCCCAGTTTCATTCTTCTCCTTGGCATTTATCCCCATCCTATCCACTATTTATTTAACTTATTTTTCTTATTTATCATCTGTCTCTCCACTCAGAATATAAACTTCACTAAAGAAAATGTTTTTTTTTTCATTGCTCTCTTCTGGTCATTGCTTTAAGAACAGGACCTGGCATGTGTGATGTGCTCAACAAATACTGATTTTAAAAGTGACAGGCCAAGGGGCTACATTGGAGCATTCAAGCCACCCTCAATCACACAAGCAGGTGCCTACCTCTCCTGCAACTTTCCTACAAAATCAGGACGCCAGTGCATGATGCAAACTCTTCCCGACTAGAGATGGAGCTGGGAAAGATGCAAGCTCTGGGCTGGAGGGTCAGCGAGGACACTCCTTTGTGCAGAGGCTTTGGCCTTGTGTACCGTGGACCTCTGGGGCAGTGTGGTGGAGTCTATGATCCCCTTAAAAATTAATGCCTTAAAAATAAAATACATAGAATAATGAAAATCAAAGGCATTGAAATACAATTGTCAAGATATTTTAAATTTTTATGATGTAATTGTATGTGTGCCTCCCTACTCATGGATTAAATGAAAAGATCTAGCAACACGTCTAATATCAACCATAATTTCAAAAAGACAATGATTGGGAACAATATTTCAAGGTAATCTATCACCTGGGATGTCATTTCTGTTGGTAACGAAAGTTGCAGACACTGTTTGCTAGTGCTGTGATTTGCTGCCTACGTTAACAATGGAAGGAAAAACTAAGTTTCAGTCACGGGGTGATGAAAATAAAGATGTAACATTTTTCCCATTCAGGTTTATGTCCCATTGAACTTTCTCCTCGGAGTTCTTGGGTGTCCCTGGACTCACCTTGGAGATGCCCTGCTCTAGAAGAGATCTAGAGCTGACGCTGGGGAGCTAAGTCACTCACCACCCTGCGTGACCCTGTACAAGTCACATCCCTCCCCATCTGTACAATGAATCATTACAAACTTTAATTTTAGATTCATTTGTGCTCGCCCACCCTGGAGTCTGATGAGATCACTCAGTAAATATTCACTAAGCACCTCCTGTGGGAGGGCCTCACACACACTGGGCAGGATGGGACCATTAGCGACCAACCAGTGACACATTGCCTCAGGACTGAGCAGCTCATGAACAAACAAGGTGATGAGGTCAGGACTCGAACGCAGGCAATGTTGAGCAGCACCTAGACACAGCTCAGGGGCTCTGTTCATTCAGAAATAGGAGAGGCTCCAGTTCCCGGGGTGGAGGGAAGCAGCAGCGGCAGCACCTGAGATTGAGTCTGACCCAAAACCTGCTCCTGGCGTGGGAGTCTACAGAAAGGGCATCTCAGGTGTGGCAAAGGCTCAGAGCTGGAAAGTCAGAAAGGATGCGCTGGATCCCTTGGGGAGCTCGAGGGCCCTTCAGGGAGAAGAGGATGGAGCAGTGTTGTCACTCTGGTCTTGACTCAGTGTGGTGTTTTGTTTTGTTTTGTTTTTTTTTTTTGGACGCTCCCTGGAAAGCACAGGGATGGGCACGGGACCAGGCTTGCTTGGCTCCCCTCCCCAGTCCCTGTCCACGCCCCTCAGAGCACTGGGAACCATCAAAGTGAGTGATGGAAGGCTAATCACAGCCACTTGGATCTGAGGAGGGACCTGTTTCTCTCTCCGAGGACCCTCCAGCAAGGACAAGTGCAGGACAAAAGCCGCACCTCCCTGCCTCATTAGCATCACACAGCCTGCCAGCCGGGCTCCCTGCCTCGCCTCCGCAGCCCCGGCAACTGGACTGGACAGCCCGGCTTTGGCTGGGCCCCAACCCAGCAGATGTGGACCCTAAAGGGGCCCATGGCCAACAGCCTCCCACCTCCCCTCAAAAAAACAAGCCAGGCAACCACCGCCTGTCCTGCCTGCCCCACCCCGTGTAGGTCTCTCCTTGTATTGTGGCCAGAAGCTGCTGCAGCCGCCAAAAACCCAAAGGACGCTGGAGACACATAGAATCCCTGAAGGGCAGTGCTTAGGGTGATGGAAACGGAGATCTTAGAGATCCCAACTTTTACCTGGGACTAGGCTCACTGAGCAGAATCTTGGCATCTGAGGCTCACTGAGCAGAATCTTACAATCTGAGGGTACTGGCGCTGAGTTTACACTGCTGCTTTAGAATATGCTGCTGCCAAACAATTGAATGGCAGTCTCTTGGAGTGCCAGCCTCCCAGGACCTTGAGTCTTGAGCAGGGCTAGGCAGGTAGTGCATCAGAACTGTGAGGTCCCAGGCCATCCTGGGAAAGATTGGCTGGGGACTTGGGGCTGGGAGTGCTTGTGTGGGTCTGGATCCCACCTATTCAGGGGTAATGGAGGGGGGCGTGAGAGTGATGGGCAAGCCTGATAGCCCATTGAATACAGTGGCTCCCAGGGGATTGCTGGAGAGAGGGGCGGAGTGCAGAGAGTGGGAGCCTCAGCCAGCCCGTGTGGGAACTGCCAGAGGGCAGAAGGCCCAGCCCCCTCCGAGATCCCGCAGAGCCTGAGACACAGGAACACCACAGGTCCCAAGCCGCAGAGGGTTAGCTGGGAAGGGCTGAGGACCCTGGGCTCCTGTGGCTCAGCTGGCTGAGCTGTCACCAGGCATAGGGTGGGAAAGGGTTTTCCAACTTGGTCCCGTAGCTCTACTCGGTCTTGGAAAGCCAGGGGTCTTGGGGGACTCTTGTCACGGGATGGCAAGGGTGTGGGAGGCAGGCAGGGGCAGGTGATGTTATCATCAGACCACTATCTGCATGAGTGAGACTGAGTCAGGAGACATTATACCTCCCCTAAATCAGGGAACTCATGAAATAACGAAGAGCCAAACTACCCCTCCCCCTGCATATGGGGCCCTCCCCTGATTTCCCCTCAGAGGAGTCCTGTCCTAACTGTCTGGAACTGTGCAGTGCCTGTCTGTAGTGATCATGGCAGTATTCGTAGCTCACCTGATGTAGAGTATGGGGACTGGCTCTCCAAACAGCCCAGGATGGAATCTCAGTT
Organism: Mandrillus leucophaeus; assembly: GCF_000951045.1. NCBI lineage: Eukaryota > Metazoa > Chordata > Mammalia > Primates > Cercopithecidae > Mandrillus > Mandrillus leucophaeus. The sequence continues at coordinate 77,759 of NW_012106764.1, forward strand.
AAGCTTCTCTCTTAGCCACTTCACCTTGGGCAAATCACTTCTGTGACTTCAGTATTCCTCATCTGTAAAATAGGAGTAACTGTCCCCTCTACACTGGATTCTAGGGAGGGATCAGCAGGACAACAGAAGTGAAAGCACAGCCCTTGGACATAAACAGCACAAGGCTTAGAGCAGCTGAGGCTAAACTTTGGTGACTCACATCCTCTTTCTGAGCTTCCCAGGTCTGGGATGTGGAGGCCCCCGGCCTCCTATCAACACTTGATCTTCACAGAGGATTTGCATAAAGCATTTTTACTCTGACACATCAGAGCCTCATCTCTGCTCTTCTCTGGGTACTGGCATCATAATAGGAATGAAGTAGGAAGGTGGAATAGGTGGAGAGGTTGTGGAAGTGTGCTGGGAAAAGAAAGAGCTCACTGAGGCTTGGCTGCAGGAGTATTCCGGGCTCTCCTGAGCTCCAGGTCTTCAAGTCCTAGGACCATAGCACTGCAGTCTTGCTTTTCTCAAACATATCCTGCTGTCTGACTCTGTGGAAGCAGGAAGACAAGCTTTCCTGCCTCTCTCTAAGCAGCCTCGCTGTGCCATGCTGTGGGGGCCTGCAGCTCTGACACCTCAGTGGTCTCCCTGCCTTCAGTGTGGCCTTTCCACATTGATTACCCAGAGAGTCCCTAAAAAAAAGATCTGATGTCCTCCTACCTGCTCACAACCCTCTGTGACTTCCCATTGCTTCGCAGCATTAAAGGCCCTGAGACTTCTTCGGCCCTAACACTCTCCACCACAGGTGCCTTACCAGCTGCCCAGGCTGCAGCTTCCAAAGCACAGCCCACTCTTTCCCAAGGCTGTACCTCTGTCCTGCTGTGCCTGCTACCCTGAATGCCATTCCTCTCTTTGCACACCTGACAAATTCCTATTCATCCTTCAAGAACCAACTTCTTCTGGAAGCCTTGCATGACCCCCAGGTGAGTCAAACTCCTGCCCTGGCTGACTTCTAGGGCAGCACTCCACATGCCTGCAACTACCTGATTGGTCTGCATTCCTAGAACTGCCCTGTTCAGCAAAGATGACAGTAAGTGTACAATGACTTAATGAATTAGAAAGGCTAAAACTGCGTTGTCCAGCATGGCAACCACTAGCCACACATGGCCCTTACATTCAGAATAATTCAACTTAAAATTCATGTTGTTGGCCAGACACAGTGACTCACACCTGTAATCCCAGCACTTTGGGAGGCTGAGGTGGGCAGATCACGAGGTCACGAGTTCGATACCAGCCTGGCCAACATGGTGAAACCCCGACTCTACTAAAAATACAAAAATTAGCTGGGTGTGGTGGCGGGCACCTGTAATCCCAGCTACTTGGGAGGCTGGGGCAGGAGAATTGCTTGAAACTGGAAGGCAGAGGTTGCAGTGAGCTGACGTTGTGCCACTGCACTCCAGCCTGGGGGAAAGAGCAAAATTCTATCTCGAAAAAATAATAATAAATAAATAAATAAATAAATAAATAAATCACTGTGTTAAATGAATAAAAATGCAATGACTTGCACTAGCTGCACTTCAACTGCTCAAGAGCCACATGTGGTTAGTGGCTATAACATTGGACAGGACAGACACAGGACACTGCCATCATCACTGAAAGCTCTATTTGACAATGCTGACCTAAGAGAGGTGATAGAACACCAGCAGATCTAGGTTCTAGCTCCAGCTTAGTTCCTAGTTCCTGCTTTGCCTCTCGGAGACTGTTTCCTCCTCGTGCAGCCCATCCCACATGCTGTGCAAGGCCAAGCATAGACAGTACCTGATAAGGACATTCCACTGATTCTGTCATCCCTCTGCTTGGATCAGACACATGTGGACTTCGGGAAGCAGATGGGCAGGTAGCACCCTGCTGCCTAGAGGTGAGGGACCCACCTGCCACCCTCAGGCTCCAGCAGCTCAGAATAACCCAGGGTCCAAAGCTAACCCAGTGAATGTCCTAGGAAGGCAGGCTCTGCAGAGAGGATGGCTAGTGTGCATCTCTCCATAGGCTTGGCCTGACAATCCCAAACTCATCCCTTCTGAACCCAGAGGGAGACCCAGACAGAGCCTAGGGGAGGAGGCAGCTGCAGGGGCTGGTCCAAAGGGGAGGGGAGGAGTGGAGAGCGGAGAGTCAGAAACGCGCTATCAGCACTGCCCGTCCTCCCCACTTCCTCTCTTCGAACGGATCACATCCTGTTATTGTGTGGACAGAAAAGGCCGGGAGCTGGGGAGGGAGGCAGGGCTCGGACCAAGCAAGTGGGGAGAGGTAGGAAGAGAAAGGAGGAGCCAGAGGAACAGGACAGTGGGCAGCAGGGAGCTCCAGCAGCCCAGCCCTGAGCCAGGTGGCCTGGACAGGAGGAGGGGTCTCAGGAGGATGAGCATCCCTGGGGCGGTCAGCATCTGCCATTGAGAGATGCTGGGGCCCAAGACAGAAAATGGCAGCCCCTCCAGGAGGCTTTCCCCAAGCCTCTTCCTCAGGCTCCTTCTATTTAGCTAATGTTCACCCCGGGTCTCTACTGCCAGAGCTGGGTCTCCCGTGGCCACCAGGCCTCTCTCACACAGCACTTGCCTCCAGGGTGGAGGGCTCTGTATCCATTCCCTTCACCCCACTTTCACCCAGCCTGTGAGCCCCTGCAGACAGGGCCAGGGTGGTCCCTTACTGGCTCCCCAGCACTGCTCAGCAGGAATTCCTGTTGCTGTGAATGAGGAGGGTTCCCACAGCTTCCTCTTCGTTCTCTCTTCTGCCATTCCCAAGCATACCCCCATCCCAATCCCATTTCCATGAACAATAATGGCTGTTTTCTACAAAACATAAGCACTTCACACACATTATTTTGAAATTCCACCCTTATAGCTCTATAAGATGGGTGTTAATATCTTCATTTAACAGACCAAGAAACTGAACCTCAGAGAGGTAAAGTGATTTACCCAAAGTCCCACAGCTGGAACTTCAACCCAGTGGTCTGACTCCAAAGATCAGCCTCTTTCTGTTGGCCCAATTGCCCTTCCCATTCACTGCCTTCTGCGCCCCGGCCTTTCTCTTCTTGAACTGATAGTCCTAACAGATTGCTGGGGCAGGCTGAGCTGCTGTGTTCCTGCACAGCCCAGGCCTATTCGCTCTAAGGACACCAACTACCTGTCGACTATTTTGTCTTCCTTTCCTGAGAGGTAGTGAGCACTGACTCTGGACTCAGATCTGACTCCAATCCTAGGTAACCTTAGTCGAGCCACTTCCCCTCCAGGCCTCATTTCCTCCTCCGCACAATGGAGAGGATGGCTTGGGTGATCCAGACTTACTCCCTTCCTTACTCTGACTCACAGTGGCAGAACCTCTGTTGCTAGACACCGTGCCCAGCACCATGGCCTGTGTCCCCACAGGCTGGTCAGTGGCACTTTACTGGTTCACTAGGGCAGTGGGGCCAGAGGGGGAGTACTAGCTTCTAGGGAACAGTTAGCTGTTTTGCACATAGAGGAGGTAGCGGGCAGGCATGAGGAGGCTGGGCTGCCATGAGCAGACCAGATCAACGGCCTCCCAATCTTCCTATCTCCCCACTTCACCCCACCCAGGTCCAGTATGATAACCAGGCAGCTGCGGCCCAGCCCAAGAAAGCCCACACCCGTCCTCCCTCTGCCCACAGCAACAAAAGCAGTGCTAGGGGTGGAGCTGTACATCTGCCCCTGACTAGCTCAGGACCATGGCTTTCGCAGAAGGCCCTGGAGCTGCATCTCTGTAGCAATGATGCTGCCTCCCACCCATCTCCACTCTTTCATTCCATGCCAGCCTCAGAACGGAGCTAGGAGATTCCAGAGAGGGGAATCTTCTCATTCAGCAAATGATGAAAGCACCTGGGCCAGGTCTATCACAGGGCACTGGAGGCGAAGAGATAGATCGCACGTGGTATTGCCTCAAGGAGCTCATGTTTTAGTGGGAAAGCAGACAAGGAAAGGAAGGCCCGTGGCGGGCACCAAGGAGGCAGCTGACCCCATAGTCAGGGCAGTTGCCTGGATGTTGAGGACAAGTTAACCAAATGAAAGGAGGGCGGAAAGAGAGGATGGGTAGATTGTCCTGGGAAAAAGAAACAAAAGGTGCAAAAACCAGAAGGTCATAAAAAAGTAAAAGAATGTGATCTGGAATAGAAATGGTGGTACAGTCGGAGCAAAGAGAATAAAAAAGTGGTGAGGGTTGAGGCTGACCGGGTCAGCAGGGCCATTTCAGGCAAGGCCCCAGTTGCTGCCCTTTCCCCTGGAGGACAGAGGGGCCCCCAGTGCCTCAGGGACTGAGCTGTCTTGGGAGGTGGGAAGCCCGGTCCTCCCCTGCCGACCACTATGGGACATGTGGCCCTGGAAAGACTCTTTTCTTCTCTGGGCCTGTCTCCTCTTCTGGAGACCCAGGTGGCCCCCCAGGGTCAGGGCAGCCTGGACATTCTATCACCTCATCGTTTTTGCCTTGCTGGCCACAGAGTTCACGGGCCCTTCCAGACCTCAACGTGGAATGCTTTGCCCTCTCCTGGGAAAAGTCCTTCTGGAAATGGTGCGCCTCTCTTCCCATTCTTTAGTCCAGGACGGTGAGGCTTCTGCCTCTATTCCTCCCCTTGTGTCACTGTCATCCAAGTCATCAGCGACCTCCATATTGCTAAATCCAATCAACACTTGCAGGCCTTTCTTGCTTGACCACTCAGCCGCTTTGGACTTGGCTAACCACTTCCTTCACCCTAAAGGCCCTTTTCCTCTGGAACACCACAGTCTCTAAAACAGTACTCTCTGTTTCTCCTGCCTCTTTGATCGCTCTTTCCCATTTCTCTGCCTCAAGCCCTTAACAATAGGTCCCTTCCTCACACTGCTCCTCCCGCCTGTGAGCACAGACCAGGCCAACACCACCACTGCTGAGACCCACAACCAGCTCACCCCAAGGCTAAATCTCACCGTCCTATCATCCCAGGTACCTTCTTGTCCTGTACCAGGGAGAAGCACACCTGGGAGCTTCCAAAAACCAAGGAGCTTCTCTGTAGGTCAGAGCATGGTCCCCAAGCACTGCCCTGCCTGTGCCCTCCTATCTATGGTTGGAAGCACCTTGAGGACAAGAACAGCCAAGTCAGAGCCTGGCAGGATGAACAAGGTTCACCCCCCCAAAGGAGCCAGAGTTATCCGTGAGGTCCTTGAATTCACCTCCTGGCACAACTTTTATCTTAATACTAATCATGTTGTAACTTACTATAGAATCAACATATTTATTACAGATGTGTGTGTCTGTGTGTTTACCGTCTCCCCTGCTAGAAGTTAAGCTCCACCAGAACAAGAACAGGGATCTTTGTTTTATTTAGTGTGGGATCCCCAGTACCTAGAACAATACCAGGCCCACACTAGATGCTCAATAAATATTTGTTAAATGAAACAGGGTGCCAGTGGCACATGCTGTAGTCCCAACTGCTCAAGGGGCTGAGACAAAAACCTTCCAGTTTTTGCACCTTTTGTTTCTTGTTCACCTTGATGATCCTTGAACTCCTGAGCTCAGTTCAAGATCAGCTGGGGCAAAAGGCTAGAAGAAGCAAGATCCCATATCTTGAAAAAATATTTAAATAAACGAAAGAAAGAAAGGAAGGCATGATACTTCATTAGAAGTGCCTGTGTGACCTACTGAAATCCCTGAGGATCAAATGGTCCACATGCAGTGGCTTCCCCCAGCCCCAAATGCTGTGCCCTTTGTTTTATTTTTGGAAAAGAATAAAGGTTGTATCATCTAAACCACATTCCCATTCCTGAACCTCCAGGGAAGTCCTCCCGGATGATATGGAGCCTGCCACAGAACCTCCGCTCTCGACTTCCAGTGCCTTCAGACTTCGTCACTGAGTCCCCAGTCCTCAAGAACCAGGCATAAGAGCTGCAGCCGCCACTGTTGAGTCATCAGGGAACCTGGGGCCCTCCTATGGTATGGCCTTAATCTGTCCTGAACCTAGGATATATACAACTGTCCCAGCCATGGAAGCTGATCCCAACACAAAGAGGGGATGTCTGCTGAGGCTTCCTGAGCTACAAGCATGGGTGCATGAAGCTGAGGGGACAGGCCCCCTCTATGAGGCTTGCGGAGGGAAAGAATAGAAACCCTATAGAGGAAGGCTGTCTCCTCCCCAACAGGCCTGCCTTCAGAGTCGAGGGTGGAATCCCACTTCCTAAGACTACAGCTGAGTCTTGGAGGCTCCCCATGTCAGGAGAAACAGTTTCTTGCCATGCCTTTTCTTTCAATGTCCCGAGTCTGAGGCCTAGGGGTGCAAGGCAAGCACAGAGTCCTAAGGCCCCTTTGTAAAACTTTTATTTAGAAATCTTCCTGATATATCCTTATATATATACACACATCATCACCACATGGGTTTTTTTTTGCTAAAGAGTCACACACCCACAGTGTTGGCCTCTGGGCTGTACAAAGATCAAGGTACCTAGAGCGGTTACTCCTCTTCTGCAGAAAAATGCAGAGACCAACGCAATTCATCACATACAGTACAACATTGACGGAAAGTGCTGGGCCCGCCCACAGAAACAATGCACTATGTACATGGGCAGGGGGCAAGTCTTCAGCAGAGGGTCACGTACCATCGAAATCACAAGTACGGCCAGACCCACCCCCAAAAGGCAGAAATAGTTGTCGGCTGACTATAGATGCTGTGCCCTTTGTTTTATTTTGGAAAAGAATAAAGGTTGTACCATCTTGTCATTTGCCATAACAAATAAAAGAATATGAATTTGTCTTAAAAGATGTGATTCCCTTCAGTGGTTACGGTCATCTTTGTTCTCAAAATGTTGTGTTTTGTTTTGTTTTACCTTTATGTTCTTTCCCCTTTGTACAGATGCTATTCTTGGAATGTTGCCAGTTTTTCATGGGTAACAAGGAAGGAGAGGAAGGATAAGGTCATGGGGTACAGAGGGTGAAAATAAAAATTACGGATCTTCTTTAGTTCTTACAAAGACCTAAAGCCTTGCCCTTTCCTACCAGGCTTGTTTTGGGTAGTTGCATTACATTTTACACAGTCTGCCAGTATTCCCATATCTCTTTTCCATTCTCATTACTGTCTCTGGCCTTGGAACAAGACAGAAATTAAGACAATCTGGGCTGGGTGCAATGGCTCACACCTGTGATCCCAGTGCTTCTAGAGGCAGAGGCAGGAGACTTGCTTGAAACCAGGACTTCAAGACCAGCCTGGGCAATATAGCAAGACTCCATCTCTACCAAAAAAGAAAAAAAATGTAAAAAATAGCCAGGTGTGGTGGCTCACACCTGTGGTCCTCCCTACTCGGGAGGCTGAGGTGGGAGGATTGCTTGAGCCCAGAGTTCAAGGCTGCAGAGAGCAATGATGGCACCACTGCACTCCAGCCTGAGTGACAGAACAAGACACTGTCTCTCACAAAAAACAACAAAAAAAATAGATAATCTGGAGAAATGAGGACAATCTCGATAACTCAGGCCAAAGTGGTTTACAATAGAAATTACCCAAATGCTGGGCAGTCAGGCACACCAGCCCACTGCCTAGGTCGTGGACTCAGGCTGCAAAACCCCACTGCAGGATTGAGATTGAGGGGGAAAAAAAGCTCTTTATGCTCTCAAAACTGTCTACTTTCATGATCCCATTCAGTCCACACCATAGCCCCAGGAGATAGGCCAAGGCAGAGTCACATGGCAAGTCTGAAAGAAGAAGGAGCCAGAAGTTTGAGTTCTTGATAAAATATCTGATCCATCTCATGAAACCCGTCCACCCATCCACACTGTGGCTACTTCTCATTCCTAAGTCAAGCGAATCCACTGTGAAGCAAAGCTTTAGATCCTACAACAATGACTCTATCTTTAGACAGATGGGGTTCCTCACAGGATCTTCCAAACATTGGAAAGGAGCAATCCTAATGCTCACCAAAACATGATCTGGGGAGCCTGAAATTAAATGGGGAGCCAGAGTGCTACAAAGGTGAACAATGTTGCCCCAAGCTCAAGAATTGGACCTTCCTTAAAAGGAAGGGGAGGGGAGCAGACATATTATCTGTCTGCACATGGCTGAATTAGGGCCCCATCATGGTGAGGACAAGCCACTGGGTTGAAGCCCAAACTATAAGAGGGGCTTTCCAGACAGCCACGGCAATGAGTTATTGCATGACAGGACGGGACCATAGCCTATCTTTCCTCTGACCTCGAAGGCAGAGCCTAGAGGGAGAGGGCTGGGGTGACTTAAGGGTACAATGACAGACATAGAGGAGGACTTCTGTGCAGTTTGTCCCTTGGGCTTAGATGCAGGTCACAGACAGGCCTCACCTTAAGAAAACCACATCCCACCATCTGGATTGACACAGGAAATCAATGAAGGGGCAGTGGTTCATTCTACAAAAGGATTCTTCACTTTACAAAAGGACTTGCAGTGGTTATTTCTTTAAAAGATGAAGAATAAGGATGTGATTTACAAAAATTTCATGTACAACTTTCAGAGGGGAGCACTTCTATTGCATTAAACCAACCTCCCAGACACACCCTTGATGACAGCTGCACAACTGAGGGGTGTTTAAGGTTCTGCTAAGTGAATGTGCGTATGTGTGGGTCTTAGCCAGGGCCTGGTCTCTAACTGGATTTCCCATACCCTAGAAGTGAGGCTGGATCCTGGTCCTATTGAGAGCTAAAGATTCCACCAATAACTGAAGTCAAGCAAAAATTCCAAATGCAAAGCATTCATAGGACAGAGTTTGTGCTCAATTCGGAACACAGACCAGAACATCAGCAAACAGACATCTTACAGCAAAGAAATCCCTCTAAGCATCTAGGAGAATGCACAGATGGGGCTGCGCATCTACTCAGCACCCGCATACGCCCATCAGCACACTGGCATTCACTCACCAGCATGAACAGTGATGTGGAGGAGTTGAAGTCCACATGCCCAAAATATCTCTTGCTCCATATCACTCTAATATCATTGTCCCTTTCTCTGCCTTCACACAAAGCCCAACAGGGCTCTCTCAGGGCTGCAGACACGGTCTCCACAGCCCCAGGCTTAGGAAGGCAAGTCTCAGTGGGGAGAAAGCAGAACTTTGATGCCCAGGGCAAGAAGTAAGGGCGACTGGGTTTCCTGACCCTCTGGCCCAGCTCATCTAGAGCAGACTGTCCACTGATCATCTTCAACCAGGCCCTGAAGAAGGCACCTCGAGGCTTGTGACTCTGCAGCATCTGGCAAGCTGGATGGATCAACATAGGCCTGGGTGAAGATGGGGCTCACGAAATGGGCAGCTATTGGGTACCTATAAATATGGACGGAAGTGGCCACACAGGCCACCCCAGCCAGCTTGGGAGGGGCTAAAGGCAAGGCAGAGACTGTTGGATGCCTCAGATGAGAGCTGACAACCCCACATCTCAGGAAAGACAGGGATCCCAAACTCCAGGCCAAAAGCAGTGACAACTCCAGCCTCTTACTTGGGAAGGATTAGGGACTGAGGGAAGAGGGAAGACCGTGCCGTCTTCACAAAAAGTACCTACCACTTTGCTCCATTTTTCTGATCTCCTACTGGTACAGGAAACAGAAAACCAGCCCCAGGGTCAGTAAAGGCTTCCCAAAGTTCAGACATCCAGGAAAGTTCAAGTCCACCGCCTTGCTTCAGAGCGGCCCAGTTCTCATCCCACCTGCCCTGAAGCCCACCATCCCAGCAGCCTAAGGACGCCCTCCTGGCTGATCCTGCTGGCCCAGACCCATCACCGAGGGCCGGCTCCATCAGCGGCGGGCAGCATGGCAGGATGAAGGCTGCGGGCCGTGTGCTTGGGCGCAGGCTCCTCTGTGTAGCTGTCCGGGCTCGCTGCCCCGTCCAGGGAGCTGCCACAGCTGGAGTTGGGGGAAAGCACGTCCTGCAGGAGGTCATCTGGGGGCGCGCCGCCCCCTCCCCCACCTCCACCCCCACCAGCTCCCACCACAGGGTCCTTGCCAGGCTTGGCCCGCTGGGTGCCCTCCTCCTCCTGGTCATTGAGCAGCTTGGCCAAGAAGTTGATATATTTCATGGCCAGGCGGAGGATCTCATTCTTGCTGAGCTTCTTGTCCGGGGGATGTGTGGGGATCAGCTTGCGGAGCTCGGCAAAGGCCCCGTTCACATTCTGCTGCCGCCATCGCTCCCGGCTGTTGGTGAAGATACGCCGCACAACTTTGGTGTGGGGACCTGGAGATTAGGAAGACAAGGGTTAGGAGAATGGGCTTGAGATTCCTTCCCCAAAGGCATCTCCATCCATTGGGAAACTTGAGAAACCTAGAATGCCTACTTTCCTTTCACTTAGAAAACATCCACCCTTCAATTCTAGTTCCTGTGCTTCCTCCTCTATGGGAACTTCCTCAACCCCTCCAGACAGATCTAACCAACCACCCCATACCGCAATCCCTGGAACTCCATCACTCTTGATCATTACTTACGTTTCTGTGCTTGTCTCCCTCCCTGGGCTGTGAGATATTTGAGGACAGGGACCTTATGTTATTCATTCATCCATTCACTTGTGCCAAGAGGCCTCACAGTTATGTCTAAGGAGACAGACTCCATTCCTATTTGACTATCTCTGCCTAAATAAATGACTCTGGGCAAGTGACATAAAAACTTGTGAAGTGGGCCGGGCGCAGTGGCTCACGCCTGTAATCCCAGCACTTTGGGAGGCCGAGACGGGTGGATCATGAGGTCAGGAGATCGAGATCATCCTGGCTAACACGGTGAAACTCCGTCTCTACTAAAAATACAAAAAAATTAGCCAGATGCGGTGGCGGGCGCCTGTAGTCCCCGCTACACGGGAGGCTGAGGCAGGAGAATGGCGTGAATCCAGGAGGCGGAGCTTGCAGTGAGTGGAGATCACACCACTGCACTCCAGCCTGGGCAAGAGAGCGAGACTCCGTCTCAAAAAGCAAACAAACAAACAAACAAAACAAAAAACAAAAAAACAAAGCAAAAAAAAAAAACTTGTGAAGTGCCTTGACTTCACCACCTGCAAAATGAAAGTAATACTACTAAGTCATGAGCTGTTACACGGGTCTAATACCTAACACAGGTAAAGAACTTAAGACAATGCCTGCCTCAGCTTAGCAGTCAATAAATGTTAGCTATTATTATCCATGTATCAGTTTTTTGCTAACAACCAGGCACTGTGCTAGGCACTGAGGAACAATGGTGAACTAAATAGAGTGCCTGCCCTCATGGAGCTTACGTTTTAATGGGGAAACAAATATTTAAAAACAAAACAAAACAAACAAACAAAAAAAAAACAAGGGCTGAATTGTAATGAAAAGAAGCTCCATGTTTAGCTCCAGTGGCTGGGAAGGCTGTTCTGAGGCTGTGAAGAACTAGCCAGGCACAGGAAGGGGAGAGGAAGAAGAGTATCCAAGCTGAGGGAATGTACAGGCCCTGCACTAAACAAGGCTTGAAGCCAGGCTGGCTGGAGTTCTGTGCACAAGATCAGAGTAGGCAGGGTCCAGACTCCACAGGGCCCTGCAGTAAGGTGGGGGGACTTTATCCTAAGGGGGATGGAAAGCACAGAGTAGGGGCTTAGAAAATGTCTGCTCACTGACCCATCATGGTGGCAGGTGGGGAATGGAGGGGAAAGTAGAGATCAATGCAGAAAGGCTCTCATACTCAGGAGAGAAGTGAAGACACAGCTATGCACAGCCATGGCCTATAGCTCTAGGCAGGCTTCTGAAGCCTGCCTCAGTCTCCTCGTGTCTACAATGCACTGATTATGGCTTGGCCCAACAGTCACTAACATTCCATGTATAAAGACTTATGGAGCAGTGGTAGACACCAGCACACATGTCTAGGGCACTTATGGCGTGCAAAGCACTGTGCTGTGTTCAAGCCTGACTTGGGATTTGTAAAGTCAGGGGAAGACAGTGAAGGGTCCTGCTAGTGCTCTTGAACTTCTGCACTGAGGAAACTGCTTCTCTCCCTAACATTGAGGCACAAGCCAGGGTCACATAGTCCAGGAAGCTCTGTGCACTGAAGGAACTGACAGTCCTGGGATATTTATTTGCCCTCTTCTAGTAACCCCTGGAACCAGACCTCGGATTGTGAAAACCAGGGTAGAGGAGAAGGGCAAAGGCCTCATCTAAGTCCCACTGCTCATTTTATAGCTAAGAAGACTGAAGCTGGGATGGAAGCAGACCTCACCTCAGTGGTCAGTCTGTGAATCAGCTCATCCATCCTGCACTTGCTGCCTGATCATCTTTCTCTCTCCTACACGCACACAGGCATGCACATGCATGTGCGTGCACACACACACACACTTTTCCTGGGAAGGATCACCATCTCCTACCCACGGCACCTCTGAAGCTGCCTTTCCAAACCCTAGCAGGCCCCAGCCCAGCTGACTCTTTGCCAAAGGCCAGACCCAGCCTGGGAAAAACACAGCACAACCGCAGGGCAGTTCTACCCTGGGATACCTCTGAGGAAAATACTTGTTGCTTTCAGGCCTCCAGGCCAGACAAAGAGCATCCCTCAGCAGTGATATAGGGAGGACAGTCCCTCCACCATGGCTAATGCTGGTGATCTTGAGAGAGCTCCTAATTGCGGAGGGGGTGCTTATGACTGCTGTCACAGCTGGAGCTAGACTACATCCAGAAGGGGAGGTGGTGGGGAAGTAGTCAGGACTTATTCCAAAGCTTAAGACCAGTGTTATGAGGGTGGTCCAGGACTTAGCTGTGTGACCCAGGACTTAGCTGTGTGACCTTGATCAAGCTGCTTAACCCCTCTCAGCCTCAATTTCCTTATCTGTGAAATGAAAACAGTAATATTGCCCTCATGAGTTTGTGGTGAGGAATAAACAGAAACCAAGCACACATAGTCCATGGCACATAGTAGATATCCAATACATGGTGGTAGCAATTCAGCAACAGGAATCCACATCAAGTCCTAACTCTAGATCTTGCATTATTTCTACTTCTATGGACTCTTTTGGGTTCAGTCTCTAATTTCAGTGTCCCCTAGACACACCCTTCACCTACATGTCTGCCTATTCCTCTGTGGTTTTTTCCAGAGAACCCCCCCGCCCCCGTCTCCTCACCTTCCTCTTTCCTGAATCTGTCTACCTCTCCTGGTGTCCTCTGCCTCTCTCTCTGGCCAGCACTGAGTAGGTGCTTGGTAAATATTGCCAACACTTATGGGTAAGGACTGCCTTACACTCCTGCACACCCCACAAACCCTCACCCCTGTGCTCTGCCTCCTCTGCCTATTGTAGAAAATGCCTCATCCCTGGGGAACTTCAGGGCTGGTCCTGTCTACTTCTTGTTTGGTACACCCACCTCTCCTACACTAGAGAACTCCTCTCTAATCTAGAGCAAGGCACCCATGCCTCTCAGCCCTGCACACCTGTGCCCCAGGCTGCTTGGGTCTTTTGAAGTCTTTTCTGTTGTCCAGACGCCAGCCCCTCTCCTTTCCAGAACACCACAGAGGGCTCCACCTCCAGCTCCACACCCATATCCCTCCCACCAGTTTGCAGCATAAATCTCAGCCTGGCTCTGAGGCCTTGGACAGCCTTCCTACAGGAGCCCCAGGCCACAGCCAAGCTGAAGTTCTGGGGGCATCTGGGTCTGGCTCAAAGTCCCTCAGCTCTGAAGTACCTGCTCTCCTACCCCTGGTGCTGGGACCAATCTACTATACAAGGTCAACCTTGGGAAGACAGTGAAGGTCTTCCAAATCTCCCATTTGTCCGAACCATCCCTGCAAGTTCAGGGAACATTCAAGTACCTTAAAGGAGCAGTGCCAAGGCCCTTCTCAGGGAATCCAGGGGGCAAGGTAGAATCCATGATGTCAGGAAGGGAACTCCAGGTCTTAGCCCAGAATGTGTTAATGGGAGACAAGGGGAGCCTACTGTGTAGGGTCCTTGGAGGAAACCCTTGATGACTTCATTGCAGGGAGGAAGCAGACTCCAGACTCTAAGGAAGACTTGGGAGGAAGTGCAGGGAATCCCTGAGGGTCAGTGCCTACAATGGGGGGTTTGGGGACACTGTGTGTTTCTGCGCTCACTTGGGATCCTTGCCAAAGTGTAGGAATGGAGCCTGGATTGGGGACTGGAACTAACTCCAGAGGTTTGGGCTAAGCACATTATGTGTCTCTCTTCCATGTCTCCTCTTCACGGGACTGTGAGTGTGGTCCTGCTAGCCCCACGCAGGACTTTACCTAGCCCCAGCTCAGCTGCAGAGTGAAGGGCTTCGGCAGTTTGGGTTTCGAAAGTGGCCCACCCACCTTTGTGACACCTACAGAGTAGCCTCAGATGTTCCCTCCTGCAAAGGGCTCTAACCAGCGTGAGGGGCAGATACAACCGTGGGGTGGGGCAGACTCACCATCAGTAATCTCCATCTCATAGGGGGAAGGTCTCCTCTTCACTCGGTTGTTGGTGGTGAACATAGGGAAGGCATCCGGCTCCCCAAAAAACCCGCTGTCAGATGGACCAGGCAGATCACAAGATCCCGTGTTGCGGGGAGGGGAGAAAGAGGCTACTTAGGGATCCTCCCCACATGTGTTGAGCCCCCCACCTCTGGGCAACCCTGCTCCCTTCACACCTGAGCAGTGAATATGCTGCACACAGATACACACACACGCACGCACACGCACACACAGAATGCCCTCACTCTGTCATGAAACAAGCAAAGGGAGGAGGAGACACCTTAACCACGCATCCCCCCACACAAACACACAGGCACACATGCAGAAGCAGAGGTGAATAACACATGGAACAAACACACGCACACACACTTCACAGATAGAAACACTCTCCATTCTCCTGCCTTGGAAACAAGCACACAATCCACACACACCTCCACTCCCAAACACGTGCCCACTCAGGCAAAGGTAACCTTCACACCTGATGGTGTGCATCTCTGTCACCACAAAGGGGCACACTGTCCTCTTCCCCCCCCCTCCACCTCACCCCACCCATAAGGGGCTGTGGATACACAACAGACAGGAAACCCTGACTCCCCTTCGCTGAAATTCTCCCCCTAGCTCTCTGCCCTCACCCACTCTAAGCTCTCCGTAGCTCTGTCTCTTGGGTGCCCGCCAGACTCACTGACTGTCCCACACTCTATCCTAGCCCCATCTTCCGGATTCTATTCCAACCCTACCGCTTCTCTCCGTCATCATCACAGTGGCCCCAGCAGGGAAACGGATGCCCTTACAGCAACTGGAGTACAGGCTGGGGCCAGAGACCACAGCTAGCAGCAGAGGGGCTGGGAGTGGAGGGGCAGATCAGACCTCAGGCGGGCCCTCCAGCAGAGATTCGGGGGAGGGTGCCTCTGCCACCATCCTCATATCCTTATCTCTTGCCTGTCCAGCTAGCGCTGCGCTTCCGAATGAATTTCACACCCTCAGCCACAAACATCTACCTCTGCTCACAGCAAAGCACATGCAGGCACATTCTTTCCTGGTACCCACGCTCAGGGGACTCCCTCCTCTCCGTCCCCCACAACACCACCACCCAGCACACCAGCCACACGCCTGCACCCCCGAAGGTGTCCACGCCCTCCTGTCGGCTTCCACACAGCCATGCACCTGGCAACCACACGCACACTCTCTCTCACAGAAGGCCCCTCCCTCACTGGCACTCACGGGGGGCTCCAGCTTAAGACTCTAGAGCCCTTGGGTTTAAAATGACCTCCTCTGCCTGCGCTCCACCCGCTCGGACCCCGGGGCAGGAGGGCAGGCCGCCTCCGCTGTGCAGAAGGGAAAC
>NW_012106764.1:93987-100404 GCF_000951045.1 Mandrillus leucophaeus
GTCCCGTCCCTCTAGCTGGGGGTCACTGTGAGCCGCCTCGGTCGGCGGCCGCTCGGTCATCCTGCGGGCAGACAGACAGACAAGCGGATGCCCGCTCTGACGACCGCCCCTGACCCACCGACGCGGGCTGGGGTAAAGGGGTGAAGGGCAGAGAGAGGAACTCACACACAGAGACGTAAGAAGAGGCAGACAAAGTTAGCGCCACGTGGGGCTAGGGCGGGAGGCCGGGTAGGGTTAGGGTGGGAGGGAAAGGGGATCTCTGGATTTGGAGAAGGGAGGGGTGCCTGGGAGACACAGAGACTGGGGGCCAAAAGGACAGAGATGGAGGAAGACGACAGAGACACTGGAAGAAAAGGAATACAGCCAGCGAAAGAAACACAGAAGGGGAAATCAGGAGGAAGGAAATGTACAAGGAGGCAAGAAAGAGATTACCCCGTCCCCCTTCTCAGGCCTAAAGGGAAGAGGAGGGAACAAATTCCCGATCGTCCTCTTTGGTTTTAGCGGGGAATCTGTCAGGCAGGAATTCGTTGCTTTGGGAACTTCCCTTGGCCTCTCAGCAATACCCCCAGCTCCCCTACAGGCACACGCTCAGAAACACGGTGCGGGTGGAAGTAGGGAATTAGAAAGTGGAGGCTAAGGGGACTGGGGTCCACTCCACTAGAGCTGGCAGGGAATAATCCCGAGGAACCAGCTCCCTCCCTACACACACACACACACACACACACACACACACACACACACACTCGCCCCCGATGGGGAGTGAGGGAGTGTCTGTCTACACTGAGCAAATCCACTGTGAGTCCTGTGTCCGCCCTGCCGGCCTTTACTCCCGCTCAGACAGAGATGAGAGGTCGCCAAGGGAAGAAGATGGTGCTGGCCGGATCTCCCTAGGCAGTCCACCCCTTTCTGGTCAGCTGGACTTGAAAGAGAGGTCAGGTCTCAAAGAGAGGCCTGGCTGAGGTGAAATGGAGGTGGGCATTTGAAGGGTTCCCTGAGGGCAATGAGGTCTGGACTCCCATCCAAGAGCAGGACAGATGTCATGAAGCTCTTGAACTCTTCCAGCCCCCCTCACCGTCATCTCCTGCCTTGGTGTTCTTTGGGAAATGGGAGGAATACCTCCTTTATGCATTTGAAAATACTGTGCAAATGCTCAAGGAAACATTATTGACAAGGGGAATGGGCCAGTGAGAAAACTGCCTGGCCCAAAGTCACTCACAGTCTATCTGTGAGAGAGCCAGACCAGAACAATAATCTCACTTTGCTCTACCCTCCCATATTCCCAGAGCAGTGAAACCACCTTGTGCTCCCACAAGCATACTCCAGGATGACCACAGCCACTCTACTTCCCACAGGTGTGCTAGGGCTCTTCCATCCCTTGGCTTCATCCAGATAGAGCCGGGCCCAGCAAGAATCAAAACAGAAAAATCGGGAGACTCAAGGGCCAGAGTTTGGGGATGCTTGTGAGTTGTACATATATGATCAACTCCACATAAGTTGTTTAAAATAAGCTTTCTGTTCTCTGAATTATATAATTGGGCATTTAAAAGAAGCAAACAAATACAAAAAAAATCAATTTAGCCCCATGCAGAGTCTATCTAATCATACATAGCAGCCATTGAGCTCCCATACTGCCACTGCAATGCTCTGGACAGGATTCATCCTAGGAACCATCCCTCCCACCCCAGAAGGGAGAAGGGACCATCTGTAGCCTCCTCTGGAGCTTAGCTCAATTGCCACCAGACACCCAGGACGACAGACAGACAAGATTCAGACTGCTGTACACCTGCTCTGAGAATGCCAGCCCCCCAGGTCTGGCACAGAAACCACAAAATTCCCTAAGTCCTGGTGTATACAAGCTGTAAAGGCAGTAGGTCCCTGATGCTTCATTGGAAGTGAGTTTATGATTTTGGTGGAGACAATAGGTCTCTATCCGTAGAATGCAACCACCAAGACACCAAGGCCACTGGAAATACACCAGAAGTATATCACCCAGGTCCTCTTGCTCCCAGCAGCAGCGAAATGTGCCAGAAATATACCAACCCCTGGGAAACATACAAGCTTCAAGGTGTTGGTTCCCTATCTCACTGCTCACTGTCCTGACACACCGGTGTGAGCCCAGGGACCCGTCCTTAAGCCCCAGCTTCTAACCGAGTGACAGTGTGCACTGCAGTTGCAGACTTAGCTCAAGCTCTGTTATGACACGTTTTTACTCTCCGATTAATTATTTGACTCCTGCTCTAGCAGTGGGTTCCTGAGAGGCAATGGGAGTACATATTCCAGATGAATTGACCCTGGCCCCAAATGTCTTCTCCAGACGCCTATAAATATCCCATCTCCAAGGCTCCTTGTGAGAAATATATGATTGGCTCCCAGGGTCTGTGGAGGACCTCTCCCGGCTTCTCCCCACATTTTAGGAAAATCCTGCCTGTTCTTCTGCAACCAGGATCACCAGCCAGAGGTCTATGCCCCAAAGAAGCCACTCACACACACTGATGGTTGTTGGCGACTAAGCTGCATCACTTGGTTTGATTACAGAAAGGAACGCCTGAGTGATTTTATTTGTTTTTATTTGGGGAGAATGAAGGAGGAGGGAGATTTTAGAGTTCTAGACTATTTGGCAACTACAGCTCCTCTCTCTTTGTACTGCGGAGACCCTGCTTATAGCCCCCAATGCAAAATCCTCATCTGCAGTTGCCAGACAGCCAGAATATTTCCACCTGTGCCAGAACAAGACAGAAGACCCCAGGAGATTCTTCCTAGGGACAGGTCTCAAGCAAACCCAATCCCCCATACAGAGAATTTCTTAGATGAAAACAGTCTCAGCCCTTAGACCCAGCCTCTGGTCTCTCTTCTGGGCCCACACCAGCACAACACCCTGGAGAAGCCCCAAGCCTGCACAAGTACCAAACCCACCAGGGAACAGCACCATCATCCTCGCCTCTACCAGAGTAGAGGGGTGTTCCTGCAGCCCCACCCTAGGCCTCAGGCCCGGGGTCAGGGCCCACTCGAGCTGGGACTGCACTAGCCAGGAAGGCTGTCGCCTTCTTCCTGCGGGAGCTCCAGGCAGAGTCTGCACCACCCGGATACAGCCGCCCCAAAGTTACCGGCCTTGCAAAACGTCCACAGAACCGGGACCAACGGGAACGGCCTGGACGACTAAGTCCAAATAACTGGTTTTACCCAGGGCGGAAAAGGGAAAGAGCCGCTGGAGGCCACAGAAGCAGCTAGCAGCAATCAGATACCGATTCCAAGCTCTGGCTGGTCCTCCCCTCCCCCCACCCCCAATCTGAGACTGGGCTCTCCTCTGTCCTGAGCCTTCCTCACCCCAGGCCGGAACCCGAGGCCTTCCTGGACACTGTTTCCACCGGCACCATTCCCCTGAAAACTCACCTGGGGCATATTTAGAGAGACCGGCCCCTCTGAATAGGATCTCCACTCCGCCGGAGACGGGCGGAAGCCAAGGTAGAGGATGCAGACCCGGGTCTTTGCTTTCCCCCTTTTGCGCTGAGAGGCCTGCAGTTACGCTGCGGTGTAGTCCTGGGCGATCTGCCGCGCCCAAAGCGAGTTTCCAGGAAAGATAGGGGTGGAGAGAAAGAGGCAGGGCAAGAGGGAGGGAGAGAGAGAAATGGGGGTCAATGGCTGGGAATTACCTCCTGTCCCCGACCAACCAGTCCAGGGAATCGCAAACAGCTTTCCGCCCCCAACCTGCAGGTGTTTGGAGCCTTCCCTCTACCCCCTCCTCCCCCCACCCGCCTTAAAAAACCCTATACATGACCAATCAGGAATAGCTATTTAGTCCAACAACAACAACAGCAACCCCTCCCGACAGGCTGTCTGGAACATTTTCGAACCCTCCAACTGGGATCGGTCTGGTTCAGTGTTTGTTTTCTAAGCAGGGAGGTGTCTACGCGGTTGCCTCCGCAGCCAGATCTCCGACTGCCGCTACACCGGGAAGGGGTAGTCCCGGGCCTGGATGGGCAGAGGTCTGTGTTGGGAAAGGCGAATAGTCCTCAGACTCTGGTCGGTGGGACAGAACCTTGGAGTCCACCCCACCTCATTCTCTCCCTGATGCGCATCCACCCACCTCCAGCCCAAAGCGAAACCAGAACCCAATTCCAGGGGTTGTACTTTCCTACAGAAATGGAATTCGGAAGGGGGTTTGGGGAGAGATATCTGATATGTTCAGGTCCTTTCTCGTCCGCCTACTGACTAAGAGAAAGAAAAAAGAAAGAGAGAGGAAGAGAGAGACAGAAAAAGAAAAGGAAATAAAGACTAACAAAGAGGGAAAGAAGAAAGGGGAAAAGTCCCCCATCTTCCGCTCCACCACCCCTACAAAACGATTTTCGATTTTTCAGGGTTTAGACAGAGTAAGGGAGAATTCTAATCATGTCTTACAGCAATAAACAGGGTGAAAGGAAAGGAACGTAAAAACAAACCCGATACTACTTTCAAGGATGTAGCAGGATTTAGCTTGCTTTTATTTTTTCCTGGTGGATTTTGTTTAATTTGTTTTGCCTAAATCGTCAGGCTTATGATCACACATCGAAGTCTTGGATTAACTGCGAAGCACTCCTTCTGTTTGCCGCGGCTTTGGTGGAAATATAGGAATAATTCTTCCCTGGATTGCAATACAATGCGGAAGATTTTCTTTCTCCGCTTCTAATCCAAAAGAGGGGAGGGGAGGAAAGCAGAGGGGAATCCATCCATTCCCGGCGTGTTATCGGGGGGTTAATGTTTGCGTGTTCGCTGGGGGTTAATGTTTGCCTTATGACCAAGTCTCTGTGTCCGTGCCTCTCTCCATTTTCTCTTCCTACCTCAAACCCAGCAACTTAGAAAACGGCGGTAGCGGGGAAAAAACCCGCTGCTTTGTTCTCCCGCCAAAGGAGCCAAAAGGGACAAACTGCTGCGCTCTAGGATGATTATTTTAATTAAAATAGGATGTTAATGATGACGATTGTGATGGCGATGGCATTAGCAATTACAATAATTGACTAAACAAAATCCTTTCAACCCGAGCTAGGGCCCCACTAACCCGGTCCCCTCAAGAGCCCGGATTCGGCCTCGGTCTCGGATGCCACGGGTACCAGACCCAAGCGGCAACGTCGCTCACCCGAAGAGGGGGCGGGAAAATCTTCCCTGGAGGTGATCCCGAATGTCCCCACCCGAGGCGCGAGGCCTGGTTAATATGCCCATTGTCCTTTCGGGGCCTCTCCCTCGGACCCCGGCGGCCGCACCCACGAAACTGACCAGAAATGGACGAAGCCGGAGTGCAGCGGGAACCGAAGCCCGCAGCGACCGGCTCGAAGGCGCCGGCCTCGGTGAGCGCTGCTCAGCTTCAAGCCTGGAGGAGCCTCCCATTCACCAACGAACCCCTCAAACACCGAGGCACAGGCGGGCCTCTGGGCAGAGCAGCCGCCGGCCCGGCTCTGTCCGCCCATCCAAGCCAACAACTGGCTCCCGAATACATCATAATTTGGAATAAAATGTGAAATCCCGCTCCCCGCCCCCATGCCGCCGCCCCCACCAGCGCCTCGATCTCTCGCTCGCCCTCCCCCCACTCCCGCCCCCAGCGATTTGCAAACGCACCTCTAAAGGACACAGGCACACAGGCACACAAGTCAGTGCGGACAGGACCACACAGGGTCCAGCCCCACAGAAGGGCAACAAACAAGCACCACTCAGCACTGCTCCAGAAGCCGACTTGGTCAGCCCCGCACACTGCCCAACAGGACACAACGAAATCGGTTAAACGTATCGGCTCACGGACACACAATCCAACACAGTCGGAATCACACACGCCCGACATAACGAAGACACCACCCAAACACAGTCGCAGAGGCCACACACCCCCCTACACAGAACCAGATCCCTGCTGAGAACGCCAACTGAGCACAATCGTACGCAACGAAGAAAACGCAGAAGGGCCTCAAAGGGTCCACATCTACACACCCCAACCGCGCAGGCACACCACACTGGGACACACAGCCTGTCGCCAAGAAGACCACACTCAGAAGCAGCCAACGCCGCCCACAGCTCTCATGAACGCACTCTCACAATCCCACCGCATGCACACAACCACGAAGAAGAAATGAAAACCAACCACCGCCTCTCGCATTTCTGTATATTGCGTAAGGAAAAGGGGGAAGGAAGGAAGAGAGTCTCCGAGGCGGGAGGGGCGGCGGCAGCCGGGGCGGTGGCGTCCGTGGAAAATGCCCCCCCATCGAAAGGAACCGAGGGAAAGGGAGCGAAGACCTCTTTTGCGGACGTGGGGAAAAAGAGGAGGAAATTGATGAGGAATTCGGTGGGAGGCCTCGGGTTGCTTTTCCCCTAGAAAAAGGCCAGAATGCTCACGTTTTTCCGCTACGGGGGTAGGTGTGTGGCCATTTTGAGGCCCGGTCCTGAGCGGCGGCGGCCCGG
>NW_012106764.1:101479-105441 GCF_000951045.1 Mandrillus leucophaeus
AAAAAAAAAAAAAAAGTTTAGTCTAGCGACTGAAACACTATTCTAGGCATTTTACAAATACTAACTAATCTGCTCTTCATAAATAATCCTGAGAAGTTGGATCCTCAATTTACAGAAGAGAAAACTGAGGCACATAAAGTCAAGTAACTTTTCGAATGAGACATAGCTAGTGCTTGATGGAGTCTGCCTTAGAAGAAAATTTGGCACGGAGTCTTCTCTGAAACTCAGTTGATGAAAAGGGGCAGCCAAAACCTAGCCAGGGACAGGGACCTGGGATCAACTCATTGCAGGGACCAAGGTCTTTACTGTGGGGTAGGAATCTGAGTTCAGTGCCAGCTGGATGATGCGCTCAGCCCACGGAGGGTCTCTGGGTTCATTCTTTCATGGTGGAGTGGAAAGAACACACGTTCGAATTTTAGCCACTGATCTCTGAACCTCAGTTTTCTCATTTGTAAAATGGGGAGATAATGTCGATGTCACAAAATTGTGAGAACTAACTTATATGACCTTTAAAAGCTGGTGGTGAGGATAATAATGTACGGAAAGTCCATAGCCCAGGAGAACAGCATATGCATTTGCACGGGAGTTCTGGTTACCATCACAGAGAAAGAAATTAAGACACAGAGAGATGTGACTTAGCCAAAACTTACAGTAACCCAAAGGAAAAGCCAGGACCCAAACTTTGGTGTCCAATTCCCAGTCCACAACTCTACCCTCCATGCCAGGCTGATTTGTCCTTCTAGTATCTCTGCTTTTGAGCTTTTTTTGGAGCCTGAGAACTGGGGAAAAGCCCCTTCTCTGGTAACAAACTGAGTCCCAGTCAAAGATTGAGCTGAGAGCATGGCCCCAGTCTGGGATCTAACTTCTTCTTGGTCATCAGGATGATTCCCTGAGAAGATACAGTTAAATCAGTGCCGCCTGTCCCCTCTGTTCCTCCTGTGCTCTCTGAAGGGTCAGGCTGTCATGGGGATACAGATAACTCTCACAGAATCCCACGTCCTAAGAAAAAGTCTAGTTCCTCCCTGCCATCAGGCCTTTGCTTTTGCTTGGCTCCACCACTTAATAGAAAATGAGAGTCATATAATTCTGAGTCTGAAACACAACTCTGCCATTCCGGGGCTGTGGGACCCTTGGACAAGTGATTTCATGTCTCTGAGCCACTGTGAAAACAGGCTAGCCATTCCCATCTAGAAGAGCCCAGGTGGGGACTGCTTCTCTGAGAAAATGAGGCCTGGACTGCGATCGAAGAGTGAAATTTGGGGGTGCGAAGAAGGGTGAGTATCCAGAACCTTCCAGGTGGGCTGAGGAAACAGCTGGACCAAGGGCTAGAACAGAAGGGCGGTAGGTTCATGAAAAGAAATAGAAAAGTGTCCAGTATGGCTGGAGCATGCTTGTGGACAAGTTACAGGATTTTTTGGCATTTTTTTGTTTGGTTGGTTTGAAGGTGGGGGTGGTACCCTGTATAGAATAAGATTTGCATTTCTAGAAAGTTCTTTGGCTGAAGTGTGGAGGGGGAAAGACTTTGGGAGGCCAGTTCTGGAGCCAGTGCAGTGGTTAGGGGAAGGGGATTAGAGCTTGGACCACTGTGTTGGCAGAAGAGATAACAAGAGGCAAGTGAAGATGACATGTATTTGGGGTATAAAACTGGGTTTATAAGAATTGAATTTGGGCCAGGCATGGTGGCTCACGCCTGTAATCCCAGCACTTTGGGAGGCCCAGGCAGGCAGGTCACAAGGTCAAGAGATCGAGACCATCCCGGCCAACATGGTGAAATCCTGTCTCCACTAAAAATACAAATATTAGCTGGGTGTGGTGGCGCATGCCTGCAGTCTCAGCTACTCAGGAGGCTGAGGCAGGAGAATCACTTGAACCCGGGAGGCAGAGGTTGCAGTGAGCCCGAGATCATGCCACTGCACTCCAGCCTGGAGACAGAGCGAGACTCCATCTCAAACAAACAAACAAACAAAAAAGAATTGGGTTTGGGGGGATGAGGGAGAGGAAGGAATCCGGCAAAACCCCTGGGTTTCTGGCTCTCCTGCAGAGCTAGTGGTGGTTATTCCTGGAGATGGGGAACATGGAGGCCAAAGGGATGTGGGGAGGGCTTATACATTTGGTTTTGAACTCCTTAAGTTTAGATGCCTTTGAGGTACCTGCAGACTGTTGGATTATTTTACAGTGCATTAAATGTCCCCAGCCAGCACCTCCAAGGAAGGTGTCCTTTCCTGTGGTGAAGGAATATGGACAGGTGGAAAGGCATTTGTCAGCCCTATGGCAGAGGGTGTGCCCAGGCCTCTGTCTGCGGGGCAAGGAAGTGACGTTCACTAACTCCCCAATTCCACGCATTTGTTCTCTGCCAAGCTCCAGATTCTGACAGTCAGGCAGCCACTCCCAACCTCATCCCCCAAACCCCTGTCAGCGGCTGGGGGCTCATGACGTCTACACCCGCCCCCTCCCCTGTTTCCGATGGTCAGTGGAAAAAAGGAAACTGTGCGCTAAGCGGGGCTCTGCCCGAAATAGCATCTGGTGCCTTTCGGTCAGCGAGTTGTCCGAGCGTCCATGAGAGAGTGACAGGCCGGGACCCAGCCAGGAAATGCCACCCCTCCTCCACCCGCCCCAAACGGAGGCCCCAGTCGGGCAGGAAACCTGGAGCGCCTGGGGTGGGGGTGGAGAGGAGGGATGGGAGGTTGAGACCCAGACTGGTAAGTCTGGAGTCTGGAACTGGGGCAGCAAGAACAGGGGACAAGAACAGGCTAGCTAGGCTCTGGCTCTGAGGCCGTTGTTCCCCACCACCACCACGAAAGGTTGGGTTCTCCCTAAACCCCAAAACTGAGCCTCTTACCATTTTTCAAGTGTTTCTGCCTGCCCTCTCTGAGTACTGGACTATCTCTGAGCTTCTCCCCTGAGTTTGTTCTCCAGAAAGATGCCGTGCATGCACTCTGATAAGCAGCCAAGTTTATTTTTAACAAATTACATTGCAGTTACTGTGTGACAAGTACTGTCCTAGGCACGTTGTAAGTATTAATTCAGTTAAACCTTGCAAGAACCTAATGAGGTAGGGACTACTCCATTTTGTAGGTAGCACAGAGAGGTTGAGCAACTTGCAGAGAACACCCAGCAGGTAAGTGGTGGAGGCAAAATTCACACCTGGGGCAGTGTGGCTTCAGGCCACAGTGCTTCGAAGGCAGCAAAGCAAGCACAATGATCAGGCAGACCTGAGCTCCTATCCCTGCTCCCTTAGTTGCCAGCTGTTTGATACCAGGCAAATTACTTAATCTCTGAGTTTCACTTTCCTCATTTGTAGAAGAGAGGTGATCATTTTCCATACATAATACTGTTTATATAAGGATTATTTTTAATGAGGAAAATTTCAATTTGAGGAAATGTCATTATTTCCCTCTTCCACTTTCAAAGGACTATTCTCTCCATTTTTGCCCTTGTCCCTTGCCCTGGAAGAACCCCTATCCCATCAGTAAGCAGGCCTCAAGAATTCCGAGCTTGAGAGTCAGGTCTGTGCTTCCAAACCCCACGACTGCTGTCAGAATTCTCAGGGATGGAAGGAACTCCACTCTCAGTGGCTCTCAAAGTGGATGGTCAGCGTCACCTAGGAACTTGTTAGAAAAGCAAATTCTCAGGCCTCACCCCAGGCCTACTACTACTGCTCTGAGGGTGAGGCTCAGCAATCTGTTTTCCCAAGCCTTTCTGGTGATTTCTGACACACACACAAAATTTGAGAACCACTTCTCTAGTTTACAACCCACATCTGTAGCAAAGGCCAAAGTAAAATTGTGTTAAGAAAACACCGTGCTTTTTGTTTTTTTGAGACAGAATTTCGCCCTGTCTCCCAGGCTGGAGTACAGTGGTGTGATCTCAGCTTACTGCAACCTCCTCCTCCCGGGTTTAAGTGATTCTCCTGCCTTGGTCTCCTGAGTTCTCCTGAGTAGCTGGGACAACAGGTGAGCGCC
>NW_012106764.1:105840-109342 GCF_000951045.1 Mandrillus leucophaeus
CTGGTCTGGAACTCCTGACCTCAGGTGATCTGCCGATCTCAGCCTCCCAAAGTGCTGGGATTACAGGCATGAGCCACCGCACCTGGCCTGTGCTTTTTAATGTTTCAAAGCCATTTTCCTTTCCCTAACCCATGCGGAAGACCAAAGCATGCAGAAGCATGCAGAAGACTGAAGTTGCTTTCCAAACTTACAGAAGAGATAGTGTCTAAGCTTAACTGTCCTTATGAGCAGAGAACCCCAATAGCTCTGCCATCAATGATTTTATTCCCAGAGCTGTTAGAAAAGGACAGAACATGTGCACAGCCAGCAGTTCTCTGGCTAGCAAGTAGTTGTTGATACTTACTGAGACAGAGCCCTGGCCCAGGAGTACACATTAATACATGTGGACAAGACCCCTGGGCCCCTGAAGGGGACTGTATGTCCTGGGGACTGCCATGTGTGCCTGCACTGCTTCCTACTTCTGCCTCTGTTCTGTCTTTTGATCCTCCACTATAACCTGCCGGGCTGCTTGTGTGATCCCCACTTTAAAAATGAGGAAACAGGCTCATCTCACCCAGTCACTCAGTTGGTATACATCCAAGTCAGCTTAGCCCCAGTGCCTTCTCCATTCCTGCTGGTTAGAATGAACTATGTATTACTTTGGGAGAACTATTTCAAAATCTTGAACACTTTGGATAGCACTGTGATATCCCCTGGTTTCAATCCTTTGACCTTAAAGAAGATAAATAGCCACAATTATCATGAAAAGATTCTTCAACTTGTATTAAGGAAATATAAATTAAAACCACAATGAGATGCCATGACACATCCACTAAAATGGTTAAAATTTAAAAGACTGACAATACCAAGTATTGCTGAGGATGTGAAGGAGCAACCGGAGTTCTCCAGCAACATTGTTGAAGGAAATGCAAAAATTACTCAACCACTTTGGAGAACTCTTTTGCAGTTCCTATGAATGTGCAGTTTATAAACATACATTTACTGAGATAGCTGAAAAATATATATCCACAAGAACACCTGTACATTAATATTCGTAGAACCTTTATTTGAAAAGCAAAAAACAACAAACAATTCAACTATCCATCAACAGGTGAATGGTAAACAAATTGTGGTACATTCATGTAATAGAACACTACTCAGCAACAAAAAAGAAACAAATTACAAATGCCAGAAACAAACTGACACATGCCAGAATATAGACCTCTCAACAACAGGCTCAGTGAAAGAAGCCAGACACAAAAGACTAATTAGCGTATGATTTCATTTATATGAAACTCTAGAAAAAGCAAAGTTTTTTTTTTTTTTTTTTTTTGAGACAGAGTTTCACTCTTATCACCCAGGCTGGAGTGCAAAGGGGCCATCTCGGTTCACCGCAACCTCCGCCTCCTGGGTTCAAGTGATTCTCCTGCCTCAGCCTCCCAAGTAGCTGGAATTATAGGTGCCCGTCACCACGCCCGGCTAATTTTTGTATTTTTAGTAGATATGGGGTTTCACCATGTTGACCTCAGATGATCCACCCACCTTGGCCTCCCAAAGTGCTGGGATTACAGGCATGAACCACCGTGCCTGGTCAGCAAAGCTAATTTCTAATGGCAAAGCTCAGATCAGGGGTGATGGAAGAGGACGTATGACTGCAAAGAGGCACAGGGAACTTTCTGCGTAAAGGAAATATTCTATATCTTGATTGTGGTGGTGGTTATATGAGTGTATGCATTTGTCAAACGTCAACAAACCGTACACTAAAATGAGTCCATCTTATTGTATATAAATTATGCCTAAAAAATTGACTATAAACATTCTTTGTGGCCCCACATCAATCTTACATCATCCAGGAAAACTTTTCTGATCAATACTGTCCTCAGCTGCATTGATATCTCCTCCTCTCACCACTTGCTCTCCTGATTAGCATACCCTGGAGCCCTCCGTTACAGTCTAACTCATGCTGCTCAGGGCCAGGCACACAGGGCACGAAAAAGGATCTGGAGATAAGGGAGGAACAGAATTAATGGTATTTGAAAAAGTGACAGAGACATCTGCCAGGAAGTAGGGTTATGTCTTCCTGTGACCCTCAGTTTCCCTATCTGTAATAGGAATGGGGTGGGGCAACCACAGGATCTCTCTCTCCCTTTTATCTCTTATCATCTCTTTCACTCTGCTTCTCATCTATGCCATCTCTATTTTAAGCGCATGTGCATTCTCTCTGTCTCTAAGTCTGCTCCTCTTTCCTACCCCTGCCCTGTCTCTCCATCTCTGTCTTTAATCTGCTTCTCATCATTGCTTCCTTCCTCTTTTTTGGTCTCTGTTCAGGCTCTCAATAAGAACTCCAGCTGTGCACGGGTACCCCATAGAAGCAAGGCATGCCGATTCTCTTGTCACATTCCTGACAGGCTGGACCTGTTAGAAAGTCATAAGCTGGTCTGTCAGTTATATGGGATTGGGGAGACGGGGAAATGAAAAGGAGGGTGGAAAGGGAAGGGGAGAGACTTGGAAAGGCACCGTTCAGGAGGCACACAGGCTTGGCACACTGGATGCAGGGGATTAGGCCTGCTGGACTCTGGCAGAAGCTCTGAGTTCCCAAGAAAAGCTGTGGCAGGAGGCCCTCTCCTCCACACGGCCTGTGTGCCCAGTCCAGAACCCACGCCACAGGACACAGCCTGTAGCTGATTAAGAGCACATGGTTGACTCTCAGGCCACCTTGGACTAGAATGCCTCCTCAACAACTTAGCAGCTGATAACCCTAAGCAAGTTGCATCACTTCTCTGTGCCTCAGTTTCCTCATCTCTAAAATAGAGGTAAAAATAACACATGAGGCTAGGCGCGGTGGTTCACGCCTGTAATCCCAGCACTTTGGGAGGCCGAGGCAGGTGGATCACCTGAGGTCACGTGTTTGAGACCAGCCTGACCAACATGATGTAACCCCGTCTCTACTAAAAATAAAAAAAAAATTAGCCGGGCATGGTGGCATGCACCTGTAATCCCAGCTACCAGGAGGCTGAGGCAGGAGAATCCCTTGAACCTGGGAGGTGGAGGTTGCAGTGAGAAGGAGAGGCAGGAGAATCCCTTGAACCCCACCTCCCAGGTTCAAGGAGTTCTCCTGCCTCAGCTTTCCGAGTAGCTGAGATTACGGCACCAGCCACCACGCCAGGCTAATTTTTGTGTTTTTAGTAGACAGGGTTTCATCATGTTGGCCAGGCTGGTCTTGAACCCCTAACCTCAATGATCCGCCTGCCTTGGCTTCCCAAAGTGTTGGGTTACAGGTGTGAGCCACCATGCCTAGCCTCATTTATTCATTTTATTCCACATTTACTAAGTATCTTTTTTTTCTTTTTTTTTTTTTTAGACGGAGTCTCACTTTGTCACCCAGGCTGGAGTGAAGTAGTGCGATCTTGGCTCACTGCAACCTGTGAGGAGGGCAGTCATTCACCCTCTCTGGAACTCAGTTTCATAGTCTGTACAGTGGGCACGGCCCTTGCTTCTTTGTTTTTTTGTTTTTGTTTTTTGG
>NW_012106764.1:110263-116194 GCF_000951045.1 Mandrillus leucophaeus
GGTGAACACCAAGTGAACCTCCTCGAGGCAGAGAGAGCCAAGGTGTTTGGTTGCCCTGGGACTCCCAGTGGAGCTGAAGGTCCGTCCTCTGCTCCTGTATCCCTTCCTCCAGCTCCTTCTCCTGTGTCCCTTAAACATGCCCACAGCGTGGTACCAATCACACTTATCTGGGTGTCTGTGAACCCCACCAAGACCCTCAAAAACTGGGACCACGTCTATGGTTTGTCTCTACCCCAGCATATCATGGAGGCAGAGTAGGAGCAAATATATATATGTTTTAAAAATACGAGGAGCAGAGACAGAGCTGGAGAAAGAAATTGAGAGAAAGGGAAATTACCCAGCAGGAACCTGGGCCATGAACTTGAAGGAAGCGGGACTGGCTAGCCCTCCTGGCCCTAGAAACCAGCCACAGGGAAATGTGAAAGTACATCCTGTATGTCCTTGTGAGGAGAGATAAATATTTCCATGATTGCATGAACTGTGAGTCCCAGCCCCTTCCTGGGACAGCCCAGGAAATGCAGGCCTTAATAGGGGTTTGGGGATGGGTAGACTCTCCCTATCTCCACAGAGGGTCTCTGTGCTGGGTGGGGAGGTGAGGGCAAGCAGAGGTCTTGGAGAGTCACAGCACAGGCCCCTCCGTGGTGGTTTTGGGGGTTTGGAGCAAGTCACTCACAGGAGTGACTCAGCTATGAAACATGAACCTGCTCCCCTTCCAACCAACATCTAAGACCTAGTGTCACTTTATCAAGGTAGGACCAACGGTTTTAGGGAACTGAAGCACATGTTTATTTCAACCTGCTGCTCCCAAGGGATAAGGAGGAGAAAAAGAAGGAGAACATAGGCTCTGAAGCCATACAGGCCAGAGTTCAAATCCTGACTTCACCACTTACTTCATCTGTGTGGCTCGGGGACGTCATTTTACGTTTGAGTCTCCATTTCCTCAAAGGGATAATTCCAATCTGATGGTCAGGTTAAGAGCATGAGATCTGGGCCAGGTGTGGAGGCCCACACCTGTAATCCTAGCACTTTGGGAGTCCGAGGTGGGCAGATCACTTGAACCCAGTAGTTCAAGACCAACCTGGGCAACATGGCGAAACCCCATCTCTATCAAAAAAAAAAAAGGAGCATGAGATCTGGAACCAGACTGCCAAGATTTGAGTCCTTATATTGGCTGTGTGAACTTGGGCCACATTACTTAACCTGTCTATTCCTATTTCTAGCCTACTAAATGGGAGATTAGAATAGTATCGACTTCATGCAGTTGTAAGGAATAAATGAGTTAACAAATGTAACAGACTTAAGACATAGCACGTGTGTTCAGTAAAGGTTAAATATTGTTATTACTGCACCAAATTGTGATGATTAGATGAAGGAATATGTGTAATAATGCTTTCCTTTAAACCCTACTGATCCCCAATGTGGCAAGCAAATAGTATTGGTTCCGTAGCAGGCAGTTTCTGGTCTTTAAAAAGATCTCTAAGAATAGTTTCATTTTCCTTCCCTCAATCTCATTCTTATTCCACCATCCTGAACCAGGAGTTTGTCTCTTGTTGCAGGTCGTTTCTTCTGATTTGTCCCAATTCTTGGTAATTCTGAATACTTCTGAGTGTCTGCATGTGAAGCTGCATGTCTGCTTCCACTTACCAGGACAGGCTATTGTGAGGTCTAAATGAGATACTGAGTAGGACTCTGATCAGTGTTAGACGAAGGTGATTCTGCATATATGTGTCCAAGCATGCATACACGTACACCTGCAACAGTAGGATCTAACAGCACCTTCTCTTTCTTTGTTATGCTCCCCAGAGTCTAGCACAAGGCCCCTGACATAGCAGGAGCATTCGGCAGATCTTTTCCATGTAGCTCTTCCTTGGACAAGGGAATCACGCACAGTCCTTGCTCTTGAGGAGCTCCCAAGCTGGTTGTAATGAATTCTGTGGGAGGACAAGAAAAAGACCAGAGAAAGGGCTATGGAATTTCTTTTCTTTTCTTTCTTTCTTTTTTTTTTTTCTTCAGCCTTGATCTCCTGGACTCAAGTGCCTCAGTCTCTCGAGTAGCTGGGACTACAGGTGCACGTGGCATCATACTCAGCTAATTATTTTGTTTTTATTTTTTTGTAGAGACGGAGCCTCCCTATGGTGCCCAGGATGGTCTCAAACTCCTGAGCTTAAGTGACCCTCCCTCTCAGAATGTTGGGATTATAAGGCATGAGCCACCGTGCCCGGCCTGCTATGAAATCTCAAAGAAGGATAATATCACTCCACATGAGGATTCCAGGAAGATTCTTTTAGGATGGGAGGGGAGGCAGAGATTTTCAGGGGTCCACAGGACTTTGAACCTGTAGAGAGTTTGGAGGCATAGGAGAAATGTAAGCAAAGGTAAGAAAGCTGAAGAGTATCTGTGCGCGTGGGGGATGCCTTCCTTTTCTGTCCTTTGTGCTATGTCCAAGAGAACAGAGAGGCCTGGGTTTGATTGCTCAGTACCTAACTTTCTGACTCACATGCCATGGCATATGGTAGTAAAACCTGGAAGGCTGGAGTCCTGAACTCCAGCCCCAGCTCTTGCTTACAACACGGTGTGAAGTTGAGCAGGTTCCATCTCTTCTTTGGACCCCAGGGTCCTCATGCATAGGAGGACTAAGTGATTGCTTAAGGCCCTCAAGCTCTCACACTCTTGGATACCTGATGTCATCTTCCCATTGTGTTTGTGATTAGCCCCTCCCTCACCCCTTTGTGGCCCCAGACCTCCCATGAAGAGGCAGGACACAGAGCTCTCCCCAAATCCATCCTTTTCCTGGAGTTCAGCCTCTGACCAGGAAGTGGGAAAACAGGATTTCCTCTGAGGATGTTCTCTGTGACCCAGACAGTTCCGGTATGGGGAGTGGGGAGGAAGAGATAGGGAGCATCGTCCAGGATTCCAAACCTTGAAGCACCTTTTCATGGGCTTTATGTTTTGAGCTCCTTAGAAACTGAATGCTTAATTCAGAGCTGAAGAAAGACATGTTGGTACTTTGAACAGATATTACTTAACATTGTTGTGGGGAATGACAGAATTTCCTTTTAAATTATGAAATATATTAAACACTATATTAAATAAAAAGTGAGGAAATCTCACTTCTGCCTGTGGAAATCCTTCAAAATCTTTCAAAGCCCAACCCCAGTGCTTTCTCTTGCAGGAAGCCTTTCTCTCCTCTGGATTTTCAAATAACTGCTCACATACGATTTCCACACCATCACTTCATGCAATCACAGCATATCAGAGACACTCAGGGTTAACCGCTTCATCTCAAAAACTGGGAAACTAAAAACCAGTGCCTTGTCCATTGTCACAGAGTTTGGGGCAGAGCAACAGGAACCCAATTGTTGCTGACTCCTAATTTGGTGTTCTATCTACTTGTGTGTCTTTTCTTTCCTATGTTTGGTTCCCTTCCCCAGATCCCCTGTTCCAAATGCTATACCTATTTCTAGCTCCCTGCTTTTGCAGAAGTGGTTCCCTCCATCAGAAATATCCCTGACTCCTCTTTTCTTTCCTATTGCTCCTGATTCTAGGAAAATGTCACCGCCCCTCTAGAATATTCTCAAAATAACCTCCCAGCTTCTCTCATATTCTCACATGTTGTGTAGTTTCATTATAAGCACTTATCTAATGGTATTGCGAATGTTTGCATGTCTCTCCCTCATTAGACTGAATTCCTATAGGATACATTTTGTTCATCATCTTATGCTCAGCTTCTAGCTCACTGTCCAGCAGGATCAACATTATTTATCTGTTGAGTGACTAGGTGCAAAAATGATACTTGTGTGGAGAGGAAAGGTGGAGGGAGTGGCTGCATTGGGCTAGATGCTGTGGAGGGACACTAGGCTGGTGTCCTGGTTGTTAACTATAAGTGTATGATTTTACCCTGTTATACTTTGTGTCTGTCTCATCATTGGTAAAAAGGGATCAATTTTGCCTATCATACATATTTCAGTAGGGTTTTGTTGTGAGAATTCTGTGTAAAAAATATGTGGAAAAGCACTTTGCAAAGTGTGAAGGAATTTGCAAACGCCAGACATTATCAGGAAATTTATATTGCTGGTATAAGGGCCTCTCAGTTAATCTAGGAGGCTAGGAAAGGTTCTGCCTTCATGAGCAATGCCTAGAAAACAAGGGCACAGAAGGAACTTTTTGTTCCTTCAATTTCCTAGAGCCCTTATAGTACAGACTCAGTACTAGTTTATCACATTGTAAAATCAATGGAAGTGAACACTTTAACATTAACAGAGCTGGGGTTGCTTACTTCAGAACACATGAGTAAAAAATGATTGTCTCTGGTCTTGGCTAACAGGCAAGAGACTCCTTCCGGAAGAAAATGAAAGTGGGGCAGCTTGGAGGACAGCACAGTATTTAAAGACAGCATTGGCTGTAGTATTTGAGATAATTTATTCAGCTCAAGATCTATTTCTTGCAGAAAGCTCTTCCTGAATTCCTCAGGCCTGAGAGGTTGTATTTCTCAATGGCTTAGTAAGACCTTGAGCTCTAGAGTTATACTGAAACTTGAATCTCTGGTAGCAACTTACTTGGGTAAATTACTTCCCTGAAGCTCTTCCCTCAACTATGAAGATAACAATCACTGTCTTAGTCTGTTTTTATTGCCTATAACAAAAATATCTGAAACTGAGTAATTTATAAAAAGGAATTTATTCTTACAGTGATGGAGGCTGAGAAGTTGAAAGTTGAGGGGCTGCATCTTGTGAGGGTCTTCTTGCTGGTGGGGACTCTGCAGAATCCCGAGGTGGCACAGGGCATCCAAGGTGAGGGATGCATCCAAGAGCATGCTAGCTCGGGTCTCTCTACCTTTTCTTTTTTTTTTTTTTTTTGTGAGACAGGGTCTCACTCTGTTGCCAGGCTGCAGTGCAGTGGCGCAATCTGGACTCACTGCAACCTCCGCCTCCGAGGTTCAAGTGATTCTCCTGCCTCAGTTTCCCGAGTTGCTGGGACTATAGGTACGCACCACCACGCCCATTCACCATGTTGGCCAGGATGGTTTCAATCTCTTGACCTTGTGATCCGCCCGCCTCAGCCTCCCAAAGTGCTGGGATTACAGGCATGAGCCACCAGGCCTGGCCTTCCTTTTCTTATAAAGCCACCATTAATCCATGAATCTATGAACGGATTAACCCATTTAAGAGGGCAGAAGGCTCATCACCCAATCGCCTCTTAAAGTCCCCACATCTCAACACTGCCACATTGAAGATTAAGTTTCAACATGAGGTTTGGAGGGGACAGATATTCAAACCATAGCTATCACCAACTGGGGTCAACCAGGAGGCTTAAATGAACTAATGCATGTGAAGTGCTCTGCACAATGACCCGTGGGCACACAGTAAGTCTTAAAAAGACAGACATGATCACCAGTACATTGTTGTGGCTCCTTAGAGTCTAGATCACTCATGTTGGCTTTTCGTCACACTCTCATAACTCTTGTGACTATTTCCTGGGTGTATCTGTTTTCCGTGGAATCTTTACAGCTGGTAAAGGTAAAGATTTAAACAGTATCCTTGCTGTTACTGTTTAAAATGTCTACATTTTAAAGGATACTGTTTAAAATTTCTACATCCACTTCTTGGGGGCTTAGCACAGGGCAGGATAAGGCAGAGGACAAAAGTGGAGCATGGAGTAGTTATTGATTTAAACTAATCGGCAAGGGGATTAGAGGTTGAGTGAGGAGACTTTTGGCGAAGTGGGATAAGAGTGGTTGCCAATTGGCCAGGACTCGCACTAACGGGTTTGTTACCCAGAAGTTAGGTAATATAAGTTCCATCATTTTCCTATGCCATTTTGAAGTAGCATCCATGTTATCTTATAAACAGTATGTTGCAGGACTGGAGGAAAGAAATTCAGAGATATGTCACTTGAGAGGCAAGTATCTCCAAAGTTTTTTTTTTTTTTTTT
>NW_012106764.1:117789-119681 GCF_000951045.1 Mandrillus leucophaeus
CTGAACCACAGACCTCTCAGGTTTCACAAGTGTTTACACGCACTCATTTATTTACTTTTTGGTGTATAGCCGTATGAAATTTTACCTTTTTTTTCCTTCAAGATGGAGTCTTGCTCTGTTTCCCAGGATGCAGTACAGTGGCATGATCTTGGCTTATGGCAGCCTCTGTCTCCTGGGTTCAAGTGATTCTTCTGCCTCAGCCTCCCGAGTAGCTTGGATTACAGGCATACACCACCACGCCTAGCTAATTTTTGTAGTTTTAGTAGAGACGGGGTTTCACCTTGTTGGCCAGACTGGTCTCTTAACTCCTGACCTCGTGATCTGCCCACCTCAGCCTCCCAAAGTGCTGGTTATAGGCGTGAGCCACCGCGCCTGGCTGAAATTTTGTCTTTTATAGAATCACATAACTACTACCATAGTCAGCATACAGAACTATTCCATCACCACAAACTCCCTAGTGCTAGCCTTTTGAAACACGGTCTCTCCAACCCTAACCTCCAACAGCCAGTGATCTGTTCTCCACCACTAGAATGTTGGCATTTTAAGAATCTTTTATATAAAAGGAATCATACAGTGTGTACCTTTTTAAAGTTGGCTGTTTTCACTTGGCATGATGTCCTAAGATACATCCAAGTCGTTGAGTGTATCAGTTCTTTCCTGGCACATCCCCCGCAACCTTTTTTAAAAGGTCTTAAATTGTTATATTTGAATATAGATGAAAGAGTCTTCATTGACTTGAAAGATAAAGCTTTTCTGATGAAGTTAAATTGAGATGTCATTGTTTCATATCAAAGTTGATATGTAAACTGGAAATACATAGACTTTGGATCCATTTTCAACCCAGCTGTGGCTTTCCAAGACAACCTGATACCGCTTTATAGTAGCAAGCTCAAGTATAGCAACATGGTGGCTCCCTACTGTTCCCCACTGGAGCCACGGACCAGTTAGTGCATCTTTCCCTACATCATTGCTCTTTCAAGTTAAAATTAAGACATGTAAATGGCAATGATGATTAAAATTAAGACATGTAAATGGCAATGTCTTGCCCTGTGTTTCCATGCACATTGTTTGGGGCTTTAGTTATTTTAATAAATAGCATAAAAATTCGCTTACATGTTTTATTGGAGTAAGTTTACATAATGGAATTGTCAATGCCAGGGGCAGGCTAAGAGTTTTTTAAAAAGTGGGGAATAAACTATAACAGAGAACAAAGGAAAATAGTCAATCTAGACATTTTTATTAAGTTCTATTAAAAAATATTAAGACATTTGAAAAACTCAGAAAGTTTATAAAACATACTCATACTCAGTAATTTTCTTATTCTTTGATAGCCAGCGTGACATGTTGAAGATGTTACACTAAAACCAACCCACCACACTGCAAAAAGTTGTATCTCCAGAGTTTACTAAACATGCATCCTAATTAAGAGGAAATACTCTTGTATAAAAGAGTGTTATTTTTATTATTTTCAAAAATAACTTTTCCCTTAAACTCAGAAAGGGCTGATTTCGCTAATTTACCCAATACCATGATAACTTATGTTCTTGTAGTGATATGGGATAAATGCAGAGATGAAACTTGCTAGAACTTCTTAAAATGTACAGTATAGCTGGGCGCAGTAGCTCATACCTGTAATCCCAGCACTCTGGGAGGCCGAGGCGGGCGGATCACCTGAGGTCGGGAGTTTGAGACCAGCCTGACCAACATGGAGAAAATCCATCTCTACTAAAAATACAAAATTAGCCAGGCGTTGTGGCACATGCCTATAATCCCAGCTACTTGGGAGGCTGAGGCAGGAAAATCACTTGAACCTAGGAGGCAGAGGTTGCAGTGAGCCGAGATCGTGCCACTGCACTCCAACCTGGGCTACAAGAGCAAAACTCCATCTCAAA
>NW_012106764.1:122836-124804 GCF_000951045.1 Mandrillus leucophaeus
TTTTTCTTTTTTGAGAACAGAGTCTAACTCTGTTGCCCAGGCTGGAGTGCAGTGGCACAATCTCGACTTACTGCAATCTCTGCCTCCCAGGTTCTAGTGATTCTCCTGCCTCAGCCTCCCAAGTAGCTGGGACTATAGGGGTGCGGCACCACACCTAGCT
Source organism: Mandrillus leucophaeus (assembly GCF_000951045.1). NCBI lineage: Eukaryota > Metazoa > Chordata > Mammalia > Primates > Cercopithecidae > Mandrillus > Mandrillus leucophaeus. The sequence goes on from NW_012106764.1 coordinate 122,997, forward strand.
AATTTTTGTATTTTTAGTAGAGGCAGGGTTTCACCATGTTGGCCAGGCAGGTCTCGAACTCCTGACCTGGGGTGATCCACCCACCTTGGCCTCCCAAAGTGTTGGTATTACAGGCGTGAGCCACCGCGCCCAGCCTAAAATTTTAAAATCCAATTTTCGCAGTACTAATGCTTTCTCTAAAGATGCCTAAAAGTTATCATAGCAACTAATTTACCAAATAACTTGTGTTAGGCCATTTTTGCATTGCTCTAAAGAAACATCTGAGACTGGGTAATTTATAAAGAAAGGAGGTTTGAAGTGGTGGGGAGGGGGGTAGGCGCCATACACTTTTTAAGCTTTTAAACGACTAGATCTCACCTGAACTCACTATCTTGAAGATAACACCAAACCATGAGGGACACGCCCTTGTGACCCAAACACCTCCCACCAGGCCCCACCTCCAGCATTAGGGATTACAATTCAACATGAGATTTGGGTGGGAACAAACATCCAAACTCTATCAACCTTCTCATAGTAGAACACCTTCTAGAGTAGGCTTTAGTAATGGTTCCTCTTCTCTTGGCACATGTTTAGTAGAAAGAGACATTGTTTTGTTGAATTAATCTGCAGTCTAAATTCAGGCTCCAAAACTCCTTAGACATTTTAATTAGATGTGGCCTTGGCCAGGTGCAGTGGCTCACACCTGCAATCCCAGCACTTTGGGAGGTCAAGGTTGGTGGATCACCTGAGGTCAGGAGTTCGAGACCAGCCTGGCCAACACAGTGAAACCGTGTCTCTACTAAAAATACAAAAATTAGCTGGGCGTGGTGCCACACCCCTGTAGTCCCAGCTACTCAGGAGGCTGAGGCAGGAGAATCACTTGAACCCGGGAGGTGGAGGTCGCAGTGAGCCAAGATCATGCCACTGCATTCCCATTCCAGCCAGGGTGAAAAAGTAAGACTGTCTCAAAAAAAATTAGATATGGCCTTAAATTAGATGTGGTAATAAGTGATCAAATTAGACTTTGCCTAAAAAGCTTAGGCTCCATTTTTACTATTAAGATAGCTTCTTGTTTGGTATAAACATTACAGGACTCCCAGTGATAAAGGTACTTGATGAGGCTGTCAGTTAATTCACTTTCTCTGTTTCAATAGTGTGCAATATAAATCGTACCTACATTTGTTGAGTGAAACTGAGGGCTAAACAGAAGACACTTGAAGAAATTACAAAAATAATACAGAGTTCCCATATACTCTTCTTCCAGTGTCCTCCAGTGATAATATCATGCATAAGCATAGTAAATGAACAAAAGCAAGCAATTGACATTGGCTATAATGCTAATAACTGAACCACAGACCTCTCAGGTTTCACAAGTGTTTACACGCACTCATTTATTTACTTTTTGGTGTATAGCCGTATGAAATTTTACCTTTTTTTTCCTTCAAGATGGAGTCTTGCTCTGTTTCCCAGGATGCAGTACAGTGGCATGATCTTGGCTTATGGCTGCCTCTGTCTCCTGGGTTCAAGTGATTCTTCTGCCTCAGCCTCCCGAGTAGCTTGGATTACAGGCATACACCACCACGCCTAGCTAATTTTTGTAGTTTTAGTAGAGACGGGGTTTCACCTTGTTGGCCAGACTGGTCTCTTAACTCCTGACCTCGTGATCTGCCCACCTCAGCCTCCCAAAGTGCTGGTTATAGGCGTGAGCCACCGCGCCTGGCTGAAATTTTGTCTTTTATAGAATCACATAACTACTACCATAGTCAGCATACAGAACTATTCCATCACCACAAACTCCCTAGTGCTAGCCTTTTGAAACACGGTCTCTC
>NW_012106764.1:126199-131962 GCF_000951045.1 Mandrillus leucophaeus
AAAAAAAAAAAAAAAAAAAGAAAAAAAAAAGTAAAAAAAGTACAGTATAAAAGAGCAGTTAAGACTCAGAGCTGGATAGTATTTATCTACTTAAATTTGTAGGAATAACTGATCTCAGGGTTTGTTTTTCTTAAAGGTTTCAGTGATGTTGAACAACTCTATTTGAATAATGAGAACTTAGTCCTATCACTAGTCAGCCATCTCACAGAAAAAGTCACTCTTCCCAGTTGGCTGCTACCAAGAAACAGACTGACTCCAGAATGATCAGGAAATCCCAAAACTACCACAAGGCTCTCTGGCTTCCCTAAGTATCTTCAGGAGACACCCTGTCCCTGTATTAAAAGAGCAGGGAGTTAAAAGGTTAAAATAATTTTGGTAACTGTCTGAGATGTTTTACATCTAAGAAGGTGCCTACTGAATTCATGCTATTCATCTGCTTTAGAGTTTCAGAAGGTTGCAGACTTTCAGGAAAAATTGCAATGTCCCTTTCATTTTCTTTCTCAAGATGTTGAGTGAACTCTGCTTTCCCGGTTCGAAGGTTCACTGCAGGACTTGGTTTAAGGTTCTTTAATAAGAAAGCTGGCTTTTCAGTCAACTGCTGTTTTGCTTTTGTCTGCAAAACTTCATTTGTAATATTTCTTAATACTGGCATATCTGCGTTGGTGCCCACAGATTCACAGTTAGAACAATTAATTATTTCATGGTCATTCTTAGAAGGCTCTTTCTGACCACCAAGCTGTTCAGGTATGGACGTATGGTTCTGATTCAATAAATGTTCACTCTTGCTATCTGCATTGTCGGGAGGCTCCTCTTCATCTTCACTATTGTCACTGCTTTGTAGGAGTCCATATCTCTTCATATATTTTTTGGTTGCAAATGACATGTTGTTTGGTGAAATTAAACTAAGCCCTACTGTGCTTCTGTCTGTATTAATATGGAGAAGGCTGAATGGGTCACAATTATTTTGGTTTGATCGAGTGACAGACAGTTGTGACAGCTGATTTTCATTTAAATATTTCAGAGCTATAGCATTTGCCTCCATGCTCAAATCCACACCATTGGGGCTTAAGCCACTCATGCCAACATTAGCAAATGACATGCAGTTTAATCCAGAGATCACTGCTTCTGGGCTGATGCACGCCAACACACTGAAAGACACAAAGCAGTAAACCATCATTTACCATATTCTAAGTAATACCTAGTTCTCAATGAGTTCCATTCTATACAAGCAACAAAAGATCTTCAGCTTTAAGTTCATGGTCCTTTTATCTAAGTACTCAGACATCTAAGTCTTGATGATCCAGATACACAAAGGATAGATATGGGCTGGGTACTGTGGCCCAAGCCTGTAATCCCAGCAGACTGGGACACTGAGGTGGGAGGATTGCTTAAAGCCAGGAGTTCAAGATCAGCCTAGGCAATATAGCCAGATCTTGTCTCTACAAAAAAATTTAAAAATTGGCCAGGCATGGTGGTGCACATTTATAGTCCCAACTACTCAAGAAGCTGGAGGATTGTGTGAGCTCAAGAGTTCAAAGTTACAGTGAGCCATGATCATGCCACTGTACTCCACCCTGGGCAACCGAACAAGACTCTGTCTCTTAAAAAATAAAAAATAAATAAAAAATTAAAAAAGGGATAAAAATAATAGCCTAGAAGGTAATCCATGATTTACAGGTTGAAAGTGGAATACAAATTAATTTTCCTAAATCTGTATATCAGTCATGGTTTTAACAACAAATACAAGGCCTCAAATGTAAAAGTCATTCAACATAGCTATGAGTCATTTAATTTATGACTATTAACCCAAACAGCACAAGAGATCAGCTAATGTTTAATGTAAAGTAAAACATAAAAATAAAATCAAACACAAAACACATTTGATTATATAACAGTACAAGCTTTGGTAAGTAGCTCAGAAAATTAAATTGTTCATAGTTGAGGAGATTCCATTTGCAATGAATAAAAAACATCAACCAGTCTCTGGATATGGGCTTATACACACACACATACACAAATACTTTTTTCATTAGTCATAATCTTCAACTTACTTTGATTAGTGTTAAGTCAACTGACTTACCTTTTCCTTAGTATCACATATATAATAAATAGCTGCTATTTTTTTTTTTGAGACAGGGTCTTGCTCTGTTGCCCAGTCTGGAGTGCAGTGGCAACTGCATGTCATTTGCTAATGCTGGCACAATTACAGACTCAGGCTGGTCTCAAACTCCTGAGGTCAAGCGAGCCTCCCTCCTCAAACTCCCAAAAGTGATGGGATTACAGGCGTGAGCCACTGCACCCAGCCTGCTAATTATTGAGTCCTTATATATGCCAGGTACTCTGCTAAATGCTTTACATGCATTATTCATATACATTCCTCACAATAACCTTTCTCAGGGAGGTATTCCCTATTGAATATTTCTATTTTATTCTCCATTTCAACACCTTACATTCCCTTTCCACTACTTTTCTGTTTTCTTTTTGGCACTTATCGCGGTCTATACATTGAATACACATATCTACATATTCAATCAATGCTTGATTCTTATTTACTGTCTAGCACCCTCATGAAAGCCAATGAGGGCAGAGTTTTGTCTGCTCCCCCGGCCCCCACTGCAGTATCTTTGATGCCTGGGACACGTAGTAGGCACTCAGTAAGTACCTGTTGAATGAATAAAAGAAGTAGGTACTATTGTTATATTTATTCTCAGTTGAGAAAGCTGAGGAATAGAGATTTGAGCTAATTTTCTCAAGCTAAATAGTACATAGCAAGCTGAGATAAACCATGACTGCCTTACTCTCTGGGGCTCTGTAACCACTGTTTTACTGTACTATATTCAGTAACTTGGATTTTTTCCATCAGAGTCCTTTGTGCACTATTTGTTGTGGTGAACATTATATTCTAGTCAAATATGCTATGGCTTTCTACATCATCCCATGAAGAAATTCAGCTGTTTTATATGTGCTAGCCACTGCTTGCATTCATAGACCCACAAAAATCAAACAACCATTATGTATTTTCATTCTTATAAGCACCTGAAATTTGCAAAAAACTGTTTCCAACCATTAATAATCCCTGAAACCAGGCTGGGCATGGTGGCTTATGCCTGTAATCCCAGCACTTTGGGAGGCCGAGGTGGGCAGATCACCTGAGGTCAGGAGTTCAAGACCAGCTTGGCCAACATGGCGAAACCCCATTCTACCAAAAATACAAAAAAATTAGCCAGGTGTGGTGGCGGGCGCTGTAATCCAGCTACTCTGTAGCCTGAGACAGGAGAATCGGTTGAAGCCAGGAGGTGGAGGCTGCAGTGAGCCGAGACTGCGCCACTGCACTCCAGCCTAGGCGACAGTGAGACTCTGTCTCCAAAAAAAAAAAAAAAAAATTCCCTGAAACCAGTGATGCCATCACCAAACAATGGAACAGTGTGCTCAGTAATGCTGGTCTTTATAACTTTGAAATTCTTCCTTAACCTTCTTGGCATTTAATGCTTTGAAGACTATTTTAATAAGATTAAAGAGATACTACTAATTTATCCAGACATTATTCTTTCATTCATAGTGACAATACTTTTGGAAGTCTTTTTCTACTTTGCCTATTTCCTCAGTCTATAGATAATATTAATGTAAATAATGTGATAAAAGCAAAGAAAACTTCTAATTCAAAATGTTAAATATTTAAAGAAAGCAGATCTAATTTGGGTGTTTTTTTTTAAATTAATTAACTTTTTTTTTTTTTGAGACAAGGTCTCACTCTGCCACTAAGGCTGGAGTGCAGTGTCGCAATAATGGCTCACTGTGGCATCGACCTCCCAGACTCAAGTGACCCTCCTACTAAAGCCTCGCAAGTAGCTGGGACTACAGGGGCATACCACCATGCCCAGCTAATCAAAAATTTTTCTTTTTGTGAAGATGGGGTCTCACTATGTTGTTCAGGCTGGTCTTGAACTCCTGAGCTCCAGTGATCCTCCCAAAGTGCTAGGATTACAGGCGTGAGCCACCATGCCCAGCCTCTAATTTTAAGTAGAGCTTCTTTTATAGAATGGTTAAAAGATCCATAAAGTAGTTAATATCAGTTTAGAAGGCTATTCAAGTTTCGATGCCTGACACAAGCTAGCCAATTTCAATTTGGAGGGTGGGGCAGGGGCAATGAGATATCATTACTTTAATAGCAAAACAAATCAAGACAGGCACAGTGGTATGCACACCTGTAGTCCTAGCTTCTCAGGAGCCTGAGGCAGGAGGATTGCTTGAGCCCAGGAGTTCAAGGGGCCAGCCTAGGCAAAATAGAGACCACATCGCTAAAAAAACAAATCAATAATACTCAGAACCAAAGCATATAAACACTAGGGTAATTAAGACGAAAAGCAAAAAGGAATCCGCTCCACTAATCAAATCCTAAAAGCCTAAGCACAAATATACGCCTATGTTAAAATCTCATTAGATGTGCAGCTACAAGGAATGATGAAAGTCCATGAATAAATCTGAGTAAGAGAGCCACAGGCCAACAATTTATGGGAAGCTCTAAAATTATTCCAACTCAGATGAAAATCAAGACTGCCATCTCTACAAATAAAAATAAGCCGGGTGTGCTGCTGCACACCTGTAGTCCCAGTAACTCAGGAAGCTAAGGTGGGAGGATCACTTGAGCCCAGGAGATTGAGGCTGCAGTGAGCCATGATTGTGCCACTGCACTCCAGCCTGGGCAACAGAGCGAGACCCTGTCTCTCAAAAAAAAAAAAAAAATCAACTTTGATACATGATCCTATTTGAATCCAGATTAGTTATCTACTACTTATCCTAAACAGAGTTTTTCAACTACTAACCAGATAGCCAGGAAGCAAGGAAAAGAAGCAACTAGAGAGACTGCTTGAGACAGGTTTTGAATTCAAAAAGTTGCTCCAATTGGGAACCTATGTGTAGAGGTTGCTTCTAGACCTCGAACCCACAATCTCCATTTCCTGCACAATTTCTAGGTTTGTCTGGCACCCTGTTTCCCTGCCTTCCTGCCTTTAGACTCTCTTAATCTCTGCGGGATTCTGTTAACAGGAAAATAGAAAGCAGGTCTTCCTTCCCCTGCCTTAGCCACTCTTCTGGTGGAATAATGTGCTCCTGGAGTCCAGAATTGGAACATGAAATGAGTTTTCACATCAATAGAATGATGAAAGATGTCTGGTTTACAGAGCTAGAGGAACAGTATGGATTATAAGGATTAGCTTCCTAGAATATTTAACCTATAATTTGTAATAGTTTCTATAGAAAAATGTGTCTTAAATTCTAAACAACTGCCTTATAAACTTTTAGTATACCAGTTATATTATACCTACACACGTTAAAAAGATAACAATATAAGGTCTTAAATACTAACAGTAAATACTACAAAGACACTAAAAATGAACCTTCACTGTACGCTTCAGTGATGACCTGAGTAGGAGGAATGTTGTTTGTTCAGCAAATGACTCATTGAAGGCCCACTAAGTTAGTGGTAGAGGCAATGAGGATTTAGAACTATGCAAAATCTTCGCCGGATGTGGTGGCTCATGCCTGTAATCCCAGCACTTTGGGAGGCTGAGGCTGGCAGATCACAAGGTCAGGAGTTCGAGACCAGCCTGGCCAATATAGTGAAATCCCATCTCTACTAAAAATACAAAAATTAGCCGGGCGTGGTGGTGCGCACCTGTAGTCCCAGCTACTCGGGAGGAAGGCTAAGGCAGAAGAACTGCTTGAACCTGGGAGGCAGAGGTTGCAGTGAGCCAAGATCATGCC
>NW_012106764.1:136813-138850 GCF_000951045.1 Mandrillus leucophaeus
AAAAAAAAAAAAAAAAGCCAGGTGTGGTAGCAGGTGCCTGTTAGTTCCAGCTACCTGGAAGGCACGAGAATCCCTTGAACCCGGGAGGCAGAGGTTACAGTGAGCTGAGATCATGTCACTGCACTCCAGCCTGGGCGACACAGTAAGACCCTGTCTCAAAAAACAAACAAACAAAAAAACCTCTTTTGAGTAATTCTCCAAGTATTTTCGAAGATTTATGCTAAATTTTTTATAAAGAACTTTTAAATAATGCTTTCATTTGAAAAGTGATAATATGTTTCAGTTATAAATTAGGCCTTTATGATATTCACAGAATTAGGCTCCTTTTCTTCTCACTTTCTAAAAGTAAGAATGACCTGTGATACTATTTCTGCATATTTCATTCCCTGAGCATACAAGCTGCTAGCACCAGTCTAGGACCTAGCAAGGAAATAACAAATAAGTGTTCATTGATGAATACATAGGGCCCTGTGAAGTATGTTTAATTAGCCTTCTCACAAATGGACAAATCAAATGTTCTACAATTTGGATGAAAGTAACAGTCAGGGTTTCTCTATCTTTTAAGTCCCAGATCACATTTTAAGTTTTATAAGACTAGTTCCTCCAATCAGAATTGTCCCTTTTATTCTGTGTTCTTTGCTTTACACTACTACTCCTCAACAGCCTGTCTTATAATTGTTTACTAGTCTGCATGTGCTGTTGTTTCCCCTAGGCTCTCAAGGGCACAGAGTGTCATATTCACCTTTATATTATCGATTTCACTGAGCCTACTGTCTTAGACTAAGCTAAGTATTTAATAAACATTGGCTTACCTAAACTAAAATCAGTAAATATTATCATAAATATCCCACTACTTTCCAATTTTCAAATTTCCAAGAAACTTGCTTATTTTCTAATACTAATTTTGGTTTGAATTAGGCATATCAATATTTATACTTTAAAAATAAAGCTGTGTTTTTCTAAGTACTTAAGTATGTTTACCGTAAAGTACTGAATTTAAGTTATAATTTATGAAAAGCTAAAAGAAATGCTACATTGTTAATTAGGCAAAAATCTTTTTATGTTAAGGTCTCCATCAGTTTAAACCTAGGGAAAGCTTAACTAGTATATCCTATACTAAATAACCTTCTCAAAAAGATGAAATGATCTACATTTTCTTACCAATAAATCCTGGTAAATTTTCTGGTTATCTGATGGTTGATGAGGCAAGGGTTGCATTACTTGCTCAATTTTTGGTTCCTCTGATGTTTCAGAATTGTTACTGGCACCCCCTGTTGGTCCAGTCTGTAAACACATGCTTATACTTTCTGCCAGCTGGCCATTTGGAAAGAACACAGGTACATCAGGTTCTTTTCTCACAACTAGAGAAGAGCTGCTGGGAAGGATATATAATGTGTTAGTCACTGAGGTACCTTTAACATATAATTGAAATGTAGTAACTTTACAGGAAAGGGTTAAGACTCAAGCAGCATCTGGTTTGTATTTTTAGCTCTTAGTTATGCTACATAAACATCCCATCTTAGCCAGGTGCAGTGGCTCATGCCTGTAATCTGTGTTTTGGGAGAGCAAGGCAAGAGACGTTTGAGGTGAGAAGTTCAAGATCAGACTGGGGAACACATGGAGACCCCACTTTCACAAAAACTTTGTTTTAATTAGCTGAGTGTGGCACTATGCACCTGCAATCCTAGCTGCTCAGGAGGCTGAGCAAGAGAATCACTTAGCCCAGGAATTCGAGGCTGCAGTGAGCTATGATTGTACCATGTACTCAGCCTATGCATCAGAGCAAGGTCCTGTTTCTGTAAGAAACAAAAATGAAAACACTCCATTTTAACAGGCTGCATATAAATGAAACCATGGTACTTTTTAACTTGTGTTACTTATATTTAAGACAACTTTCTTTGAAGCCTGGAAAACAAGCTGTTGACTTCTCTTGAACTTGATGGCAGTGGAAATTTTTAGAGCATTTAAGTATTTTAGATATGTTATTTGTTCATTTCAAGTTTTTTATTTTTTTTTATTTTTTTTTTATTTTTTTTT
>NW_012106764.1:139080-143383 GCF_000951045.1 Mandrillus leucophaeus
CCAGGCTGGAGTGTAGTGGCGTGATCTCGGCTCACCGTAACCTCCGCCTCCCAGGTTCAGGCGATTCTCCTGCCTCAGCCTCCTGAGTAGCTGGGATTACAGGCATGTGCCATCATGGCTGGCTAGTTTTTGTATTTTTAGTAGAGATGGGGTTTCACCATGTTGGACAGGCTGGTCTCAAACTCCTGACCTCAGGTGATCTGCCTGCCTTGACCTCCCCAAGTGCTGGGATTACAGGCGTGAGCCACTGCACCTGGCCTCAAGGATTTAAAAATATCTGTCTTGGTGTCTAACCTAGGAAGCGAAAACCAAAACTGAAAAAGAACAAATCCAAAACATTAAAGATTACAAGGGTCCTTAATAAAATAACACCAAGCGCTAGATAGCTCCTTTCACCATGTGAGGACACAACGAAGAGGCATCAACTATGAACCAGGAAATGGGCCCTTACAAGACATTACATCTGCTGGTGTCTCAATCTTGGAGTTTCCAGCCCTCAGAACAATGAGAAATAAATTTCTGTTGTTTATAAGTCAAAATAAATAAATAAATGTCTATGCTCTTTAGGGGGAAGAAAAAGAAATAAATAAAAATGCCAAATCTCAACAAAAGATTAAATAAAAAATTTAAAATGCTTCTAATATGCCAAGTATTATTAGGTATGTCCAAAGCACAGCTTCTAAAGAAAAATATGGATCATTTTAAAAGAAAGTCTCTATAAATACTACATACCACTACTCACTGCTGGGAAAAGGTAATCAATAACCAATTAAGCTGCAAGGCAAATAAATTTATCTTTCACAGACTGCTTCAACATCAGAAACACTGATCCAACAAGACATCTAAGGGGGACTGGAAGCCCCAGAGTTGGGTTTCATCTGTGAATACTCAGCAGTGGGAACCAGAGCACGAATCAGACCAAATGTGCGAGAAGAATCCCAGAGAAGCACCAAAACCACCATAGATAACACTGGAGAAAGTATTTATTCCAAATCAACAACCCAAATCGATGCTGAACAAAGATTAGATTTACATCTAGTTATGTGGTGAGATCAGTTAATTAATTGCTCTGAAAAAGCAATTAACTTCATTCTATCCATTAACTCAGATCTGTTTCTAAAGTTAAAAAAAAAAAAAAAAGGGCAGAACAAGGGCATGGTGGCTCACACCTGTAATTCCAGCACTTTGGGAGGCCGAGGCAAGTGGATAACTTGAGGTCAGGAGTTCGAGACCAGCCTGGTCAACATGGTGAAACACCGTGTTCACTAAAAATACAAAAATTAGCTGGGTGTGGTGGCATACACTTGTAATCCCAGCTCCTTGAGAGGCTGAGGCAGAAGGATCTCTAGAACCCAGAAGGTGGAGGTTGCAGTGAACCAAGATCACACCACGGCACTCCAGCCTGAGTGACAGAGCAACACTCTATCTCAAAAACAAAACAAAACACCGCAACAGATTGGATATTTTTAAAAATTCCAATCTGAAAACCCCCATTATTCTAGGAAGTAGTCTGAGTTTACAGAGTTAAGTCAAGGAGAATAAGTAAAGATCCCATGGTTTGCTCCTCTTTGTCCTCAGTTTCTATAATTATTCTAAATAAACTGCAGACCTAGTTTGGGGCTCACCCCATGAGGAACCAGACACTGAGTCAAACTGTAGTTTTTTTTAATTAATTATTTTTTTTGAAACAGAGTTGGCCGGGGATGGTGGCTCACACCTTTAATTCCAGAACTTTGGGAGGCTGAGGCGGGCGGATCATTTGGGGTCAGGAGTTGGAAACCAGCCTGGCCAACATGCAGAAACCCTGTCTCTACTAAAAATACAAAAATTAGTTGGGCGTGGTGGCAGGTGTCTGTAATCCTAGCTACTTGGCAGGTTGAGGCAGGAGAATCGCTTGTACCCAGGAGGCGGAGGGTGCAGTGAGTCGAGATTGCACCACTGCACTCCAGCCTGGATGACAGAGCAAGACTCTGTTTCAAAAAAAAAAAAAAAAAAAAGTCTCTCTCTGTCACCCAGGCTGGAGTGCAGTGGCGTGATCACAGCTCACTACAGATTCAACTTCCCAGGCTCCAGCAATCCTCCCACCTTAGCCTCCGGAATAGCTGGGACCAAGGGCTAATTTTCGTAATCTTGGTAGAGACAGGGTTTTGCCATGTTACCCAGGCTGGTCTCAAATATCTTAGCTCAAGCAATTGGTTCACTTTGGCCTCCTAAAGTGCTAAGATTACAGGCATGAGCCATCAAGCCCAGCAAATTCTAAAAATATGGAAATTACTATGATCCTTACCCTGTAGGAACTCAATCTAACATACACAAAAGAGCTTTTCTGTATACTGTGGCACATACAATGAGTGCTTAATTGAATCTTATAATTAAAACATATACTATACTAAAAGGAGATGTTTCTCTGTAGTTTTCTGAAGGGACATGTTTACTGTTTTAACCATGATTGTAATCACAATGATTTAAAATGTCAAATATCACAAGGCTTATAATCTCTAAAAAGTAATCTACTGCCCGCCCCATGCCACCTCACCAGTTCACCTTTTTTTTTTTAGAAATGGAGTCTCACTCTGTTATTTAAGCCGGAGTACAATGGCACTTATCATAGATCACTGCAACCTCAAACTTCTGGCCTCAAACCCTCCTGTTTCAGCCTCCTGAGTAGGTGGAACTACTATAGGCACATACCACCACACCCAGCTAAGTTAAAATATTTTTTTATAGAGACAGGGTCTCACTATTTTGCCTAGCCTGGTCTCAAATTCCAAATTAATCTCTTTAAACTGTTTCACGTGCTATTATCCTGGGATGTTTTATACCTACATTTTTCTTTTACCTTCAAAATTTATCCTACACCTGATCCCTTCCACGAATTCCACAAGTCCAAGGCACCTTCATCTCACTTTGTCTTTAGTCTATTAACCAGTTAGTATCCTCGCTTCCACTCTTAACATCCTTCGGTTCTCCAAGAAACAATTAGAATGGCCTTCGAAAATGAAAATCAGATCATAACACTCCCTTATCTAAACTCCTCCACTGGCTTTAATGAGCATGGAATAAATTCAAAATTCTTTTCTATATCGTACAAAGCCCCACATAATTTGGCTTCTATCTGTATCTCAGACTTCATTTCCTGTACTCTCCCTCTCAATCACTATGTCCAGCCACACTGGCTTTCATGCTTACTTCTGTAACTTTTAAGCTCACACTTGCCATTACACTTGCTGTTTTGTCCACCTGGAATACTCATCCCCAGATATTATCATGACTGGCCCCTTCTCATCATTCAGGTCATTACTCAAATGTCACCCCCTCAGAGATGGTTTCTTTCAGCACTCTACTTAATATAGCACCTTGTACCCAGGCTACCATCCCAGTTACACTGCACTTGATCGTTCCAGTTTACTTTGTCAGAGCAGTTGTCACTATATGAAATTATGTTATTTGCAGCTCATGTGGTTAAATTCCATAAAGTGAGGAGCTTTGCCTAACCTAGTATTTGATATTTAGTGTCTAGTTTTGTGGTAGCACATACCAGAAACTCAAATAATATTTGCTGAGTTTGTTTCCAAATTTGCTGAGGATATAAACCACTTTAGGCCGGGTGCAGTGGCTCACACCAGTAATCCCAACAATTTGAAAGGCTAAGGCAGGTGTATCACCTGAGGTCAGGAGTTCAAGACCACCCTGGCTAACATGGCGAAACCCTGTCTCTACTAAAAATACAGAAATTAGCCAGGTGTAGTGACCTGCGTCTGTAGTCCCAGCTACTTGGGAGGCTGAGATTGCAGTGAGCCGAGATTGCGCCACTGTATTCTAGCCTGGGAGACAGACAGAGTATAAAAAAAAAAAAAAAATTACTTTAGAATCCGTTTTTTGTTTTGTTTTGAGACTTAGTATTGCTCTGTCACCCAGGCTGGAGTGCAGTGGTGCAATCTCGGTTCACTGCAACCTCCACCTCCTGGGTTCCAGTGATTCTCCTGCCTCAGCCTACCAAGTACTTGGGACTACATGTGTGCACCACCATGCCCAGTTAATGTTTGTGTTTTCAGTAGAGATGGGGTTTCCCATGTTGGCCAGGCTGGTCTCAAACTCCTGACCTCAGGTGATCCGCCTGCCTCAGCTTCCCAAAGTGCTGGGATTACAAGCATGAGTCATTGAGCCTGGTCTAGAATACTTACTTAATGGAAAATTTCATAATGAAAAATTTCAAACACGAGAGAATTATTTTACAAATCACCACATACAATCAACTTCAAAAATTACCAACAAATAGTCTATCTTATTTCATTTATACTCC
>NW_012106764.1:144223-149699 GCF_000951045.1 Mandrillus leucophaeus
TCCCAGCTACTCGGGAGGCTGAGGCAGGAGAATGGTGTGAACCCGGGAGGCGGAGCTTGCAGTGAGCCAAGATCGCGCCACTTCACTCCAGCCTGGGCGACAGAGAGAGCCTCCATCAAAAAAAAAAAAAAAATTTCTCCATCTCTATCTGGAACCTAATATTATCAGAAACTCTAGGGTGAGGCCTGAGCTTGTGTATTTTTTTTTTTTTTTTTTTTTGAGACGGAGTCTCGCTGTCACCCAGGCTGGAGTCCAATTTTGTGTATTTTTGAAGTTTTCTTCCGATTTCTGATTGATCCAGACTGTTAATATACCCAATGATTGACATCTGGAAATGGTTCTAGAAGGCTCACAGTTGACAGTTACATAGAAATCATATCAAGTAAAGACATAAATGAAAACATCAGTTAGAAAATAAATCATTTCTGAGTTAGAAGACTTCAAAGAAATTAGAATTAAAAACAAAAAAAAACCTGAACAGAACGGCAACTGTAATGAATAATAATGCATTGTATATTTCAAAATTGCTAATAGTAGATTTTAAATGTTTTTACCACAGAAACAGTTAAGTATGTGAAGTGACAGATTTGTTGGTCTGATTTAATCATTCCACACTGTAAACATGCATCTAAACATTGTGCCCCACAAATATATACAATTATTATTTGTCTATTAAAATTTTTTTTTCAAAGTAGGATGAAAGACTAAATCAAAGAGACCTTACTTGGATACAGAAAGTGGCTGGTTAAATTCTTCTTCCACAGCAATGTTGCTCTCTTCAAAACTGGGAATATCAACTGCTTTTAATGAAGATGCACTACCTGGAAGACTTGTGACTTCATTATTAATATCAACAGAAAAATTCATGTCCTCACTGGAAATTTTGGTATCATCTTGCTTCAGTTGAGAGTCAGGCTCTTGATCCTCACCAGCTGCATTCCAAAACAAGCTAGCACCTGGAGGTTAAATAATTTAAGATACTGAAACAAACATTCAACTTTAAAAATAATACTCTGCCAAACCTTTGTTAAGAATAGCCATATTGGCCAGGTGCAATGGCTCATGCCTGCAATTTCAACACTTTGAGAGGCAGAGGCGGGAGGATCACTTGAGCTCAGGAGTTCGAGACCAGCCTGGGCAACATGGAGAAATCCTGTCTCTACAAAAAAAAAATACAAAAAAATTAGCCAGGTGTGGTGGTGTGCCTATAGTCCCATCTACTTGGAGGCAGAGGTGGAAGATCACTTGAGCCTAGGAGGTCGACGCTGCAATGAGCTGTGAATGTGCTACTGCATTCCAGCCTGGGCAACACAGTGAGACTTTGCTTCAAAAAAAAATGTATATATATATACACACACACACATACACACACAATTACTTAGAACTAAGTTTTTAGATTATATTTCTTCAGAAATGCCAGGAAGAGGTAGGTGGAAGACAGAAAGACAAAAAACTGGGGGATGGGTGGGATGGAAGGGCACATTCTGGGTTCTGCTTTTTCAAGGAGGGTGGCTCTGAAATGATTTGTTTTACATATTAAGGTTCTGAATATGATCTGTGGGGTGGGGTGTGTATGTTGAAAACTGCTGCTCTGAATAATATGAGATAATATATAAAATACAAATCCCTAGGTTCTCTGATTTTGATACTTAAATGCAATATTTAAGAGACTATATTAGTGATGCATCAGACATGTTTAATATCTATAATATCAGGCAGGTATTTAAAAAAAAATCAAATATTTCCCAATCTTTGTTTTTCTTTTGAGACAGAGTGTCATTTTGTTGCACAGGCTGGAGTACAGTGACACAATCATGGCTCACTGCAGCCTCAACGTCCCTGGGCTCAGGTGATCCTCCCACCTCAGCTTCCTGAGTAGCTGGGACTACAGGTGTGCACCACCATATGTGGCTAATTTTTGTATTTTTTTTAAAGATGGGGCTTCATCATGTTGACCAGGCTGGTCTCAAACTCCTGGCATCAAGCAGTCCACCTGCCTTGACCTCCCAAAGTGCAGACATTATAGGCGTGAGCCACTTTGCCCAGCCTATTTCTCAATCTTTATGAACTTACACCTATCTTCAGAGCTACTTGCACGTAATATTGTTTACTTACTCTCTTTCTTTAAATTAACTCGTTTTTTTTTACTGAGCCTCATTATTTCTGTAAAATCACAGATTTGATATGCTTATTGTATTTATACCTATAAGTATTGGAAAAGATGTATTTACAAAATATAAATATTAATGTGTACAACACCCTAAATCATCTTTTGTACCACGAGCCATAGGCATTCTATAATTTGAGGAATATTGCTAATACATAAGGGTTTAAATACATGGTTAAAACCAAAAAGTAGCCTGGGCGCAGTGGCTCACGCCTATAATCCCAGCACTTTGGGAGGCTGAGGCGGGCGGATCACGAGGTCAGGAATTGGAGACCAGCCTGGCCAACAAAGTGAAACCCCATCTCTACTAAAAATACAAAAATTAGCTGGGTGTGGTGGCACGCGACTGTAGTCCCAGCTACTCAGGAGAATCACTTGAACCCAGGAGGCGGAGGCTGCAGTGAGCCAAGACTATGCTATCGCACTCCAGCCTGTGTGACGGAGTAAGACTCCGTCTCAAAAAAAAAATAAAATAAAATAAAAAAAAAATCCTAGTCAAAATGGTTTCTACACTGAGGATATACTTGGGTGATTTTATGAAAATAAATTAATACAACCAAGACTGGTTGGACACAGTGGCTCACGCCTGTAATCCCAACACTTTGGGAGGCTGAGACAGGAGGACTGCTTGAACCTAGGATGTGGAGGTTGCAGTGAGCTGAGAGTGCACCACACTGCACTCTCACTTGGGGAACAGAGGGAGACTCTGTCTCAAAAAAAAAAAAAAAAAAAAAAAAAAGAATTCGGTCCAATCTAGAAAAGTAGCAAAACCAAACAATACATCATGTTTGCATGTTTGCAGGTGTAGTTTTATTTCACAGAAACTAAAATTACACAAAAACTTAAGTCATACTCTCATCACCTTGGTTTTGGTCCTATTGCACTGTGCACCAATTTGAACATAAAATTCAAAAACCGGATATGAAAAGCATTTTTTAAAATTTCCTTACAAATTAAAAAAAACTGAAATCACCTGTGCTCACAGCAATGCTTACACTTTTTCTCATGTGCAAGCCAGGGGAAGACTGTGCTTCCATGGAAACCAACTCCATTTGTCTTCCAGCTTGCACTGTGTCTTCAACGGTGGTTGTCTTAGGGGAACAGGGCGTCAGAGACTGTGCTTCCAACAAACGCTGAATCTGTATCAATTAAAAACATACTTTAAACTGACAGGGAAGTAATCAACAAAACTGGCTGCAGTTTAATAATGAATCACAAAGCACCCTAGTTATAAGAAACTGACTTTCAAGTCTATTTTCTCACATTTCAACTAGACCATACCATGAAACCTATTCAATATAGAAAGCCATTATCACTAGTAATTAAGAAGCACTTTAAGTATACTTTTTTTTTTTTTGAGACAGGGTCTTGCTCTGTCACCCAGCCATGCTACAATCATGACTTACTGCAGCCTCAACCTCCCGGGCTCAATCGATCCTCCCACCTCAGCCTCCTGGGTAGCTGGGACTACAGGCATGCACCACCATGCCTGGCTAATTTTCGCATGTTTTGTAGAGACGGAGTTTTGCCATGATGCCCAGGCTGGTTTCGAACTCCTGGCCTCAAGCAATCCGTCCACCTCAGCCTTTTAAGTATACATTTAAAAGCAAAACATAAAGGTGTTTAGCTTAGCATTCATAAGTTGATACTCATGTAAAAAAGTGTGAATCGTTAATATTTCAAACAAACATTCTATTCCTATTTCACTTATAAATCAAAAGTTAGATTGGAGGTATACTCTGATTCCATATACCAAATACTGAACATATCACACAAGATTATTATAAAGGTAAATCAGAATTGCCCAGGTTTGGCCATGTTGAAATTGGATATATTAATAACAATGGCTAACAGTTACTGAGCGCCTGTTGTTTGCAAGACCCTATTACTACAGGCATTTATGTATGATTTTTTACAACAATCCTCTGAAGAGTATACTACAATTAAACCTTTTTTTACAAGTAAGAAAATCTGAGGCAAGGAAAAAGTTAAGTTACTTGTACAGGTCATATAACAAGTAGCAAATCTGAAAGCTGAGGTTCAAACACCAAAAGCCTCCCCTCTTCCTTTTTAAATTGAGATATAATTCATGTACTATGAAATTAGCTGCTTTAAAGTGTACAATTCAGTGGTTTTTGGTATACTCACAGTGTGCAACAATCACCACTATCTGATTCCAGAACACTTTCATCAAACCCCCAAAACTCTGTACCCATTAGCAGCCACTCCCTATTGCCCTTCTTCCCAGCCCCTGATGGTCTAACATGATTTCTATCTCTGAATTTGCCTGTTCTGGACATTTTATATAAACAGTACCATACTGTGGCCTTGTATCTGGCTTCTTTCACCACTTGGCATAATGTTTTGAAGGTTCAACCATGTTGTAGCATTTACTAACACTTTATTGCTTCTGATTGCTGAATAACATTCCCTCATATGGATATGTCACATTGTGCTTTTCCACTCATCAGTTGACAGACATTTAGGTTGTTTTCATTTTGGGCTATTAGGAATAACGCTACTATGGACATTCATATACAGCTTTTTGTGAGGACATATTTTTTTCACTTCTGTTGGTTATGTAACTAGGAGTGGAAGAGCCTCCCTTTGTAAACACTATGATTTTCTGCTTCTCTACAAATGGCACTACTGTGCTCAATATAATTAATTTTAGTGGATTAACCTTATTAATATAGGAAAATCAGTATCATCAATCAATTATTAAGGTCAGTAGAAATATAAACTGCGCTAATAGTATAAAATGGCATGTGTATTTATAGTGGTTTGGAGTACGGGCTTTGGTATCATATGGTTATAAGTTTAAATCCTACCCTGCTACCTTTTGGAAAAGTTAACCACTATGAGCTTCAATATCACCTAAAACTAAGGTTGTTAAAAGAGATAAATGAAAGTTATAATTTGTTGCGTACTTACTATAGCTAGATCCCATACTAAGCACTTTACATACATACATACACACACACACACTCATTTAACCCTTAAATCTGCAGATAATACTGATAATTTTTCCTATTTTATAGATGAGAAAAGTGAGGTGTAGAGAAATCACATAGGAAATGCACAATAAAAGACATTACACAGACTCAGGTCCTAAAATTGATCACCCAGTGTTTTTAAAACATTAATCACTAGAATTCTGTAGTACATTTTAACATTTGAAATAGCTAATATTCTTTCTTTCTCAAAACTTTTCTTTTTTGTTTTTTTGAGATGGAGTCTCACCCTGTTGCCCAGGCTGGAGTGCAGTGGCACATCTCGGCTCACTGTAAGCTCCGCCTCCCGGGTTCA
>NW_012106764.1:150169-151124 GCF_000951045.1 Mandrillus leucophaeus
CAGGATGGTCTCGATCTCCTGACCTCGTGATCCACCCGTCTCGGCCTCCCAAAGTGCTGGGATTACAGGCTTGAGCCACCGCGCCCGGCCAGGACTTCAGTGTTATTTTTCAAAGTTTCTCTCCTCAAGCTGCATCTTCTCCATTAGAAAAAAAGAAGCCATTGAAGTTGGAATATTAAAACATAAAGCTGTGGGTGATTAAATCAAATGGTAACTAGTAGTGGTGGGGCAGGCAGATCAGTGGAGCAGAATATAGTTCAGAAATAGATGCAAACATATGATACTTTCATCATACAATAAAAAATGCATCTCTCGCTGGGTGCGGTGGCTCATGCCTGTAATCTCAGCACTTTGGGAGGCCAAGGCAGGTGGACTACCTGAGGTCAGGAGTTCAAGACCAGTCTAGCCAACATGGTGAAACCCTGTCTCTACTAAAAACACAAAAATTAGCTGGGCGTGGGGGCGCATGGCTGCAATCCCAGTTACTCAGGTGGTAAAGGCAAGAGAAGCACTTGCACCCAGGAGGCGGAGGTTGCAGTGAACCCATATCACACCAGTGCCCTCCAGCCTGGGTGACAGAGCAAGACCCTGTCTCAACAACAACAACAAAAAGCATCTCTAAATCATTCATAAAAAGATATGTATTTACTAAATAAATATATGAGGCCAGTCATCTGATTTAAAAAAAAAAAACTTACTAAATAAAAAAGAAGCAACAAATATAATCCTGGAGGGAGAGGGAGAATTTCTTAAAAAGATTTTTTTGCCAGGTGCAGTGGCTCACGCCTGTAATCCCAGCACTTTGGGAGGCTGAAGCGGGCGGATCACGAGGTCAGGAGATTGAGACCATCCTGGCCAACACGGTGAAACCCTGTCTCTACTAAAAATACAAAAAATTAGCCAGGCGTGGTAGCGGGCACCTGTGGTCCCAGCTACTCGGGAGGCTGAGGCAGGA
>NW_012106764.1:152109-155657 GCF_000951045.1 Mandrillus leucophaeus
GACGGAGTCTCGCTCTGTCGCCCAGGCTGGAGTACAGTGGCCGGATCTCAGCTCGCTGCAAGCTCCGCCTCCCGGGTTTATGCCATTCTCCTGCCTCAGCCTCCCGAGTAGCTGGCACTACAGGCGCCCACCACCTCGCCCGGTTAGTTTTTTGTGTTTATTTAGTAGAGACAGGGTTTCACCGCGTTAGCCAGGATGATCTCGATCTCCTGACCTCGTGATCCGCCCGTCTCGGCCTGCCAAAGTGCTAGGATTACAGGCTTGAGCCACCGCGCCCGGCCACATATGTTAATATAATGTAAATTAAAACAACTTCTAGGCCAGGTATGGTGGCTCACACCTGTAATCATAGCACTCTGGGAGGCCAAGGCAGGTGGATCACCTGAGGTCAGGAGTTCGAGACCAGCTTGGACAACATGGTGAAACTCCTGTCTCTATTAAAAATACAAAAATTAACCAAGTGTGGTGGTGGGTGCCCATAATCCCAGCTACTGGGGAGGCTGAGGCAGGAGAATCACTTGAATCCCGGGGGGCAGGTGGTGGTTGCAGTGAGTGCAGACTGCGCCATATCACTCCAGCCTGGGTGAAAGAGTGAAACTCTAACTCAAAAACAAAAAAACAAAAAAAAAACACCTTCTAAGACTGGTAATAATTTAAGTTTGCCTAATGTTGGAGATGTGGATGTGGAAAAATGGTTTGGGTATATTAGATTGGTATAATCCGGCATCATTCATCTCATCTAGAAAAATAAATAAATAAATAAATATAGCCTTTCCAGCAGCCATTTTCACTCATTCAGGTAACAAACTATGTATTAAGCAACAATTACACATCAAGTACTATTCAAGGTGCTAAGAAAACAGTGATGAATGTGAGCTCCTTCCCTGGAGCTGACTTTCTATCACAAAAGAACAGAAAAACGTGATTAAGGACCTGAATGATGAGAAGGAAATAGCCATTAGAAGGGCCCCAGGAGGATTATTTCAGGCAAAGGGAACCAAAAGCTGAAGAACCTAAAGTATAAACATGTTCTGGCATTTTTAAAGAATAAAAAGTTAAAGAAAAAAGCACTAGTGCATAGCTAAAGGGTAGTGAACACAGAAGACAGTGATAAGAGATGAGTTTGCAGAGAAAGACAAGCCAAGTCACAAACGGCTTTAAGGGCCAAAGTAAAGCATCTGGATTTTATTCAAATTGCAACGGAAATCCACTGGAGGATTTTAAGCAAGAGTGCTACAATCTTACCTGGGCTTTAAAGATGGTGTGGGAAAAACAAACAAACAAAGATGGTGTGGTGTTTCCAAGTATAGAGAACATGAGGGGATAGTACTGGATGGAAGTGGTATGTAAGGGTGTCATCAGACAGTGGTTTGAATTAGGTTAGTAGTGGGAAAGATAGTAAAGAGTAGTTAAGTTCAGGATATATCCACAAAGTAGAGCTGGGTTTGTGACTCCTGAGAATTTTCCCTGAGTGACGAGATGAGAGGTGATACCATTAACTAAGATAATAATAATGTAATAATAGTAATAGTTAACATATATTGAGTACTAACTATATGTCAGCAATACTTTACACCTTTATCTGGTAACTCATTCAAATCCTTAGAACTCCATACAACTTTGCCATATATGTTAAACAACTGAAAAAAATAAATTAAAAAAAAAAAGAACTCGATACAACTTATGTATATCCCTATTTTGTATGTGAGAAAACTGAAGTCAATGAGGTAAGGTAACTTGTCCAAGATCATATAACTTACACTACCCACAAACTAGATTAGAATCCAAGGAGTCTGGTACCACAGCCCACTCTCTTAACCCTTATACCAAAATGAGATTTGCAATACTAGAACAGGAACAAATTTGGGTATCTTTGAACATTTAAAATGTTTATGCCCTTTGGCTTCACAGTTTTACTTCTAGATACTTGCACATAGGTAGTAAGATGCAAATATAGGAATGTTCAGTGCTGAACTGTTTGCAATAGCAGAAGCTTTAAATGGTTGAAATAATAGGAGAACAATTAGAAAATGTATTATATATCATTATAATAGAAACCCATGCAGGGTAAGGGAGTTCAATATATACTTATACAGAAAATGTATAAGATACTTTTAAAAAAGCAGTGCCTAACAAAAATGTAAGTTCATATATATATATATACACACACACACATAAGGAAAATACTATGTGTATTTACACACAGAAGCATTTTCCATATATTTCATATTTTCTAAATATAATGATTCAGATAGTCTAGACCAGGGCCTGTGATCTGTAATATTACATTTTAAGTATACAAATTCCAAGTAACTAAGATTTCTAAATAGCATAATGGGTCCTTTTAGCCTCTGATTAGCCTTTTTTTGGACACGACAGGAAATAAGTGACAAATAATTATTTTCAACGTAAAAATATTTAGGTATATTCAAATTTTTGCTAAGTGTTTATAATGTTAAAATCCAATTTATATTTTACATTATCTGGGAGTGGTGACTCACACCTATAATCCCAGCACTCTGGGAGGTCAAAGCAGAAAGATTGCTTGAGCCAAGGAGTTCAAGACCAGTCTGGGCAATATAGTAAGACCTCTTCTCTAAAACAAAAAAATTAAAATTAAAAAAAAATTATACTTTACAATTTCAAATTTACCTACGTTTAAAAAAACAGCAGAGCTAAATTCTTCTCAGGTGTTCCTATCCAAAGCGTTTTCACTGATTTGAAAAATGTCATTGTCTTTTTTTTTGATAAAATGCAATTTTATCAAATTTTATGAAACAAAGATTTTTTTTTTAAAATCATGTATGGCCGGGCGCGGTGGCTCACGCCTGTAATCCCAGCACTTTGGGAGGCCAAGGCAGGTGGGTCATGAGGTCAGATGATTGAGACCACCCTGGCTAACATGGTGAAACCCCCTCTTTACTAAAAATATAAAACATTAGCTGGGCGTGGTAGCAGGCGCCTGTAGTCCCAGTTACTCGGGAGGCTGAGGCAGGAGAATGGCGTGAACCCCAGAAGTGGAGCTTGCAGCGAGCCGAGATTGCGCCACTGCACTCCAGCCTGGGCGACAGCACGAGACTTCATCCAAAAAATAAATAAATAAATAAATAAAATCATATGTATATATGCACATTATACATGTATTTGCATAGTTATAGGAGCAAGAAAAAAATTAAAACTACATTTCAGGTTGTTCCCACTGGTGCTGGGGAGAAAGAAAAGAACAACTGTTTTGGGGTAGGTATGTGGAGGAAGGACGTCAGTGAGGAAAGAAGAAAAAAAGACAACACTTACACACTAAACACTGTGCAAGGATATAATTAAGACAAAGAACTCCGTCGAGACTAGCCTGACCACGATGGCAAAACCCCATCTCTACTAAAAATACAAAAACTAGCCAGGCATGGTGGCGCGTGCCTGTAATCCCAGCTCCTAGTGGGGCTGAGGCAGGAGGATCGCTTGAACCTGGGAGGCAGAGGTTGCAGTGAGCTGAGATCATGCCACTGCACTCCAGCCTGGGCAACAGAAGAGACTCTGTCTCCAAAAAA
>NW_012106764.1:155707-181303 GCF_000951045.1 Mandrillus leucophaeus
AAAAAAAAAAAAAAAAACTCTAAAAAGCTGCTGCAGATTGAGTACAAGATGAACAAAACTGGCAGAAATGTACAAGTATTCTTGAGCTAAAGTTCTAGGATATACCCCCATAAACATATACAATTATTATTATTAGTATGTATCAAAAAAAAAAAAAAAAAAAAAAAAAAAGACTAAGAACTCTGCAAGAGAGGTTCTGAAGAAAGGGAACGTTTCAGAATACAAGAAGTAGAGTAAGTCCAGTATAGATATACAGAAAGGTTCCAACTATTTGTTTAAGGGCAGACTGGCTAAGAGTTATATAGGGTTGACAAACTAGAGATGAAGCAGAAGCCACTGTCCAGACTTTATATTTAGCTGTATATAAAGGTTTAATTATAAGAGACTTTTCATTAGAGGCAAAAAATAAAAGAAAAATACAATTCTATTGTAGGTTAGGATATGCGTAAGATGGTTCTACTACTAACTAGCAATGTGGCATTGGGTTACATTATTCCCTCTAATCCTCATTTTACTTACCTGTAAAACAAGAGAGCCTAGAATTCAGTTTCCAAGGTCCTTTCTAATTCTGACATTCTATAATTCTATAAAACGTCATTATGGAGGAGAGGTGCCAGTTTTTAAGAAATCATAATACCAATAATTTAATAGAACTAGGAAAGCACCAAGCAAACCTGTGCCTGAAGTAGTCTCAGCTGTCTGTCTTGTTCTGTGAGAAACCGATATGCATCTGGAGATAGTCCCATCATTCCATTATCTGATTCAGTCTTGGGTGTGTGCATGCACACTGTGCAAAGCTGTGGGTTACATGAGTCCATATGTGAAGGTAGTCTTGCCACAGGCGATGGTTCTATATTGCTGTGGGGAGAACAACTGTCCATACCTCCCTGAGGTCTCAAGGTTATAGGACTACTTGAAGAACAGAATGCATTACAGTTCAGAGCTGGACATTCACTTGGGTGAAATAATGAATGCTTTTGAAGGGCTCCAGACTGGACATCTTGAATGGATCCAACTGTGTTTGCTCCTTGCCAAGAATTTAGCGGACTATATTGAATATGACTATGATGCTGACAACACCTGCAAACGCTTGTGGAACAGTAAGATGGCGGTGGGGGAGTAGGTATCTGAAGTTCCATTGGTCTTCCTGAATTATGGGGTGAAAAAACAAAATTGGGTGGTTGGGACTGCGGGGCAAGAGAAGACTGCCTAGAATTAAGTTTGGAGGGTCTTATAGGATACTCTTCATTTTGTACATTTCCAGCAGAAACTGTTTGGAGCTTTTCAAATATATCAGGAGATGTTCCATTATGAGAAGATGGTTTAACAGTGTTCCTACTATGGGGGTTCCCTTTCTTATAGGCAGGTGGCTGTCTTACTTTGCACTGTCTCAAAAGAGCTGGTTTATCCTGGTTTAACTGATTTGGTATTCCTCTCAAGGAAGGCTTTCCAGCTTCAACTTCTGGACTGTGTTTCTCATCACAAAGCTGGGGTTGCAAAGGCTTCAAGTGTTCCGAGTGGTTAATCAAAGGAGGATTTTCATTATTCACCATTTCCAATGGAGTAGGCAGAGGGTCTGATTCTACGAAATTGCCATCCAACACAAGTGAAAGTTCAGGAACTGATGGTTGGATCTTAGAAATCTACAAATAAGAAAGAAATAGAAAAAAAAGGTTTTAGGAGAAAATGTATACTTTACTTTCCTCAGACCAGTATTTCCCAAATTATATCTAATTACATATTAACAAGTGTTCATTCTTTTTTTTTTTTGAGACAGAGTCTCGCTCTGTCGCCCAGGCTGGAGTGCAGTGGCGCAATATTGGCTCACTGCAAGCTTCGCCTCCCGGGTTCACGCCATTCTCCTGCCTCAGCCTCCTGAGTAGCTGGGACTACAAGCGCCCGCCACCGCGCCCGGCTAATTTTTTGTATTTTTTTTAGTAGAAACGGGGTTTCACCGTGGTCTCGATCTCCTGACCTTGTGATCCGCCTGCCTCGGCCTCCCAAAGTGCTGGGATTACAGGCGTGAGCCACCGCGCCTGGCAACAAGTGTTCATTCTTTATTTAGACCATCAGCAATTTTTTTCTGGGCATGTTTTATGTGCTAAGCACTAGGAATACAATTGTAAGCAAAATAAACAAGGTCCTTGCCCTAAAAAAACAAAACTAAACACTTCCCAAACTTACTTAATGGAACTCTTTTTATTAAAACACTAACACTGCTAAGATCACAGAACATAATATGAGAAACTGTTTTATACAACTTTTTAAATCCTCTCTACAAAAAATTGTCACAGCAGAATGTCTTCACAGATCTAGTAGCAAATGTTTATGTACCTTAAATAGTAAAATCTTCCAATAAATATGTCAGAATATTTCTCCACTAAGAAGTCACTCACTGTTATCCCTTCTATTGATATCAACTAAGAGTAAACAAAATACTCGCTGTGATGATTTTGGTTATAATTTGATATTAACTTTAAAAAATCCTTCCCATTACTTTTTCTTCTAAAATAAGTAATTACACCAATTAAACAACAATTCTAAAATAACCCACAGGTTGGTAGCAATCAAAAAATTATGACAAGAATTTAGCAATTAACCTCTGAAATCAAGTATAATGTTTTCTCAGAATATAGTGATAAAATCCAATGTCAAGCTCTAGTGATAGTATACAATGTTGAGTCTATATGGTTATTAAAAGCACCAGATTCTAAAACCAAACCTCCTGAATTAGAATCCCAGCTTTACTACTTACTAGTTGTGTGATTTTGGGTAGGCAACTTAACTAATCTATGTCTCAGTTTACTCTAGGAAGAAATACATGCTTATTACATAGATATTACACATATGTATATATCATTACATATAACACGAATTATTATATATAACTGTGAAATACTTATATCTCTCTATATAGATATAACCATAGAGACAGAAATAGCTAGATATATCTAAGAATGATACTTAGGTTTCAGGTAGTATTATTTAGTGTTTTAACCATGAAGAGACTTAGGTCTCTAACCACAAAAGTGAATGCATTTTAAAATCAGTAATACCTTCTGACTCACTGGATGAGGACTAGGAATTGGTCTTGGAGAAAAATCTTCATCTTCAACACCAGAGTTGTGATCATGTATTGGCATTTTCCCAGAAGATAACTTTTGGGAAGACCTAAAGAATAGAAGGGGAGACCAGAAAAGCCTTCGGTAATCCAGTATTCTTTCTTCTTCTAAAAATTGAATAAAGTCCTTTAATAAGTTGCAGTAGTACTCAGATCATTTAATTTAGTATCTGACAACCAGAAATTATTTTATATTTCAGGCCAGTGTTAGTTGACTAGGGAAGCTGGCCCAGCCAGTCTTAATAAACTACCCTATTTACCTGATCATGGCAAGTTTAACCTTGTATTGTTAATGTCACAATAAATCAAGTCACTGGGCACCCTCTAGTTGATCACTTTGATAAATATAGAAACAAACAAGACATAGTACTTGCTGTCAAAAAATTTATAATCTAGTATTAAAGGTATTAAACACACTATATTACAAACCCTCTGTATTACAAAGGAAAACCAAATAAGGAATTATATTTTCCTATGTACTTATATCTGTGATGGGAAAATACTTTGAGAAATCAATGTACTACCCTCCCATTGAGTCAGGAATACTCATTGTATCACAGATGGCATGCTCTGGCAAAACAAAAAGTTTCTGAGTGCTGGTACCGAGTTTTAAAAGCTGAAATTAGTGTTTAAGACTAAAGATTTGGAATACTATATGCATCAGGCTTTTTCACATCCTACACTAGACAAAGTCTCAATAGGATGCATTAGGGAAAAGAAAAGCCAGAATGAAGCTAACAGCACTCAGGATTAATGGGATCTCTAAAAAAGCATCCTGCATTCTGTTTCATACAAGTTGAATCCTACCTAGCAGGAAGAACAACAGAAACTCCAAGGCAGATTTGAAAATCAAACAGCAGAAGAGACCTTTTGCCCTAAACTCTGATTGTCTGAAGAGGCAGATCTTCACAGAGTTCTTTCTGTACAAGGTATTACAATGAAGCAGTCAGAATGTCTGCATGATTATGTCTAAGCAGAAATGTGTCTCCGACAGCCCCACAAAGCTCTTCTCCGACACCCAAGACAGCTTGAGATATATAATGATATTCCAAAGCGCTCAGTGCAGCATGGACAGGAAACAAGAAATCCAGTGGCCTGAATAGGGTCAAAAGTTGCAGCAGGAACTTGCACAAATCTGACAAAGACCAGATGTAAATGAAAACACCTCAGCAGATTGTAGCCAGATGGATGAGAATCATGTCACCCCATATCACCAGTACTGGCATACCACTGGTCCCCTCTATATTACATATAACCCCAGAGACAAGGAAATAAAGAAACCTTGAATTAGGTGAAATTTGGTGTCTATAATCCAGTAGAATAAATAGGGGCTTAAAATAGATATTAATTTCAATTACTAATTTTTTTAAGTTACATTCTTTTGTACACCTGACTTGTGGCATGGAATTAATATCTGTTTTGTACTTAAGATGAGCACACACACAAAACTGTTGACACTGAGCAATAAAATCCATTTCTTAGCTTTTTTTTTGCAGGGGATTGGGGGCGGGGTGGATACCGTCTCGCTCTGTCACTTAAGGCTGGAGTACAGTGCCATGACTTCAGCTCACAGCAACCTGCGCCTCCAAAGTTAAAAGATTCTTGAGCCTCAGCGTCCCAGTAGCTCGGACTACAGGCACGTGCCAGTATGCCCAACTAATTTTTGTATTTTTAGTAGACACGGGGTTTCACCACATTGGTCAGGATGATCTCAAACTCCTGACCTCAGGTGATCCACCCACTCTGCCTCCCAAAGCGCTGGGATTACAAGCGTGAGCCACTGTGCCTGGCCTCATTTCTTAGCTTTTTTAGTACCCAAGGCAAAAAGGAAAAACTTCAGGTTGTATAGTTATAACAACAGTATTTTAGGAGAGACAAACATTTCAAAAAAATTTAAAATGACTGTTCCTCATTAAAGCTTTGGCCAGAGTGGAAAATAAACAAGGTTTTTTAACGTTATTTTTTTTGAGGCAGGGTTTCACTCTATTACTTAGGCTGGAGAGCAGTTGGCGTAGCATGATCATGGCTCCCCACCTTGACTTCTTGAGCCCAAGTGATCCTCCCACCTCAGCCTCCTAAGTAGCTTTTAATAATAATCTTAAAGAAAGTGCTATTGTCTCCTTAGTTTGGCTACTTCTTCCATAATTATTCAATAAATGTTGAATAAGGTCTTACAATTTAAGACAGCAAAGATGTTCCTGGCTGGGTGAGGTGGCTCAAGCCTGTAATCCTAGCACTTTGGGGGTCCAAGGCGGGTGGATCATTTGAGGTCAGGAGCTTGAGGCCAGCCTGGCTGGCCAACGTGGTGAAAACCCATCTTCACTAAAAATACAAAAATTAGCCGGGCGTGGTGATGCACACCTGTAATCCCAGCTACTCGGGAGGCTGAGGCACGAGAATTCCTTGAACCTGTGAGGTGGAGGTTGCAGTGAGCTGAGATCACACCACTGCACTCCAGCCTGGGTAACAGAGTGAGACCCTATTTCAAAAAAAAAAAAAAAAAAAAGACAAAGACTGACTTCCTGGAGGGAAAAGGAACTCTGCCAGCAGACTGCCTTTAGACTGAAACTGCAATTCTTCCCTGGGTGTCCACCCTACCAGCCTACCTGTAGACATTTTTTGTTTGTTTTTGTTTTTTCTTTGAGACAGGGTCTCATTTTGTCACCCAGGCTGCAGTGCAGTGCCACGAACATGGCTCACTGAAGCTTTGACTTCCTGGGCAAATGATCCTCCCACCTCAGCCCTACAAGTAGCTGGGACTATAGGCATGTGCCACCACACCCAGCTAATTTCTGTACTTCTTTTTTGTTTTTGTAGAGGCAGGGTTTCGCCACATTGCCCAGGCTGGTCTCGAACTCCTGAGCTCAAGCAATCCTCCCGCCTCAGCCTCCCAAAATACTGGGATTAAAGGGGTGAGCCACTGTGCTTAGCCCCTACCTGTAGACTTTGGATATGCCAAACCTTCACAAATACAGAAGTCAGTTCCTTAAAACAAATATCTCTACATACACACATCTTGTTGTTTCTGTTAATGTGGAGAACCCTAATACAAGATAGTATCTTTTTTTTTTTTTTTTTTTGAGATGGAGTCTCACTGTGTCACCCAGGATGGAGTGTAGTGGCATGCTCTCGCCTCACTACAACCTGTGCCTCTTGGGTTCAAGTGATTCTCTTGCTTCAGCCTCCTGGGTAGCTGGGATTACAGTGATGCACCACCAGGCCTGGCTAATTTTTGTATTTTTAGTAGAGACGGGGTTTCACAACATTGGCCAGGCTGGTCTCGAACTCCTGACCTCAGGTGATCTGCCTGCCTCTGCCTCCCAAAGTGCTGGATTACAGGCATGAGCCACCAGGCCCGGCCAGGAATGTCTTCTTTACCACAAAAGGTAGAATATACTGACCCAAGAAGTCACAAGACTTTATTTAATTAATATTCTCCAAGTGTGTTTTAGAAGTTTTAAAACAATTTTTTTTTTTTTTTTTTTTTTAGGTAGGAGTTACTTTTTTTTGAGACAGGGTCTCACTCTGTTGCCGAGGCTGAAGTGCAGTCGTGCAATCTCAGCTCACTGTAACCTCCACCTCCCGTGTTCAAGCGATTCTCCCACCTCAGCCTACTGAGTAGCTGGGATTACAGGCACGCTCCACTGTGTCTGGCTAATTTTTGTATTTTTAGTCGAGATGGGGTTTCACCATGTTGGCCAGGCTGGTCTCAAACTCCTGACCTCAAGTGATCTGCCCGCCTTGAACTCCCAAAGTGCTGGGATTATAGGTGTGAGCCATCACACAGCAGCTAGTAGTTACTTTTACAGTAGTTTATCTGATAGGTCCAGATTTAAAACTATAAGGAAGCGCTGGGGACGATGGTTCACATATGTAATCCCAGCACTTTGGGAGGCCAAGGCAGAAGGATCACTTGAGGCTAGGAGCTCAAGACCAACCTGGCCAATACAGTGAGACCCCACCTTTGATTTAAATATTAAAATAAGAAACTTATAAGGAAGGAAGAACAAATGGAAAGCACTAAACAAAACAGGAAGCAGATTCTTTCTAAGCAAGATAATTTTTAACAAATACTTTTGTGTTTTTCCTATATAATACATCAACCCAAATGAAAACCATATTAGAGTTGCCATTTCATTAAAATTACTATCCAACTTCCTAATGAATATGAAGGAATGCATTTAAAGCAAAGACATTTATGGTACATAAGATTCAAAAATCGTTTCATCAGAAATAATTTACAGTTATTTTAATTACTCGCCAAAAACTAATAAATGTAATTTTCAAAAAAACATACACATAATAATAAAAAGATCTTTTACCTCTTAATTGAAAAATTCTTGGAAGCCTTACTGAAAAACTCTGTTTCTACATTTTGGCTTTCAGCACTCAGTTCACAACGGATTGGATTTTTGTCAGGAGGTTCAACATTCTGAAATGAAGTAGGTCATATTTTGAGATCTGACTTAAATAAGAACACCAGAGAATTCTATTTAGAAGAAAAGTAGCTCTGAAACACTAGATGATGGAGTGGCAGACTTCTGATTTCTGTAACTGTAACCTTCTTTTGTAAACTGTCCAGTTCCCTGCTACATAAGTGAAAAAGTTAATCCCTTGTGTTATAATCACAGATTCAGTGAATATAACTATGAAATGAGAATACCATCTAAAGAATAAAATGATAAATGATATGTCTCTAAAACAGAAATAAAGTATTAGATCTCAATTAAAATGATTATATGTATAATTAAAATACAAAAACTTCATAGCTTACATAACCTATATATAAAATGTACATAGATATATTATATAAGTATATTTTATATATAACACATATATAATATAATGTATATATCATATTAAAATATATATTTATATAAAATATATAGATTTATAACCTATACCTGATCTCAAAGAAGGTACTAAATAAGATCAGAGTGGACACACGTGGTTATTTAAAAGTATTCAGTATTTTTCTAATAAAGAATGTACTTTTATTAGTCTGAGACCTAAAATAACCAATAATTTTATTGAAAAGTAGCCTTTGAATATTTTCGTATAATGACACGTAGTTTCAAAGATCTACTTGCTCTTTTTTTTTTGATACAGAGTTTCACTCTTGTTGCCCAGGTTAGAGTGCAACAGTGCGATCTCAGTTCACTGCAACCTCCACCTCCCAGGTTCAAGCGATTCCCCTGCCTCAGTCTCCCAAGTAGCTAGGATTACAGGCACCTGGCACCATACCCGGCTAATTTTTGTATTTTTAGTAGAGACAGGGTTTCACCATGTTATCCAGGCTGGTCTCAAACTCCTGACCTCAGGTGATCCACCCGCCTCGGCCTCCCAAAGTGCTGGGATTGGAGGTGTGAGCCACCATGCCTGGCCTAAAGATCTACTTTTCCTAGGATCATCATCTAGTTGTGTTTCTAGGTATTTTATTAGATGATATAGTAACACCCTATTCTGATTCCTTAGATACATAATATAAATAATGGCCTTTAAGTATAAAAAACCATTTGTTATTCCCACACATTTTAAAAATAATAAAGTCATGGTCAGATGCAGTGGCTCACACCTATAATCCCAGCACTTTGGGAGGCTGAGGCAGGTGGATCACCTAAGGTCAGGAGTTCGAGACCAGAATGGCCAACATGGTGAAACCCCATCTCTAATGAAAAAAAAAAATTAGCCATGCGTGATGGTGGGCTCCTGTAATCCCAGCTATTCTGGAGGCTGAGGCAGGAGAATTACTTGAACCTGGGAGGCGGAGGTTGCAGTGAGCCGAGATCACACCACTGCACTCCAGCCTGGGCAACAGAGTGAAACTCCATCTCAAAAAAAAAAAAAAATATATACAGTCAGGACAAAGAAAAGTACTGAGATCCCACAAAGTTAACCTTCACAAGTATAAAATGAACTGATAATATGAACTGATAATATTCTTCAAAGATTTTAGAAAAACATGGGCAAGTTACTCTGTGGGGAACCTCTGGGTTCTCTATTGTAATTTGGTTGAAGATATGATCTAAGATTTACTTAAAACATTTAACCATAAATGAATAAAGTTAACATTTAGTAAGATTATTTGTAAGTAAACAAAGCAAAATAGTTTGGATTACTATTTTAAAGGCTAAAATCTGTTGGGTTTAAACTGCCAAAGAGCAAAACCTAAACAGTCACTAATGTGCTAGGTAATCAAATCACTTACTTTGAAAAGATGTAATGTTTCCTTACTGGTTAGCAACTGAAACCGAAAGTCAGGTATCTTGCCATCACAAGGGAAGCATTCATAAAACTCAGGCTCCTTATGTGTCACAGAATAGAGAACTATGATGAAATTTCCAGATTCTGAAAAAACCCTGCACCAAAAAAATGCCATTTAATTAAAATTTAATGAGGATAACATGATTACACTCAAATAACTTCATGTGAGTCTCCCAATCTAGTTAACAAAATGACTAAAGGGTCCAATTTTTGTTCAAAAACTGGGGCCCACCACTTAGGAAGGCAAAAGGTGGGAGGATCGCTTGAGGCCAGGAGTTTGAGACCAGCCTGGTCAACATAGCAAGACCCCTCCTCTCTACAAAAAAAAAAAAAAATTCTTTTACTCGGGAGGCTGAGGCAGGAGAACGGTGTGAACCTGGGAGGTGGAGTTTAGAGGGAGCTAAGATCGCGCCATTGCACTCCAGCCTGGGCGACAGAGCGAGACTCCGTCTCAAAAAAAAAAAAAGGCTGGGTATGGTGGCTCATGCCTGTAATCCCAGCACTTTGGGAGGCTGAAGCAGGCGGATCACAAAGTCAAGAGATGGAGACCATCCTGGCTAACATGGTGAAACCCCATCTCTACTAAAAATACAAAAATTAGCTGGGTGTGGTGGCACATGCCTGTAGTCCTAGCTACTTGGGAGGCTGAGGCAGGAGAATCACTTGAACCTGGGAGGCGGAGGTTGCAGTGAGCCGAGATTACGCCACTGCACTCCAGCCTGGCGACACAGCGAGACTCTGTCTCAATAAAAAATAAAAATAAAAAGAGAAAGTAGGCCAGTGGCTATTTAAAATAGGTGGCTCACACCTGTAATCCCAACACTTTGGGAGGCCAAGGTAGGTGGATCACCTGAGGTCAGGAGTTTGAGACCAGCCTGACCAACATGGCAAAACTCCATCTCTACTAAAAACACAAAAATTAGCCAGGCGTGATGGTGGGCGCCTGTAATCCTAGCTACTTGGGAGGTTGAGGCAGGGAGAACTGCTTGAACCCAGGAGGCAGAGGTTTCAGTAAGCCAAGATCACGCCATTGCACTCCAGCCTGGGCGACAGAGTGAAACTCTGACTAAAAAAAAAAAAAGAAAGAAAGAATAAGAGAGCAATTCAAAATTAATTTTATTGAGGATTTACTGTCAATATGAACTTAAAGCATGATCAGTAATTGATAATAAAACTTAATTGTACTAAATCATAGCAAAGGACCTAAAACTAACATTTAATTTCTGCTATCTAAATATAACTAATTATCTTGAAAAGTTAAAATAAAATGTTAAAAGTAGAACTCCAAAAGCATCTGAAGAAAATACGAATGATTTTTTTTTACTTCAGTAAATATACCTGGAGTGGGTGAATCTTTTCTAAGCATGATAGAAAACAGATTAATAAATATGACTAAAAAACGGTAAGTCTGTTTGGGAAAAATACTGTTAAATGACAGTCTAGGGGGGAACTGTTGCTATATATTATAAATATATATTTCTCTATGTATTTTATATTATATATAGAGAGAGAGCTTGCTAGCACAAGCAATATGAAAAGATGCACAATCTAAGAGAAAAATGGCCAAAGACATGACTAGGCAGTTCCTGGAACATGAGGTACTGGAAAAGATTATTTTTCATCTATCAGGTTAGCAGAGGTCAAAAGTCTAACGACAGCCCTCTACTTACCTCTCTGAGCTCATCTCCAGCTACTATCCCCTTCCTTCACTCCTCTCTAGCTACAGTGGCCTCTTTGCTGTTCCTTGAAGATGTAACGTGATCTTTCACCCAGAGCCCTTACACTTAACACATCCTTTGCCTAGGACAGTGCCCCAGACAGCCACAAGGCTTACTCCCTCACCTCAAGTTGGCCTCCCTGACCACCCATTTAAATTGCAACTCTTGGCCGGGCGCGGTGGCTCACACCTGTAATCCCAGCACTTTGAGAGGCCGAGGCAGGCGGATCACCTGAGGTCAGGAGTTCGAGACCAGCCTGACCAATATGGAGAAACCCCCGTCTCTACTGAAAAAATACAAAATTAGAAGGGCGTGGTGGCACATGCCTGTAATCCCAGCTACTCAGGAGGCTGAGGCAGGAGAATTGCTTGAACCCGGGAGGTGGAGGTTTCTGTGAGCTGAGATTGAGCCTTTGCACTCCAGCCTGGCCGACAGAGCGAGACTCCATCTCAAAAAAAATAAATAAAATAAAATAAATAAATATACAAATTTTAAAAATTAAAAAATAAATAAATAAATGGCAACTCTTTACCTGCCACTATCATTCAGACGCACAACATCCTCCTCTCAGGCTTTATTTTTCTCCACAGTACTCATCGTCTTTTAACATACTATTTATTTTACTTATTCTGTTTATTGCCTGTCTCGCAGGACTATTTTATTTTATATTTATTCATTTATTCATTTATTTATTTTTTTGGTCACCCAGGCTGGAGTGTAGTGGTGCAATCTCAGCTCACTGTAACCTCTGCCTCCTAGGTTCAAGTGATTCTCCTGCCTCAACCTCCCAAGTAGCTGGGATTACATGCATGCTGTACCACACCAGGCTAATTTTTGCATTTTTAGTAGAGACGGGTTTTCACCATGTTGGCCAAGCTGGTCTCTAATTCCTGTCCTCAAGTGATTCACCCGTCTTGGCCTCCCAAAGTGTTGGGATTACAGGTGTGAGCCACCATGCCCGGCCTATTTTATTTTTTTAAGATAGAGTCTGTATTGTTCAGGCTGGAGTACAGTGGCACAACCATGGCTCACTGTAGCCTGAACTCCTGGGCTCAAGCAATCTTCCCATATCAGCCTCCTGCTGGGACTACAGGCATGTGTCATTACACCCAGCTAACTTTTTTTCTTTTTTTTTGGTAGAGACAGTCTTGCTATGGTACCGAGGCTGGTCCGGAACTCCTGGCCTCAAGCGATCCTCCTGTCTCAGCCTCCCAAAGTCCCAAAGTGCTGGGCTTACAGACATGAGACACCATGCCTGGTCTGGGGACCTTTATTTTGTTTGCTCTCATCCCCAATATCGTAAACATAATAGATATAATAGGTGCTCAATAAATAAATAAATAAATAAATAAATATTTCTTTCACAGTGTTAGCACAGGTAGAGAGAAAAAGGCACTCTCGTGTACTGCTGGAAAAATTATAATCTGGTACAGTCTTTTTGAAGGGCAATTTGGCAATATCTACCAAATTTTAAATTACACACTCTTTGGCCTAGAAAAAAACACTTTTAGAAATTTATCCTACAAATATACTAGCATATGCACACAAAGATGCATGCATAAAATGTTCAGTCAACCACTATCTGCAAGACAAAAGGGCCAGTTGTTTTTAAAATACAGTATGTACTATATACTCTTTAGCTGTAAATTATGTATATTAAATATGTATATGTCAAGATGTAGTGATCTCCAAGGTATAATTTATACAGAAAAAAGCAACATAAAGAAAAGAAAGGATGCTATGGTTTAATTTTTACAGGCCAGGAAAAGGTGATACTTGTCTATGATGAATATTGAAATATTGACTATTTCAGGAAGGAAGCACAAGATATCACTTAACAGTGATTGTCTCTGAGAAGGGGGTCTAGGGAAATGGGGAGGAAGAGAGGTCTATTCTATTGTAGATATTTACGTACGTCAATTTATTACTATGTGTTTGTATTGCCTTTTCAATATAGTTTTTTTAAGTCCTTTACAGCCACCTAAGGTAGATAAAAACAGACCTCCTCATTTAATAGATAAAGAAGGTGACAGACAAATACTGACATTTGTCTCTCACCTTCTTTATCTATTAAGAGTTGAGGCTAAAAGTAAAGTTTCCCTAACTATTAATTCCAATGTTTAGGCTTCAGTTCCAGGAAGAAATTAAAAATCTTGTCTCAAGTATTTCTTTGTGTATTAGTAGTAACACTGTGTAACTTAATAAAACACCTGTAAGGTAACAAATTCAAACTCATTTGCAGTCATTTCACTGAAAGTTAACTTCCTTAATTACAAAATAGGATGCTACAGTAGACAATCTCTATGGTTTTTTTCCACCCCTAAAAGGTTTGTGTTTTGTGGTTAGGCAAGTGAATTCCTTCGTATTTCCAGGTATACTGCAACCTCATCTTTTTTTAATCTGGTTTTATTCTCATTTAATATAAGGTTTGTTTTTTCTTAATGTACATGTTTATTTATAAGTATTGTAAAAGGTTAAGGCATTACGTGAATTTTAAATGGGACCATAAACTATGAATGGGGGAAAGGATCAAAATAAAGTACTACAGAATAAAATATCACTTGCCTTTCTTGAACAGAAGAATTGAATATGTATCGCAAACAGCAAGCCCATACCTGAGGACTATAGATATGTATAATTCCAGACAGCCAACTAAAAGAAAAAACTAGAAATTAAAAATCATAGTCACTTACATATATAGCATACTTTACATTCTTCCTAAGATAATAAGGTAGATGTATGGCTTTTATCTGCCATACATTAAAGAGCCTTACTAATAAGAAATCTAAAAACGTGCCGATAATTAAGAGGAAGAATATATAGACATCTGTATCTATATAACTATATCGATGTATATAGACAGACATATAGATATATATTGAGAGAGAGAGAAGGACAGAGAGCAAGCACATGTATCTCTGTCCTCTTCTACCTGAGATGTGGGAAAGAAAATGGTTAACAGACATGAAAGCAGTATACTAGAATGAATTAGCTTGGACTGGAAAGAATGGGCTGAAGTAGTACAGACTAGTTTGTAGCCTAAAACTACTTCACGGCCGGGCGCGGTGGCTCATGCCTGTAATCCTAGCACTTTGGGAGGCCGAGGCAGGGGGATCACCTGAGGTCAGGAGTTCAAGACTGGCCTGGCCAAGATGGAGAAACCCCATCTCTAATAAAAATACAAAATTAGTCAGGCGTGGTGGTACATGCCTGTAATCCCACCTACTCGGGAGGCTGAGGTAGGAGAATCGCTTGAACCCAGGAGGTATAGGTTGCAATGAGCCGAGATCCTGCCATTGCACTCTAGTCTGGGCAACAAGAGTGAAACTTTGTCTCAAAAAAAAAAAAAAAAAAAAACTACTTCACAGAGTTGCTGAGGATTAAATGCTGTAACATATACAGGTAATCAGAAACAGAGAAGGCTCTTAATATTTACTTAAGCATCAACAATCCATTCCCTATACTAGGACTGTAGCAAACTATAAGTAGATTTCATGATCCAGAGAACATCTGTGCATTCTCATTCACTTTGCATGTGCCATTCTCTCACATGGGTTCCCTTCCCCATCAATCTTCCCTTCTACTATCCAAACAATTAAAAGTCTAGTTCAAGTTTGTCTTCTCTAGGAAAATGCTCCCTATCATATCTTTCTTACAAATACTAAGTGTGCACTTTCTATACTGGTCATTTTATAGTAAATCATATTCTTTATTTTTCTGTGTATGAATATTTGAATGTTTTATCACCTCACTTTGATTTTAAATTAAGAAGCTTTAAACCTCAACACATTATCAAGCATAACACTGTATATAGTAAGTACTTGATACTGAAAGAATATAAATTTCTAAATATTCTGTCTAGATATCAACTCAGATGGCTTGAGCCCAGGAGTTCCAGACCAGCCTGGGTAACGTGGTGAAAGTCCGCCTCTACAAAGTATACAAAACCCAGCCAGACGTGGTAGCTGGTGCCTGTGGTCCTAGCTATTCAGGAGGCTGAAGTAGGAGGATCACCTGAACCCCAGAGATTGAGGCTGCAATGAGTCATGATTGTGCCACTGCACTCCAGCCTGTGTATATATATATATACACACACACAGGTCTATATATATATACACACACTCACATATATATATAAATTAAACACATAAATATCATTAACTACTAAAGAGAAGACCGTTAACACTAAAGGAGTTTCTGCAAGATTGCCTGACAGTAGATTTTAAATGGTATTATGAGCCGTGAGTTCTTTAGGGTGACTTAAGGATGAGTGGTAGTGAGAGAATATTGAAGAAATAGGGCTCTAAGGCTTCACCTTCAACTAGGAGAATTCAGCTTTTATTTTTTATATTTTTTGAGATGCAGTTTCACTCTTGTTGCCCAAGCTGGAGTGCAATGGCACAATCTCAGCTCATTGCAACCTCCACCTCCCGGGTTCAAGTGATTCTCCTGCCTCAGCCTCCCGAGTAGCTAGCATTACAGGCACACACCACCATGCCCGGCTAATTTTTTGTATTTTTAGTAGAAACGGGGTTTCACCATGTTATCCAGGCTGGCCTTGAACTCCTGACCTCAGGTGATCCGCCCCCCTTGGCCTCCAAAAGTGCTGGGATTATAGGCATGAGCCACTGTGCCCGGCCATAGAATTAAACTTTTATCTGTTTTATATATTAGAGTTCCTCCTACGGTTGGGCAAAATCTGGCCAAGCACGATAGTTCACGCCTGTAATCCAAGCACTTTGGGAGGCTGAGGCGGGTAAATCACTTGAGGCCAGGGGTTCGAGACCAGCCTGGCCAACATGGTAAAACCCCGTCTCTACTAAAAAAACAAAAATTAGCCAGGCACAGTGATGCATGCCTGTAATCCCAGCTACTTGGGAGGGTGAGGCATGAGAATCACTTGAACCTGGGGGATGGAGACTGCAGTGTGCCAAGATCTCTCCGCTGCACTCCAGTCTGGGCACACAGTGAGACTCCATCTCAAAAAAAAAAAGATTGGGCAAAATCTTATTTTAGCTGATTCTACTAGTAAAATAAGAAAACCTGACAACCACTTATCTTTGTGGCTTTATAAAATGATCTAAATAGTTATAGTACAACTGAGTCACATGCTTATCATATACATTTGAACATTTGGCTGATAAGGTTTTCATAAATAATGTAATACTTACATTCCCACTAATGGTAGAGAATAAACCTTGGGATCAGATTCCAACAAAAGTAACAATTTGCGTGTTTCATCCATGGTAAGATATCTAAACAGAAGACATTCATGTGAAAATAACTGAAATTATGTACTTTTTACCTAAAAGACATAATCTAGATGCTGAAGCATACTTTAGAAAGTGGAGATAATTCAAATGAACATTGTCTTGCACACACCAAAGAAACACAACAGAAACTTTGTGCTGACTCAGTAAAAAGACTCTGGTAAGAGGAAGAGATTAAAGAGATTTAATACCTTAAAACTTCCATCTATCAATTAAAAGACATTGAAGATTATACAACTTTTAAAAAAGTTTTGCTCTATAACTTTACTTACAATTTACTTTAATCAAGAGTGTTAACATTAAGGCAGACAATTTCAGAACCAAATAGGTTTCCTTGGAAGAACTGAATTCCCTATTACTGGAAAATGTTCATGCATCCAAGTGATTTGACAAGACTGCAACAGATGTGACTTCTAAGTGAAGGAGGCTGAATTAGGAGAGGTATAATCAACCCTCCATGTGCCACATTCCTCCAACCACTGTCAAAGGACTTTGGAACCATCATGATAAAACTCAAAAGCTCACTCTTCCCTAAAAGGACATTATACTATATTTATATTTTATTTATTATTGACAGTAAGTTATAAGAATGCAAAAAAACCAAAATAGAATTGTTTATTTTATTGTTATATCTTTCTTCGAAAACAATGCCATTAGTGGGCCAGAAGTGGTGGCTCATGCCTGTAATCCCAGCACTTTGGGAGGCCGAGGCGGGCAGATTACTTGAGGTCAGGAGTTCAAGACCAGCATGGCCAACATGGCAAAACCCCCATCTCTACTGAAAATACAAAAAAAAATTAGCTGGTCATTGTGGCACACGCCTGTAATCCCAGCTACTTGGGGAGGCTGAGGCAGGAGAATGAATCACTTGAACCCAGGAAGTGGAGGTTGCAGTGAGCTGAGATCGCACCACTGCATTTCAGCCTGGGCGACACAGTGAGACTTTGTCTCAAAAACAGAAAACAAAATGCTATTATTGATATA
This sequence comes from Mandrillus leucophaeus, assembly GCF_000951045.1. Lineage (NCBI taxonomy): Eukaryota > Metazoa > Chordata > Mammalia > Primates > Cercopithecidae > Mandrillus > Mandrillus leucophaeus. The sequence continues at coordinate 173,065 of NW_012106764.1, forward strand.
AAGCCTTGGTATTTCCACTGATGATATATTTTATTGCTCTAATAACACTAAAACACAAAGACAATACATTTGTCAGGTCTTGTGACAAGAATATTAAGCCTGAGTTGGCCTAAGATTTACATATCAACAATGACACAGCTGCTTTGAAAGTTCTCCCTCATGTCTTGCTCATCTGATAAATTTCTACTCCTTAAAAGAATTAGTTCAGGCTGGCCGGACACGGTGGCTCACGTCTGTAATCCCAGCACTTTGGAAGGCTGAGGCAGGTGGATCACGAGGTCAGGAGTTCAAGACAAGTCTGGCCAAGATGGTGAAACCCCATCTCTACTAAAAATACAAAAATTAGCCGGGTGTGGTGGCGGGCGCCTATAATCCCAGCTACTTGGGAGGCTGAGGCAAGAGAATCGATTGAACCCGGGAGGCGGAGGTTGCAGTGAGCCGAAATCACGCCACTGCACTCCAGTCTGGTGACAGAGCGAGACTCCGTCTCAAAAAAAAAAAAAAAAAAAAAATTAGTTCAAGCTTTCTATGATTTCCCCAGGAAATTTGGACATCCCTCCCCCTACTTTCCCAGCACTGTATATAAACCTCCATTATAACACATCATGTTTAGATGTCAACATATTCAATGGATAGTAAGTATAGTTTTTAATCTGTTTGTTTCCAGTGTCTAACATAATACCTATTCCATAATGGGCCCCAGTAAATATTAGAATATATAAAGGGCAAATGTCAATTTTTTTTTTTTTAATGATGGGGTCTCACTATATTGTCCTAGCTGGAGAGCAGTGGCTATTTCACAGGCACTATTGTAGCTTACAGCAGCCTTGAAACCCTAAGCTCAAGCCATCCTCCTGCTTCAGTCTCCCAAGCAGCTAGGATTACAGGTGTGTGCCAATGCACCTGGCATGGCAAATGTCACCATAGACGATTCTAGATAGGAAGGGGCAAGGGGAATAGGTGATTGACAGAATACTGAACATTCTGGTTATTACCAGCATGCCCAGCAGTCACAGATGGATAATTCCAAGAAAGGTAAATTCATGCTATTCAAGTAAATGGGCATGGGTACTAAGGAAAACAAATTAATTTTTTTGTTAATTTAAATAAAAATCCCATGCTCCACTTGAGAAGTACTTTATTAATTCAAGAGAATTAAATGTTTCATTTAACTCAAACAAGTTTTGCTCACTTTTGACCACTCCATGATTTTGGAATATACCAACAATTTTTCCTTTGGGCCACCAGAAAGCACAGCTCTGGTCAGAGTCTGGTTCTGAAAAGGTATTTTTAGAGAATAAGACTTGGAATTGAGTGTACTTTGGCAAACATTTTTAGATTGAAAGGCCTAACAGGAACTAGGGTGGAGTCACTGGGAAAGGAAGCCAGAAGTGTAATATTTGGAGCAGTCTCTGGTCAAACTTTAAAGTAGAGAGTGCTTATATTGTCTAACCTAGTTTTGTAGATAATAGATAAAGAAAATAGATGAAGATTCAGGGAAGTAGCCCTGCTGAGGATTAGAAAGCATGCATTTTGGCTTATATTTCCTAAGAAATTAAGAGTGGAGATAGGAAGCTGGAGAGGATTCTACTCCAGCTCTGTAAGGAAACTCCACCCTCAAGTAGTTGGCAATTTGGTAAGCAAGAGTACTGTAACTTTTTATTTAATTATCTCCTTTCTCTATCTGCAATGCTCATTATTCACAGTTAAAACTGCATACTATAAATAAATTATCTAGCCTCCCTTGGGTTCATAATTAGTCAGGTTATAGTTAAGAAAAAAAATGGCCTAAAACCTAAATAAAATATGAACAATAACACAGAATATGTAATATAGAACATAATTTCTCCTTACATTTTCAAATAATAAATTATCAACCAATTTTTTTGTTTGTTCTTTTTTTTTGAAATAGAGTCTCGCTCTGCCGCCCACACTGGAGTGCAATGGTGTGATCTCAGCTCACTGCAACCTCCGCCTTCCAGGTTCAAGCAATTCTCCTGTCTCAGTCTCCTGAGTAGCTGGGATTACACAGGCATGCGCCACCACACCCAGTTAATTTTTTTTTCTTTTTTTTTTTTGGTATTTTTAGTAGAGATGGCGTTTCACCATGTTGGTCAGGCTAGTCTCGAACTACTGACCTCGTGATCTGCCCGTCTTGGCCTCCAATTTTAATATATTTAACACCAACTTTTTTTTTTTTTTAGAACTGAGGTCTCCGGGACTGAGCATGGTGGCTCACCCCTGTAATCTCAGCATTTTGGGAGGCTGAGGCAGGAGGATCACCTGAGGTCTGGAGTTCAAGTCCAGCCTGGCCAACATGGTGAAACCTTATTTCTACTAAAAATACAAAAATTAGCTGGTATAGTGTCGTGCACCTGTAATCACAGCTACTCGGGAGGCTGAGGTGGGAGGATTGCTTGAACCAGGGAGGTAGAGGTGGAAGTGAGCCAAGATCCCACCACTGCACGCCAGTCTGGGTGACAGAACAAGACACCACCTCAAAAAAAGAACTGAGTTGTCCAGACATTATACTTTATGGCCACTCAGTTTTGTCTTTTTTGTTTGAAATGGAGTCTCCGCTGCCCAGGCTGGAGTGCAGTGGTGCGATCTCAGCTTACTGCAACCTCCACCTCTCAGGTTCAAGTGATCCTCCCTCCTCAACCTCCCGAGTAGCTGGGACTACAGGCATGCACCACCACGCTCAGTTAATTTTTATATTTTTAGTACAGACAGGGTTCCGCCATGTTGGCCAGACTGATCTTGAACTCCTGACCTCAGGTGATCCGCCCACCTGGGCCTCCCCAAGTACAGGTGTGAGCCACCGCGCCGGGCCCTACCACCAATTTTTTGTAGGTGGTGGCACAACTTAAAGAAAACTTTACATTCAACAAAAATAAACCACTTCATTTTTTACTTTCCCTTGTTATTAACCAAGCCACCATATCTCTGGCATGTAAACTGACTGCACAATTCTTTCATATTACACGGACATTCTGAAAATATACTAATGCAACTAATGTTTAGATTGATGTATCTTTTACTTACCCATATTTATAAGTCCCTTGAACTTGAGAAATATTCAGATTACTGCTCAAGTTTCTTGCCAGAGCTGTTGGAATAATGGGGATGGGCTTCACAGGTGTGCATTTGAAGTTATTTGCTAGAGTTACTGCTGCCCAATGCAAGTCAAATTCCACACTGTCCAAAGTCTCCCTGGAAGTGATATGAGCTCTTAGGGAAAGCAGTTTACCACAGTCCAAGGAATCTTTGCTACATATATGGCACTGTAGAGCCTGAGAAATCAATATTAAATAATTATTTTACAACTTCGAAACGTGCAAAGTTTATTTTATACTGATACATATACATATATAATATCTTGCACTAATAAAATTAAATGAGTTCTGACTTACATTTCAGTTCTCATTTCTTCCATGTGACCAAAAGATTATGTGAATAATTATATCAAAGCAAGTAAGATTCACTGTCCCAAGCTCCACTACACATTTCCAATGCAAATATCCTAGCAGCACTTCAGTCATATTGGGAAGTCACCCCCAATAAATACTTACTACATGGGAAAAAATGGACATAAAATAAGTCTTATTTTTTTTTTTTGAGGAGTCCCGTTTTTTTGCCCAGGCTGGAGTGCAGTGGCGCAATCTCAGCTCACCACAAACTCCACCTCCCAGTTCAAGCGATTCTCCTGCCTCAGCCTCCCAAGTAGCTGGGATTACAGGTATGTGCCACCACACCCAGCTAATTTTTTGTATTTTTAGTAGAGATGGGGTTTTATCATGTTGGCCAGGTTGGTCTTGAACTCCTCTTGATTAGCCCGCCTCAGCCTCCCAAAGTGCTGGGATTATAGGCGTGAGCCACCGTGCCTGGCCTCATAAAATAATTCTGATTGAGTCTCAGAGAATCTAAAGTCCATTCCTCTTTGATTCCTTTCTTGCTACCACAAACTGTCAAGTTAGTTCTCCCTCTGTATTTGCCCATGCCCACTGTGTCCTTCCTAGTTTCACTGCTACCATTGTACTATAGGTTAATACATCCCTCTGTAATACACACCAGCCCAACTACCACAATGGCTACTCTCTATAACTTCAGTCAGCCTACCCTACCAGATTAACTTATTTCTGATTTGACACTGTTTCCTTTTCTCAAGAACCTTCAATTACTACATGGCCCGTATGACAAAGTTCAAATTCCTAAGGCTGGCAGACAAGGCTCTTTTTTCTTGAGAAAGGATCTTGCTCCCACCAAGGCTGGAGTGTCGGGCTCAAGCAATCCACCTGCCTCAGCCTTCCAAAGTGCTGGGATTACAGACACAAGCCACCATGCCCAGGCAAGCCTCTCTATAATCTGACCAAATTAATACTCCAGTCCGACTGCCCACAAATTCAGCAAAAATGTATACCCCGAACACTACCCTAAGTACATCTTGAACTTTCTTATCTTGGTTACACTGCTTCTTCTGAAAGCCTTACCTAGAATTTTTGCCCTCAGAAACACATTTAGTTGGATTTTAGGTTCACAATAATTCAATCAAATTATTGTGAATAATTCTCAAATATGGTTTTACTAAAATACAGCATACTAAACATAGTTTGATTCTTGTGTTGAATTAACTATCAAGTTGTCAATGAATCGCACCTTTAAAGCTGAACTGAAGTCATCTACACTGTGAACTATCATTTCTCTTGAACAAAGTTCTTGAACATGAACTTTGCATGGAATCAAAAAGTCCCCAGGAAGAGAAGCAGTAGGGGTTATTTCTAGACATTCAGGTACTTCTCGACCAGGATCAAAGCGATCTACTGTCAATGTCACACCTTCTTCATCTGTAGAACAAAAATAACAGCTATTATATAGTATACTGATTAAAAACATAAAATCAACCCAGCAAGACTACATTATAGCAAAGCACTTTGTTCATATCAATAATACACTAAACTCTTAAATACTAAACTAAAATCTTACAGTAAACTAAACTTTTACAAGAGTATACTAAACTCTTACTTGCTTATATACATTCATCCATCTGACCAGATAGTGAAGTCTGTAATTGATGGTTTTACTCATCTTCATATCCTTGGTACACAGCAAAGAAAATTAGCACAAAGCAAATACAATAGTTGACCGAATCAATAAATTCTATTGCAGTCATACAAGTAATTTTTAAAAAGGTTTTCTTGTACTGATGGGGTCTCACTATGTTATGCAAGCTGGTCTTAAACTCCCAGGTTCAAGCAATCCTCCCACTCCAGCCTCCCAACGTGCAGGGATTACAGATGTGAGCACTGGTCAATTTTTAAAAGTGTATTACCTTCGTCTACTGTCAGAGAACCAAGTAAAAAGCACGATGAATTTTTTTTATTCTGCTTAGCATGACGATAAGCAAGTCGGATGGTCTTTTTAGTCACTACAAGCTTTGGATTTCTGAAAAACAACAAGTCTTTTATGAACATGGTAGATCTCATATCTTAAAAAAACCTCCTGCCATAAAATGCTGTCTAAATTATAACACACATTTTTAAAAATGTACAGAAAGATCATTGTCAGGAAATCCCAGGGTCAAAGGCAGGGGATAGGGAGGGTCACCTGGAAACTAGAATGGCAATAAACAGACACTGAGACTACAGTTGTTCTCCAGGCATTTTGTTAACTTGATGAACCTCAGCAGGTAGGTCTCCTGTTTTTGTAAGTTAAAACAATCACATCTATTTCTTTACATACTGTGGATGGGCTTCAGATATAATTAGCATTACAGTGGTGCCCCCTTATCTCTGGGAGACATGTTCCAGACCCCCAAGTGGATGTCTGAAACCGCAGATAGTAACAAATCCTATATATACTATGTTTTTTCCTATACATACATATCTATGATAAAGTTTAAATTATAAATTAGGCACAGTAAGTGATTAACAACAATAATAATACAATAGAATAATTTTAACAGTATACTCTAATAAAAGTTGTATGAATATAGTCTGTCTCTCAAAATACCTTATTGTACTATACTGTGGGTAACTGAAACCACGGAAAGTGAAACCATGTATAAAGGGGGGAAACTACTGTATTGAATACAAAATATAGTATGATTTAAATGTTTTAAAAAATGTAAAAGGAAAACCAAAATATGAGCCAGGAATAAGATACTATGAAAACAGACCAGGCAAATTTGAATAAAAAAGCCATATGGAACTTAAAGAAATAAAAAATATAATTTGCAAAAATTCAATGAGTTATATAATTAACTGGGGATAGGTACACAAATGTGTATTTTTATTCTATTAACTATGCATATATACTATAAGTATCCTTTCATATATATGGTACACCGCCACATTTAAAAAACCTAAATGAGGGCCGGGCGCAGTGGCACACGCCTGTAACCCCAGCACTTTGGGAGGCCGAGGAAGGTATCACCTGAGGTCAGGAGTTCGTGACCAGCCTGACTAACATGGTGAAACCCCATCTCTACTAAATATAAAAAAATTAGCCAGGCATGGTGGCACATGCCTGTAATTCAAGCTACTTGGGAGGCTGAGACAGGAGAATTGCTTGTACCTGGGAGGTGGAGGTTGCAGTGAGCCTACATCACGCCATTGCACTCCAGCCTGGACAACAAGAGCAAAACTCCATCTCAAAAGCAAAAACAAAAACAAAAACAAAAAAACCCAACCAAACCTAAATGAACAGGTTAGATGGCAGCTAAGCACAGCTAAAGAGAAAATAAGTAGACTTGAAAAACAAAGGAAACTACTCAAAATGTACAGAAAGATAACAATAAAAAAAATAAAAACAGGACTAACCATTATTTAGTTGAACTTCCATAAGACTCTCCCTATTTTTCAATAGTACCACCCTTCTCTGCCAACCAGTGTTGAACCTGAATACTTTCTGACTTGTATCTTTCCTTCATTCCTCTAGTCAGTCAATCATCAAATACTACAAACTATTTCTTCAAAACACCTTGTTTCATTCTTTCCTCTTGATCTGAATACTGCTACATTGCTCTAAGTCCTTATAATATATAATAGATGCCATTTATGAAATACTTTCTATTCCAGGCACTGTGACAATTGCTCTACAGAGTCTTATTTAACCCCTAGAAGAGAACTGTGAAACTGGTATTATTATAGTCATTTTATAAAAAAGGAACCTGATCCTTGGCTACTTTACTGAGGTCGCATAAATAAGCAGTAGAATCAGGATTTGATTTCCTAGGCAGTCTTCCTCCAGTTATTGCACTTTTTTTTTCTTATTTTGTTTTTTTTACTTTTTATTTTAATTTTTTATTGAGACAAAGTCTCACTTTGTTGCCCAGGCTGCTTTCAAACTCCTGACTTCAAGCAATCCTCCTGCCTCAACCTCCCAAAGTGCTGGGGTTACAGGTGTGAGCCACCACGCCCAGCCCAGTTACAGAACCTTAAACCATTACAGTATACACCTGTGTGATTACAGAAAAGCATCTTGAAGCTAGGCTGACTCAAGGCTCTCCCCACCACAATCTATCTTTCTTAGAATACTACTTTTAACAAGTAACTCTTAGGTACAAAACCTCAATAGATCTAGTTTCTATTACTTTACACCTAAACTTCTTTCTTGTCTTTCTGTCAAGGTCCTGGAGGTAACCACAAGGTTTTATACTCCTTCTAATCTGATCCACTCAAAAATCGGTTCAAGCTTCTCAATGTTCTACAAAGACACCATGCTGACATGATAAAAGACACTTTCAGTTTTTATTATATTTCACCTCTTTTGAATTCCTACAATATGCAGAATTTGCAAAAAACTGGGAAATTAAGATTATCTCTCAAAAGTACAAGGAACAGATGTTAAGAAGCAGCAGAAGGAAGCTTTTGCCTGAGGGGAGCTTCTAAAAGAAAAGTAAAGAAAAATTAATAATTGGTCATAGTAATCAACTTTGCCTTACACATCTTTGTATTACTCTTGTTTATACTGGTTTGATTTGAAAAAAAGAAACATGTTATACCTGTAGTAACTGAGATGTAAGTAGATGAAATCTCCAGTTGGTGTTGGGTTCCAAAGTGCACATTTTGATGGAGGAAAGTGGAAAGGTACCATCCTGCTTGAAGGAAACCTTTCAAAAAACAATTTAAAATTAAAGCACAAGGATTAGCAAACTTGGTAGACATCTGGTAGGAAACAATTAACTATCTTTAAGGTGATGGTATTTTCAGATTACTTTTGTAATCTGCAAAGAGTATAT
>NW_012106764.1:182570-192261 GCF_000951045.1 Mandrillus leucophaeus
AAAAAAAAAAAAAAAAAAAGAAAACTCACTTGTAACTCTACTACCAGGAGAATAGACACTCAAAATTTGGCTTATTTGTCCTTTTTATCTATGCATATGTAAATTTATATATACACAAGCTTTTAAAAAAGAACAAGACAATCCTATAAAGTCCCTTTTAAGTAACAGAAAAACGAGTAAAAATCATAAATTTACATTTAAATTTAAACTAAAATCTTTCTTTTCTTTTCTTTTTTTTTTTTTAAAGAGCAGGGCCTTGCTCTGCTGCCCAAGTTGGAGTGCAGGGGCACAATCGTAGCTCACTGCAGCCTTAAACTCCTGGGCTCAAGGGAGCCTCTAGAGCAGCTAGGACCACAAATGTGCACCACCACGTGAGGTTCACTTTCGTATTTTTTGTAGACACAGGGTCCCACTATGTTCCCCAGACTGGTCTTGAACTCATGGTTTCAAGCAATCTTCCTACCTTGGCCTCCCAAAACACTGGGATTATAGGCATGAGCCATGGCTCCTGGACTAAAATCTGTCTTTCTGAACTAATTTCAGATAATTGCTAGACAATACCCAATAGTTATGAAAAGCAAAAAACCTTAATAGATTCTTAATTATTTTCCAATGTTTCCAAAGTTGGTATTTTGGTATAACAAAATACTGCACAAGTTTAATTACTGAAGCATCAAAAGGATATAATTATAAATAATTCCTCAACAAAGATGGCAGGGGCAGTGTAAAGCAAGGTTTCAATATTAAATCATATAGGCTACCATAAAAAACTTTTCATTTTACATGAATGAATAATACAGGAAAACCACAATAAGAAAAAGACCACTAATGGGGCCAGGCCCGGTTGCTCACACCTATAATGTCAGCATTTTGGGAGGCCAAGGGAGGAGGATCACTTGAGGCCAGGAGTTCGAGACCAGCCTGGCCAACAGGGCGAAACCAGCATGGGCGACAAAGTGAGACTCTGTCTCCAAAAAATAAAAAATAAAAAAATAGTAACTAAGCGTACAGTTGGATTGTCTGTAACACAAAAGATAAATGCTTAAGGGGATGGATACCCTATTTCCCATATATGATTATTACACATTGCATGCCTTATAAAAATGTCATATACCCCATAAATATATATACCACGTACCCACAAAAATTTAAATTTTTAAAATTAGAAACAAAATATACTGAACTTGTTACACAACTGTACCCTTCTAAGAACAGAAGTTAAGAAAATTTTTCTGTCTACACGGGGTTTCCCATGTTGCCCAGGCTGATTTTGAACTCCTGAGCTCAAGCAATCTGCCCACCTCAGCCTCCCAAAGTGCTGGGATTACAGGCATGAACCACCTGGCCCACTGACAAATTTCTTTTTTTTTTTTTTTTGAGACGGAGTCTGGCTCTGTTGCCCAGACTGGAGTGCAGTGGCGCCATCTCGGCTTACTGCAAGCTTCGCCTCCCGGGTTCACACCATTCTCCTGCCTCAGCCTCCCAAGTAGCTGGGACTACAGGTGCTCGCCACTACGCCCGGCTAATTTTTTGTATTTGTTTTTAGTAGAGACGGGGTTTCACCGTGTTAGCTAGGATGGTCTCGATCTCCTGACCTCATAATCCGCCCATCTCGGCCTCCCAAAGTGCTGGGATTACAGGCTTGAGCCACCGCGCCAACAAAGTTTGAAATAAGAGATGACAGGGGGGTAGAACACAAGAGCCAAAATTAAAGCAAAAGGAATATATGATAGCCTCCTTGGGTCATGTTTCCCATTATGTTCATCAAGAACATATGGCACAAAGAAAGACATTATAGAGAATAAAGGGGACCCATGAATGTAATTCTAGTTTGGAAGAAAAAAAAATGCACGTCAGCATTAATTGTTGTTCCCTAGGGGAAAAAAGAGCAATAAATGATCCAAAGAGCCAAACAATACAAGTTGATTTGCCCAGTCCCCATAGTAACTAGGGACAGAGAAAATTGGAAGACAGGTGGCAAGCTCCTACTTCACATGACAAAGGCTTAGGAACATCTGAGGAAATTTGGTATACCTAATGTGAAATTATTCGCATCAAGGAATTAGTATTTGTAAGAGGGAAGGAACCCGACCACTTTCCCACTTGTCTAGAAAGTAAACAAACACCGAGGTAATTTTTAGCCTCTTAAGTTCAGGTACTATTTCCCGTCAATAAAGATCTGTGTTATGAAAATAACTGAAGGAGGGGATGGAACTAGTATTTACTGAGTGCCTATTACGTACTAGACCCTTTAGTTTAGTAATCTTATTTAACCATTCACAATAATCTTCTGTGAGACAGAGATTACCATCCTCATTTTACAGATGAGGAACTGAGGCTTAGTTAATTAACTTGATCAAGGTAACCTACCTAACAAGTGGTAGAGCTGGGATATGAACCCAGAATTTCCTGATTCTGAAGATTATGTTCTTTTTTCTCTTCCAACCTACCTTCCCAAGTTATGTGAACAGCTGTAAGACAAATATTTGTAAAAATACTTCTATACCTGGTATTCATCTGGGGCCATGCAAGAGGATATATAGGCTCCATGATGTCTGGTGAATGATTTCTTTAATTTCAAATCCTCAGTATCCTAAAGAATTAAAGAGAATATTACTAATGAATGTAAAAACAAAGAAGAAAAACATGATTTAACGACATATTAAAATTACAGGCAAAATTAGATTACTTCCTATATGAAGTGTGACTATAGATTAATAAGATTAAATGCTTATAGATTCTGCCAATCATTTTCATATGTTACAGTCATTCTGCCAATAAATTACTGTGAATATTTATTCTAGGCAGCAAAATCTACCAATATACCTATCCCTTAAGGAAAGCTCAGATTCTGCCCCAAAACCTTGGTATCAACTTAGTGAGCTTGATAGGGCAGGTCGTATTAAATGTATGAGATTTTGACCAAAAGCCTTACAATCCTCATAAAACCATGAAGCAGCAGAAAAGAATGATTTGGGTTAGATATTTATTGGGCCTACAATGAAGTCATTAAAGAATCTTCAGTGGAAAAAAAAAAAAGTACTGCATTCCCACAAACTGACTTGTGTCACTAAAAAATCAGTGTACTTTTTTTCTTTTTTTTTTGAGACGCAGTCTCGTTCTGTCGTTAGGCTGGAATGCAGCAGCGCAATCTCAGCTCACTGCAACCTCTGCCCCCTGAGTTCAAGTGATTCTCCTGCCTCAGCCTTCTGAGTAGCTGGGACTACAGGTGCATGCCACCACACTCAGCTAATTTTTGTATTTTTAGTAGAGATGGGGTTTCACCATGTTGGTCGGGATGGTCCCGATTTGACCTCATGATCCGCCCACCTCGGCCTCCCAAAGTGCTGGGATTATAGGCATGAGCCACTGCACCCAGCCCAGTATTCTTTTTTTTTAACTCCAGATGCTCTCTCTGGGTACTCTCCTCCACTCCTATTGCTTCTACACTCACCTATCTATAGCAAATCTTTAGCTCCACCTCTCTTCTGAGTTTCAAATCCATTTTCTTTTTTTTTTTTCTTTTGAGACAGGGTCTCACTCTGTAGCCCAGGCTGAAGTAGTACAGTGATGCAATCTCAGCTCACTGCAACCTCCACCACCTGAGCTCAGGTGATCCTCCCACCTCAGCCTCCCGAATAGCTGGGACCACAGGCATTCACTACCGCACCTGGCTAATTTTTTTGTATTTTTTGTAGAGACAGGGTTTTGTCATGTTGCCCAGGCTGGTCTCGAACTCTTGGACTAAAGCAATCCATCCGCCTTAGCCTCGAAAAGTGCTGGGATTATAGGCATAAGCCGCCATGCCTGGATGTTTCAAATCCATATTTCTAACTGTCCACTGGATAGATCCATCTAAGACCTCATAGTCCTTTCTTTAGAGTTTAGTATGTCCTATATTCTTTCAAGTCTTAGAGTTCTTTAGGTCCTGAACATTCTGTATCAATTCTAGGAAAAAGAAACTGTCTAAGGCCGGGTGTGGTGGCTCATTCCTGTAATTCCAGCCCTTTGGGAGGCTGAGGCAGGTGGATCACCTGAGGTCAGGAGTCTGAGACTATCCTGGCCAACATGGTGAAACCCCTTCTCTACTAAAAACACAAAAATTAGCTGGGCATGGTGGTGCACACCTGTAATCCCAGCTAGCCAGGAGGCTGGGACAGGAGAATCGTCTGAACCTGGGAGGCAGAGGTTGCAGTGAGCCGAGATTGTCCCACTGCACTCCAGCCTGGGCAAGAGAGTGAGTCTCTGTCTCACGCTGTGTGAAGCAAGATAAAGAAGAAAAGGATAATTAATCCAGGTGCAGAGATTATTTAGAAGAGACTTTTTAGATAAAGTCAGAGGCTGAAAATCCTATTGAAAATGTTCTTATACCTTGTTCAAGGCAGAGAAAAATGTGTTCTTAATAAAGTTGACTAGGCCAGGCACGGTGGCTCATGCCTGTAATCCCAACACTTTGGGAGGCCGAAGCAGGCAGATCACAAGGTCAGGAGATTGAGACCATCCAGGCTAACATGGTGAAACCCCGTCTCTATTAAAAATACAAAAAATTAGTGGGGCGTGGTGGCGGTCACCTGTAGTCCCAGCTACTCGGGAGGCTGAGGCAGGAGAATGGCGTGAACCCAGGAGGCGGGGCTTGCAGTGAATGGAGATTGCACCACTGAACTCTAGCCTGGGTGACAGAGCGAGACTCTGTCTCAAAAAAAAAATGTTGACTAAAAAGTCCTTCTTAGAAATATCTGGACTTAAAAGGTTTAATGCAGCTTCCATGGAATGCAGGCTTTAAATCCTAAAACCCTTCCTTAGTACTTGGTTGTCACGGATAACAGTATTCACGTGGATAACTATAACTCTACAAAGTATAAAAAGTGCCAATTTTTTCTTCATTAAACAGAAGTATCTTAAAATGTGCTATTTGTGTCTTCTTTATTCATTGGAGTGAAAAGATGGATAATGTTGATTTCTCATTTTAAAACAATATACATAAGGTAGTTTCACTGTCAGTGTTGTACAAGCAATTAAAGCTAATGAAACTAAAACCACACAACATCTATACCTAGCAAAACATATTCTCAGGTGAAGGCATCATCGTATACAATAGAAACCTTCAAATCATCCTCACCCCTTCTTCCATACAAATAATCTTTCCATACCCACCAACTCAGTTGCTAACTTCATCAACTCTCACGGTACTTATGGAAAAAGTCCCCACAGTGCTGCTAGAAGGGTATTTCCATATAAATCTGATCAAATTATTCTCCTGCTTTAAAAGTCAATGGCTCATGTCAGGCGCGGTGGCTCACGCCTGTAATCTCAACATTTTGGGAGGCCGAGGTGGGTGGATCACCTGAAGTCAGGAGTTCGAGACCAGCCCGGCCAATATGGTGAAACCCTGTCTCTAGTAAAAATACAAAAAACTGCTGAGCGTGGTGGCATGTGCCCATAATCCCAGCTACTAGGGAGGCTGAGGCAGGAGAATCGCTTGAACCCGGGGGACGGAGGTTGCTGTGAGCCAAGATCATGCCACTTCACTCCAGCCTGGGCCAAAGAGTGAAACTGCGTCTCAAAAATAAAAATAAAAATAATTTTTTTAAAAAAGCCGATGGCTCTTCTTTACACACAGAATAAAGGATCTTCACAATCCAGCCCCACTCTATTATTCCAACTTTAACCCCCATCCACTCATCCTACATTCCAGTCAAACTGAACTACTTGCAGTGCCCCAGTTTCAGTATCTGCACAGGCTGCCCCCCCTTAACTTGGAATGCCCTGGTAAACCCCCGCCATCCCTCACAATCCAACTCGAATGTCACTTCCTCTGTGAAACCTTCTCCCAAACACCCTGGTGATGGTACTATACTGTCTCTGTATTCACACGCATAGCATTCTCGCACTTTGCGGCTTACACTTTACTTCCAGTAGTCCACGAACTTCAAACATTAACTGATCCCTTTACTACGTAGCAGAGTGTAAGCCAGAAATTGTGAGGAATGCAAGAGGGAGCATTCAAGGTTTCAGGCCTCAAGAAATTCCCACCGTAAAAACAACTTTAAATGGCACGTTATCGACTGCAAACCTCTTTCGCATATCTTAGCTCAGATCATACCCAAAGATTTCAAGGAATGCTTAATTTCTCCCACTAGCTCCCCTTCTCGTCATCGGCTCCAGGCTCCTGGAGGGCGGAACCCACTACAAGGCTTTGAATGTTCCCACCAACCTTCCCCGGGCCCCGCTGCCGCCCCTCAAGGGGGAACCAGGAGCACAAAGCTCCACTTACCGCAACTTCCGCGGAGCTGAGGTCTGTTTGCAGGGTAGAAGCAGGAGCCGGCTCCAGGAAGCACCACCGCCTCACCACCAACTCCGGTACCGCCTCTGGGACGTTGGGGTCGCGGGAACCTAGGCGGCAAACACAGGCTCGCGAAACCGAAGGCCGCGCCGCGCCTGCTGACTGGTCAGAAACCCCGCCAGTCAGGGAGCGGGGGTGGTGCTAGAGCGCCGCGCACAGTCGCCGTTACGTACTGGCGTGCCAACCAATCAGCGCCCCGCGCTGGTTCTGCGCTCGACCAATCCCAAGTCTTCTTGGAGAACTGCGGGCGCCATCGGCGCTCCAGGATCGAAGTTCCGAGGATTTAAACCTTTCATTTCGTCAACGGTTAAGTTCCGGGGCGGGGTAGGCTTTCCGCTAGCGCAATGGAAAGCCCAGCTAGGTAGACGGAGGAGCGAGTGGCAGATGAAGCCGGAAGTGCTCTATAAGACGGTCATCGGTCGGCTACTGGAAGCGGACACCTGAAGAACAGTAACCAAACTATTTACCCGAAAGCACAAAAGACAAAGTTAGAGTTCTTCCAGTTTCTTACTTTTTAATCTTTATTCTAAAATTTACATTTTAATTTTTCCTTTTTCTGATCACTTATCCTCAAGTTCTAGATTTCTTCCAGTTTATTTCCTAGGAAGCCATCTGTGTTACTGATATTATTTATTTATTTATTTATTTTTGAGGTGGAATCTCACTCTGTCGCCCAGGCTGGAGTGCGATGGCGCGATCTCGGCTCACCGCAACCTCCCCCTCCCGAGTTCAAGCCATTCTCCTGTCTCAGGCTTCCAAGTAGCTGAGATCTACCACCCACCACCACGCCCGGCTAATTTTTGTGTTTTTTAGTAGAGACGGGGTTTTACCACGTTGGCTAGGCTGGTCTTGAACTCTTGACCTCAGGTGATCCACCCGCCTTGGCCTCCCAAAGTGCTGGGATTACAGGCGTGAGCCACCACGCTGGGCCCAAATTTTTATTTATTAATTTATTGATTGATTGAGACGGGGTCTTGCTCTGTCGCCCAGGCTGGAGTGCAGTGGCACTATCTTGGCTCACTGCAACTCACTGCACACTGCCTTCCAGGTTCAAGCAATTCTCCTGCCTCAGCCTCCCGAATAGCTGGGGTTACAGGCAAGCACTACCACGGCCGGCTAGTTTTTGTATTTTTAGTAGAGACCAGGTTTCACCATGTTGGCCGCCAGGCTGATCTGGAATTCCTGACCTTAAGTGATCTGCCCACCTCGGCCTCTGAAACTGCTGGGATTACAGGAGTGAGCCACCGCCCCCAGCAAAGTAACATAAAAATTTTAAATTCTCGTTGAATAGAAGAAAAGAATGTGACTTAAATTTATAAACCATATATGCCTATCTCTACAACTATTAATATTATATATAGTATTGATATTTTATGTATTTATGTACAGTCAGCCCTCTATCAGTGGGTTCCATATCCACGGATTCAGCCAACCACAAATGGAAATATTCAGAGGGGAAAAAAACAAAATAACAACAATAAAAATAATACAAATCCAGTCTGGGCAACATGGCAAAACCCTATCTCTACAAAAAATACAAAAAATTCACCAGGCATGGTGGCATGTGCCTGTAGTCCTACTACTTGGGAGGCTGAGGTGGGAGGATGGCTTGAACTGGGGAGGCAGAGGTTGCAGTGAACTGAGATTGTGCCACTGCACTCCAGCCTGGGTGACAGATCAAGACCCTGCCTCAAAAATAATAATACAAATAAGACACACATATTGGGTGCGGTAACTCCTGCCTGTAATCCCAACACTTTGCAAGGCTGAGATGGGAGGATCGCTTGAGACCAACAGTTCAAGACCAGCCTGGGCAATATAGCAGCATCCTGTTTCTACAGAAAATTTAAGAATTAGTGGGATGTGGTAGTACAGGCCTGTAGCCCTAGCTACTGGGAAGGCTTAGGTGGGAGGATTGCTTGTGCCCAGGAGTTTGAGGCTGCAGTGAGCTATGATTGTACCACTGCACTCCAGCCTGGGTGACAGAGTGAGACCCTATCTCGCAAATAATTTAAAACCATAACCACTTTGACCAGGCGCAGTGGCTCATGCCTGTAATCCCAGCACTTTGGGAGGCTGAGGTGGGCGGATCACCTGAGGTCGGGAGTTCGAGACCAGCCTGACTAACATGGAGAAACCCCATCTCTACTAAAAACACAAAATCAGCCACGTGTGGTGGCACATGCCTGTAATTCCAGCTACTAGGGAGGCTGAGGCAGGAGAATCGCTTGAACCCGGGAGGTGGAGGTTGCAGTGAGCCAAGATCGCGCCATTGCACTCCAGCCTGGGTGACAAGAGTGAAACTCTGTCTCAAAAAAAACAAAAACAAAAACCTATAACCACTTTTTACATAGCATGTACACTGTATTAGGTATTATACAATGTGCTAGGTATTATACAATTAGTTTATACAATTAGTTATTATAAGTAGTCTAGAGACGATTTTTAATTTTAATTTTTTTTTTTTTGAGACAGGGTCTCGCTCTGTCACCACAGACTCAACTTCTGGCTGAAGTGATCCTCCACTTCAGCCTCCCCAGAAACTGAGACTACAGGCACATGCCACCATGCCCAACTAATTTTTGTTTTAAGATAATTTAAAGTATAAGGATGACTGTACACTGGTTATATGCAAATACTACGGCATTTTATATAAAAGACTTGAGTATCTGTGAGCCAAATTGGTATCCCTGGGGTTCCTGGAACCAATCCCCCATGGATACAGAGGGAAGACTGTATATATTGTATTAATATTCCTTTGATAATTTATAATTATTTCCACAGCTAATGTGGTATTAGTGCTTTCTCCACCAGTATCTGATATTATTCTCCTAACAGCCAAAGTACAGAAGTGTTATCCCTATTTAACAAGAGATGAAATGTGTTACGATCCCACAGCTAGTTAGTGCAGAGTCAGGATTTGAAATGTCACTTATTTGCTCAACACTCCACTTTTGTTAGTTTCCTGAGCAATATGGAAATATCTTAAAGTCTGAGCTGTATTTGTAGGCTGCCCTGGTCAGAATAAGCATCTACCCTTTTAAGAGAGTGAAAACACTATTCTGAAAAATGTATCAAACTAGCAAAGAAGTATGTACTCTAAGGCCAGGTGCAGTGGCTCACGCCTGTAATCCCAGCACTTTGGGAGGCTAAAGCAGGTGGATCACCTGAAGTCAGGAGTTCAAGACCAGCCTGCCCAACATGGTGAAACACCGTCTCTGCTAAAAATACAAAAATTAGCTGGGCATAGGGGTGGGCACTTGTAATCTCAACTACTAGAGAGGCTGAGGCAGGAGAATCGCTTGAATCTGGGAGGCAGAGTTTGCAGTGAGCCGAAATCACAACACC
>NW_012106764.1:197346-198139 GCF_000951045.1 Mandrillus leucophaeus
ATTCTGTGTCAGCTTCTCATGATTTATGATTTTCTTTAAAAGTACTTTGATATTAGAAAGAGAAATGCAGTATGAGTTAGACAAAAGGGAAGGGGTGAGCATAACACATAACCCCCACTCCTTAGGTGTGGGCTGCACGTAATGACATTTCTTCAAAGTGTATAATATTGGGTTGAGGGAGAAAGGCAGAGGGAGGAAAGTGACTTTACAACGGGAAAACCTGACAAACACTACTTCTGATGGGTCATCAAGCCAACCTCAATAGTCAAGGTGATAGTAGGTACACCTCCTTCTTTCCTTTTTTTGTTTTTTAGAGACAGTGCCTTGCTCTGTTGCCCAGGCTGGAGTGCAGTGGCACAATCATAGCTCACTGCAACCTCAACCTCCTGGTCTCAAATAATCCACCCACCTCAGCCTCCAAGTAGCTGGGACTACAGGAGGGTGCCACCATTTTTTTTTTTTTTTTTTTTTTTTTTCAGTAGAGAAGTACTCTCTCTATATTGCCCAGTCTGGTATTGAACTCCTAGCCTCAAGTACTGGGCCTCCAAAGTGCTCGGATTTCCAAAGTGCTGGGATTGCAGGCGTGAGCCATAGCACCCAGACTACTATGTACACTTGATATGATGTGATTAAAATGGCACTTTAGGCTGGGCGCAGTGGCTCACGCCTGTAATCGCAGCACTTTGGGAGGCCGAGGTGGGTGGATCACCTGAGGTTGGGAGTTCGAGATCAGCCTGACCAACATGGAGAAACCCCGTTTCTACTAAAAATACAAAAAATTAGCCGGGCGTGG
>NW_012106764.1:198189-199659 GCF_000951045.1 Mandrillus leucophaeus
CCAGAACAAAAAAAAAAAAAAAAAAAAAAAAAAAGAAATATATGCTCTGTAGAGCATCATTCTCTGCTTTCCTGAAAAAATTCTTGGCATCTAGGGCACACATTTTAAGGGGAATGATGGTCAGTTCCTGAGCTCTAGTGTGAGAACAGGAAGGGCCTCAGACAGCCATGCATGTCTGACAAACTGCTGGCCAGCCCAATGAGGAGCTCCAGAGCAAAGATTGTCCATTAGAGGAGTCCCACATTAGGCAGAAATGGCTAGGCCCTAGAATACTTGCTGTGCCTAGTCATTGCCTGAGGCTTCCAAGAAAGAACAAGCACCAAAGCTAAGGCAGATTCCAAAGGCCACAGCGGGAGGCTGTCAGGCAACTGCAGTCTTTGCAGCTTACTGAAAAGTTCTTTCTGGAAAGAAAAGTTACACATCTCAATGATTGCCATTAGGCACATGAAGTGCAAAGGCCCTGAGTTACATGGGACGCCTTTGGATGATTTTTTTTGAGACGGAGTCTCACTCTGGCGCCAGGCCTGGAGTATGGTGGTGTGATCTCAGCTAACTGCAACCTACGACTAGCAGGTTCAAGCGATGAACCCTGCCTCAGCCTCCCGAGTAGCTGGGATTATAGGCGCCCGCCACTATGCCCAGCTAATTTTTTTTATTTTTAGTAGAGACAAGGTTTCACCATGTTGGCCAGGCTCGTCTTGAACTTCTGACCTCGTGATTTGTCTGCCTCAGCCTCCCAAAGTGCTGGGATTACAGGCGTGAGCCACCACCCCCGGCCTGGAAGATTTTATATACAGGACTGACATAATCTAATTTCAGGTTTTTGTTTGTTTTGTTTTGTTTTTTGAGATGGAGTCTTGCTCTGTTGCCCAGGCTGGAGTGCAGTGGCACCATCTAGGCTCACTGCAACCTCCACCTCCCAGGTTCAAGCATTTCTTGTGCCTCAGCCTCCCCCAGCTGGGAATACAGGTCCCCGCCACCACGCCCAGCTAATTTTTGTATTTTTGGTAGGGAGGGATTTTTACCATATAGGCCTGGCTGGTCTCAAACTCCTGACCTCAGGCAACCCGCCTGCCGCGGCCTCCCAAAGTGCTGGAATTACAGGCGTGAGCCACTGCACCTGGCTGAGGCTATGATTTTAGGTTTTAAAAGGACCATTGATTGCTATATTGAGAATAAACTGTATGGGGCAAGGGCAGAGATGCAAGGAGACCAGTTCAAAAACTGCTGCAATAACTTAGGAGATAGATGGTGACTTGGACCAGAATGGTAGCAATGGAGGTGGTGAGAGGTTATTGTATTCTGGATATATTTTGAAGGAATAATCAATATGATTTGATTCCAGATTGAATTTAGCATGTAAAAGAAAGGAATTCTGGGCCGGGCGCGGTGGCTCAAGCCTGTAATCCCAGCACTTTGGGAGGCCGAGATGGGCGGATCACGAGGTCAGGAGATCGAGACCATCCTGGC
>NW_012106764.1:200764-211599 GCF_000951045.1 Mandrillus leucophaeus
AAAAAAAAAAAGAAAGAGAATAAGTTTAATGGAATAAAATCTACAAATGCTATACTAAGGACCTACTATACACTGAGTTTTGTGCTAGCTGGTATGGGGAATTGAAAGGACATGATAAGCATGGAACAGGGAAGGCACAATTTTATAGGCTGTGTAATAAGAGGTAATTATCCAAAGCAAATATGAATAATTGTTAGATGACAGGCCTGTTTAAATAGACTGAAGATATACCATGCTAGTCTTTGATCCCTGTTTATATATATTTATGTGTCATTTCATTTTTTTTTTTTTTTTGAGATGGAGTCTTGCTCTGTCACCCAGGCTGGAATGCATTGGCGTCATCTTGGCTCACTGCAACGTTCACTTCCCGGGTTCAAGCAGTTCTCCTGCCTCAGCCTCCTGAGTAGCTGGGATTATAGGCACCCACCACCATGCCCAGCTAATTTTTGTATTTTCAGTAGAGATGGGGTTTCACCATGTTGGTCAGGCTGGTCTCAAACTCCTGACCTCAGGTGATCCACCCGTCTTGGCCTCCCAAAGTGCTGGGATTACAGGCATGAGCCACACCGCACCTGGCCATTTATGTATCATTTCAAGATACTGTGGAATTGCTACTACTTTTGGTCCTTACAGAGAAAAGCTACTGGTTTTATTTTTAAAATTTCCAAGTTCTTTAGTTTGCTTTACAGATAACCATTTCCAGTGTGTCATTTTTTTAAAGTATAAATTTGTTGCATAAACAATGTTATAAGAAAAAAATTATAAAAGGAAAAATTCATCCAGAATTCTATATTCTAACTGCTGTAGACTGAGTATTTGTGTTCCCCACAAAATTCATATGTTGAAATCCTAACCCTTAATATGATAGTAAGTAGGGCGAGCCTTTGGGAGTTGATGAAGTCATGATGGCAGAGCCTTCATGAATGGGATTAGTACCTTATAAAAGAAACCTCCAGAGAGCTCCCTTGCTCCTTTCTGCCCTGTGAAGTCACATGGAGAAAATGGCTGTCTATGAACCAAGATAGCAGGCCCTCCCTAGATACCAAATATGCCAGGTCCTTGATCTCTAACTTCCTAGCTTCGAGAGCTGTGAAAAATAAATTTCTGCTATTTATAAGCTACCTGTTTATGGTATTCTGTTATAGCAACCCAAAGACATCAATTGTTTTTCTTTATTCCTTTTCAGTCCCTGTCCACATGACATGGTCTTTATGATTAGACCAAGTAAATTTTCAGTGCTATAAACCCTGATGGTGCCTGCTAACAGACTGGCTGTGGGGATTAAAGAACTATTGTTATCACCAGGAACAGGGAAGTTGGAATCGGTTATTTCTCCTCTTCCTGGTTCTGTTACTTATTACTGTACTAAGTTTCTCCAAACACCCAACTTTCCCTTTCTCAACTTACACTTTTAAGCTAAATTGTACTACTGATTTTTAAAACAACTACAGGTTTGCTTTTAAGAAACATATTTTTATGTCTATTTTTTAAAAAAGACGGGGTCTCTGTCACCCAGGTGGGAGTGCAGTGGCAAGATCTCAGCTCACTGCAGCTTCAACCTCCTGGGCTCAAGTGATCCTCTCACTTCAGCACCCTCTCCACCCCAAGTAGCTGGGACTACAGGCATGTGCCACCACACCAGGCTAATTTTTGTGTTTTTTGTAGAGATGGGGTTTCACCATGTTGCCCAAGCTAGTCTCAAACTCCTGAGTTCAGGAGATCTACCTGCCTTGGCCTCCCAAGGAGTGCTGGGATTACAGGCATGAGCCACTGCGCCCAGCCTTAAGAAACATATTTTTAAAGAAGATTGCTAATCTGTCAACTTATGCAAAATTCCTTTTAGACACTTAAAAATCTTAGGAGAGGCAACAATTACAATTTATGTCTCAAGTCACATTGACTTATTTTACTTATTTTTTAAAGCTTGGATTATTTGGAATGAATACTGGAATGATCAAATATCACATACTGGTAAATTCTCTAAAAGTATTTACTAAACTGAGCTAATGTACCATCATCCTGATTTTGCAGACAAAGAAATTGCAGGTATAACCAACCTACTTAAGCTTGCGAAGTTAGCAAAGATGTTGCAAATTTAGCTAAAGACAGTCAGTCTCCCTTCACTGGTCTGCCTGCAGTTCTGCAGTATAGAGCTAAGCTCAGCTGAGAAAGTCACTCCCAGGAGAGCAGTCATATTGTCTGCTGCCAGATCTGTCACATCACTTTTTTTTTTTTTTTTTTGAGATGGGCCAGGCGCAGTGGCTCAGAGATGGAGTCTCACTCTGTCACCCAGGCTGGAGAGCAGTGGCACGATCTCGTCTCGCTGCAACCTCCACATCCCAGGTTCAAGCGATTCTCCTGTCTCAGCCTCCCAAGTGGCTGAGATTACAGGTGTGTACCACCACTCCCAGTTAACGTTTGTATTTTTAGTAGAGACGGGGTTTCACCGTGTTGGCCAGGCTGGTCTTGAACTCCCGACCTAAGGTGATCCAACCACCTCCGCCTCCCAAAGTGATGTGATGTGAGCCGGGTGCGGTGGCTCACGCCTATAATCCCAGCACTTTGGCAGGCCAAGGCGGGTGGATGACGAGGTCAGGAGTTCAAGACCAGCCTGGCAAGCATGGTGAAACCCTGTCTCTACAAAAAAAATTCAAAAAATTAGCCAGGCATCGTGGCATGTGCCTGTAATCTCAGCTACTTAGGAGGCTGAGGCAGGAGAATTGCTTGAACCCGGGAGGCAGAGGTTGCAGTGAGCCGAGATCATGCCACTGCACTCCAGTCTGGGCAACAGAGCCAGATTCTGTCTTAATCAACCAATCAATCAATTTTTCAAAAGAGATGGGGTCTCACCATTTTGCCCAGGCTTATCTTGAACACCTGGGCTCAAGTGATCCTCCTGCCTTGGCCTCCTAAAGTGCTGGGATTACAGACATGAGCCAACATGCCCAACTTTTTTTCTTTTTTTTTTGAGACAAGGTCTCTCTCTGTCAACCATGCTGGAGCAGCATGATCACAGTTCACTGCAGCCTCAACCTCCTGGGCTCAAGCAATCCTCCCGCTTCAGCTTCCTGAGTAGCTGGGATCACAGGCACGGGCCACCACATCTGTCTAACTTTTCTAATTTTTTGTAAAGACAGGGTCTCACTAGGTTGCCCAGGCTCAAGCTGAATTCTGAAACATGAATATAACATAGGCAGCCAAGGGGAGTAGTCAAGGCTGGGAAAATGAAAGTATGGGAACAGATATCTATCTCTAAGAGGCAATTATGATAAATAGGATTGATGAACGGTGACAAAGCCTATTTCCTAATCCCCTACAAAGGGCACTAGGAACATAGATGTACCCTGGGAATAGCATGCAGGTACTGAATGTATGTGAAAAGACCTAATGTACTCCATGATAAACACTTACAGGTAAGGGTGGGTTTTAAGGATAGCCCTTGCTATACATCTTTCTGAGATCAGTCTTCTGGTCTGTAATGCAACATATTTTGACGGGATTTTTGTGAGTATGGAACTTTTCATGGAGTCAGTGTTGTATAGAAATGCACATTTTAAAGTCATACATGCTGAATTTGAATTTGACTTTGTCATCTATTTGCCTTGTGGGTTTTTTTTGTTGGTGGTGGTTTTTTTTTTTTTGTTTTGTTTTTGTTTGAGATAGAGTTTCACTCTTGATGCCCAGGCTGAAGTGTAATGGCACGATCTTGGCTCACTGCAACCTTCACCTCCCAGGTTCAGGTGGTTCTCCTGCCTTAGCCTCCCAAGTAGCTGGGATTACAGGCACCCAGCACCACACCTGGCTAATTTTGTATTTTTAGTAAAGATGAGGTTTCTCCAAGTTGGTCAGGCTGGTCTCAAACTCCCGACCTCAGGTGATCCGCCCACTTCAGCCTCCCAAAGTGCTGGAATTACAGGCGTGAGCCACCGTGCCCAGCATTGCCTTGTGGTCTTGAGCAAAGTACTTCTACTTCCTGGCTCTATTTCTCCATCTGTAAAATAATAGTACTAACTTCACAGCATTATAAGAATTTCATAGGCAAGGCAAGGCTGATATTTAGCTAATACTCAACTGGAAAGGCTATATTGGTGATTAAAATATTGAAACACGCTGGGCGCAGTGGCTCATGCCTGAAATCCTAGCACTCTAGGAGGCTGAGCTGGGTGGGTCACTTGAGCCCAAGAGTTTGAGACCAGCCTGGGCAACATGGCAAAATCCTGTCTCTACAAAGAATAGAAAAATAAGGAAGGCATGGTGGTACACACCTGTAGTCCCAGCTACTCAGGAGGTCAAGGCTAAAGTGAGCTGTGATGTGCCACTACACTCTAGCCTGGGCAACAGAGACCCTGTTTCAAAAATAAGCAAACAACAAAAATATTGAAACATTTACATACGAGTTGGCATATAGCTACTTCCCTAAGCACTTCCAGTGTCCTCTAACTCTCCCCTGGGACACACTGGACCTCCTCACAATCTAGCAATTAGAATATATCTGAGGCCAGGTGTGATAGCTCACGCCTGTAATCCCAGCACTTTGTGAGGCCAAGGAGGGCAGATCACTTGAGGTCAGGAGTTCAAGACCAGCCTGACCAACATGGCAAAACCCTGTCTCTACTAAAAATGCAAAATTAGCCAGGTGTGGTGGCACATGCCTGTAATCCCAGCTACTCAGGAGGCTGAGGCAGGAGAATTGCTTGAACCCAGGAGGTGGAGGTTGCAGTGAGCCAAGATTGCGCATTGCACTCCAGCCTGGGCAACAAGAGTGAAAGTACGTCAAAAAAAAAAAAAAAAAAAAAAAAAGGTGGCACAGAAATCTTCATAGGTATTCTGATTATTTTAAAAGTCAATTATCAAAAAAATGCCTGGCACATAGACTTTTTTTCTTTTCTGAGATGGAGTCTCGCTCTGTCGCCCAGGCTGGAGTGCAGTGGTGTGATCTCGGCTCACTGCAACTCCACCTCCCAGGTTCAAGTGATTCTCCTGCCTCAGCCTCCCAAGCAGCTGCGATTATAGGCACCCGCCACTATGCCCAGCTAATTTGTATTTTAGTAGAGATGGGGTTTCATCATGTTGGCCAGGCTGGTCTCAAACTCCTGAGGTCAGGTGAGCCACCCATCTTGGCTTCCCAAAGTGCTGGGATTACAGGCGTGAGCCACCATAGTAGACATTTAATAGATATAATCAAATTTATTTAGCCTACAGATTCAGTCTATAGATATAGTTAGGAAATGCCCCTTTACTGGGTGACATACACTTCTATATACATTTATTGGGGCATACTATTATTGCATATCTGGTGGTTTACCCCTAGGTGGAATTCAATGCTTCTCTGCCACCTCCAAGGAGCAATAATATATGGCTAAGACAAAATGGATTCCTTGGAGACAAATTAGGATCAAGATGCTAAGCGGTAGACCTTTCACTGTGGACAAGCAGCAGGGTTGAATTTTCAAGCATCAGTGTAGTATTGTGTCTTTTATTTATTCCATGTCCTCGGCTTGGCTCCATGTGACTGCCAGTGTGATAAAAGAGGCCCAAAGCTACTTGGAGATCCTAACTTCCTTGGCTTATTTCTCTTTTTGAGTGCTCCTGTTGATCTGGTCTAGCTTGCCAGGGAGGAGTCTAAGAGAAGGAAGGTCATCTAGGCCTGTCTTGATTATACAAGAGTTTTCTCTAAGCTCTGTAAAATCCATCTCAGCTTACTAAATCTAAGGTTCCATAGAGGGCTTTTGGACCCTGTAGCAACTTTAAAACATGGCACCAAAATTCTCTGACACTCCTCTTATTGAGAAGTAGGGTTTGTGTACCCTCTCCTTGAATCTGGGCTGTGTGTGTGGTTGACTGAAAGAATATGGTGAAAGAAGAGGTGCTGTGGCAGTTTCTAAACCCAGGTTTTAAAAACTGGCAGTTTCTCCTCCCCATCTCCTGGAATGTTTACTCTTGAAGAGTAACATTCAGCCATCATGCTGTAAAAAGAAACCTAAGCAACTAGTGGTAAACCCCATGGTCTTTAGGGAAAGAGGGTTTCCACAATGTTAGGGGGAGCCAAGTAAAATTTAAATAGTGTATTTTCCAGCTTCCCGTCTCTACACCAAAATTAAGTATTGACACTCACAAGAGGAAAAAAAAATATCCTCTGTCAGCCATGTGAATGAGCCTTCTTGGATATGGATTCTCCAGCCCTCAGTTGAGCTGCCCCAGCTGATGCCATGTGGGATGAAGATGAGCTGTCCCCACTGGGCCCAGCCCAATTTTCAGGTCATAAGGAAAATAAATGTTTCTTGTTTTGGCCGGGCACCGTGGCTCACGCCTGTAATCCCAGCACTTGGGAGGCTGAGGCAGGCGGATTGCTTGAGGTCAGGAGTTTGAGACCAGCCTGGCCAACATGGTGAAACCCCGTCTCTATTAAAATTACAAAAATAAGACAGGCATGGTGGCAGGTGCCTGTAATCCCAGCTACCCAGGAGGCTGAGGCAGGAGAATTGCTTGAACCTGGGAGGTGGAAGTTGCAGTGAGCTGAGATTGTGCCACTGCAATGCCAGCCCAGGAGACAGAGCAAGACTCCGTCTCAGTAACAACAAAACAACAACAAAAAGGCAGGGCTTGGTGGCTCATGCCTGTAATCGCAGCACTTTGCGAGGCCAAGGCAGGCGGATGACCTGAGGTCGGGAGTTTGAGACCAGTCTGATTAACATGAAGAAACCCTTTCTCTACTAAAAATACGAAAAAATTAGCCAGGAGTGGTGGTGTATGCCTGTAATCCCAGCTACTTGGGAGGCTAAGGCAAGAGAATTGCTTGAACCCAGAAGGCAGAGGTTGTGGTAAGCTGAGATTGTGCCATTGCACTCCAGCCTGGGCAACAAGAGTGAAACTGTCTCAAAACAAACAAATAAACAAACAAAAGAATGTTTCTTGTTTTAAGCCATTGTTTTGGGAATGGCTGTTTTGTAGCAACAGATAACCGGAACAAACTCAAAGGGCCAACTAGTCATAAAGTGGTTTTTTTTTTTTTTTTTTTGGTTTTTTTAGATGGAGTTTTGCTCTGTAGCTCAGACTAGAGTGCAGTGGCGCAATCTTGGCTCACTGCAAGCTCTGCCTCCCGAGTTCACACCATTCTCCTGCCTCAGCCTCCTGAGTAGCTGGGACTACAGGCACGTGCCACCACGCCCGGCTAATTTTTTTTGTATTTTCAGTAGAGATGGGGTTTCACCGTGTTAGCCAGGATGGTCTTTATCTCTGGACCTCGTGATCCACCCACTTCAGCCTCCCAAAATGCTGAGATCACAGGTGTGAACCACCTCGCCCAGCCCATAAAGTGTTTTTTTGCCTCACCTTGTCATTCCTGGAAATGATTCCCTGGAAAACCCTTGGCAGGGATGGGTGTCTGGGTTTCAGTTTTGAGAAATCTTTCCACATTAATATTTTCCTTAGTTGCCTAACATAACTGGCAGAAGGAGACAGGCAAGGAACAGGACATTAAGTACCCAACCACCTGTGGTCATAATTATCCAGAAAGATTTTTTTCTCTGTGAAAAAAAATCACTACATATTGCTTTAAGTAGGCATACAAGGAAGTTTCAGACCCAAACCCCTGTGTGGAATCCATAGTTCTGGTGTTCCGTCATGGAAACAACAAAGATTGTCCTTTTGTTTCTATCCTAAGGCTTTCACTAAAAGTATGCCAAGTGTGGTGTCTCACAGACACCATATCCTTAAGATCTTTTAACTCTAACTGTGTGAACAAAGGAAAAGAAGGCACATTTGTTTTGATATGGCTTTTTTCATACTCCTGCTACTCATTCCCAATATGACCAATTGTCCTTGTTCTTGGCTGCCCATGTCCTAGCTCCTCCTCTCCAGAAGCTGAAGGGTTTGGAGCCTTCTTGTTTTTTTTGAGACAGTGTCTCGCTCTGTCACCACGCTGGAGTGCAGTGGTGCGATCTCAGCTCACTGCAACCTCCGCCTCCCGGTCTCGGCTCACTGCAACCTCCGCCTCCTGGGTTCAAGCGATTCTCCTGCCTCGGCCCCCCAAGTAGCTGGGATTACAGGCGCACACCACCACACCCAGCTAATTTTGTATTTTTAGTAGAAACGGGGTTTCACCATGTTAACCAGGCTGGTTTCGAACTTCCAACCTCAGGTGATCTGCTCGCCTCGGCCTCCCAAAGTGCTGGAATTACAGGCATGAGCCACAGCACCCGGCCATGTTTTTTTAATGTGAAAATTCACATATCTAAACGTGGGTCCCTGTTTTTGTATAGCCTTCAAGCTCAAAATAATTTTCACATTTTAAAATGGATTTTTAAAATAAAAGAAATAATATTTTGGGACACATGCAAATTATATAAATTCAAATTTCAGTATCCATAGAAAAATGTTTTTGTTTTGAGATAGGGTCTGGCTCTGTTGCCCAGACTAGAATGCAGTAGCACGATCTTGGCTTACTGGAGTTTGCAACTCCTGGGCTCAAGGGCTCCTCCCACCTCAGCCTCCACCTCCTGGGCTCAAGAGATCCTCCCACCTCATCCTCCACCTCCTGGGCTCAAGGGATCCCCCATCTCAGTCTCCCATCTCAGCCTTCCAAGCAGCTGGGACTATAGGTACACACCACCACCTGTAGTGTAGTGTAGGCCTGGTTGGGCACGGTGGCTCATGCCTGTAATCCCAGCACTTAGGGAGGCTGAGGCAGGAGGATCGCTTGAGCCCAGGAGTACAAGACAAGACTGGACAACATGGTAAAACCCCGTCTCTACTAAAAATACAAAAATTAACGAGGTGTGGTGGCAGGTGCCTGTAATCCTAGCTACTTGGGAGGCTGAGGCAGAAGAATCACTTGAACCTGGGAGGTGGAGGTTGCAGTGAGCCAAGATCACAGTACTGCACTCCGGCTTGGGCAACAGAGTGAGACTCTCCATCCAAAAAAAAAAAAAGTATTTTTTTCCAGCTGTGATAATCCAAAATATCCCATAAATATCCCATTTTCCTTTCTATGGTAGGAAGGAAAAGGTAGAAGTTGTGGAGAGGAAACAGGTAAAAATTAAAGGGAGAACGGAAAAGAAGGGAAAACAAAGGCAAGTAGGTGAGGAGAAGGACAGGAAAAGAGACAGGGAGAAGGGAGGGACTTATAAATGGGAAAAGAAGGGCAGGAAGGATGGGAATAAGTAAAAACAACAACAACAAAAAGAAAGCAAGGAGAGACAGTGGAGATCGGGAAGAGTCAGAAACCACTGAGTGAGCTAAGAAAGGAGCACCAAAAGAAAAAGGAGAATGGGGGTGCTCAGACAGAGGGCTATACCACCATCTTCCTCTCCTGTTTGCTTTCATTTACTAACATCCTGGTCACTTTGCTCTCAATAGCTTAGTTCCTTTCCCATAGTCTCTGTTCACTCCAGTACTATCTGACTTGAATTTGTACCTGTACGACAAATCTAATACCCTGGACTCTTAGTTCTATAAACAGGGCATGGATTCTGCCTCAGCCTTCCATTCCCACGGTCTCACCCTGGACCTTGGCATCATCAGAAACTCACAAGTTGGGACATTTCAATTCCAAATATCCCACTCAGACTAGCAGCATCTATACTGCCAGCGCACTTGCTCATATAACCCACTGCAACCTTTCTTGGGTCAATGCTCTAAGACCTTGGTCCCTTTCCCCACCACCCTCCAACCCCTCCACTACCAGGCTTCATGTGCCATTATTTGCTTTCCTGTACGGTTTTGATTCTACAGACAGCATCATAAACATTATCTTCCAAACACTCTCATCACTTGGCCCTCTCTCTCTGTCGTACTTGCCAGGAAAAACCCCAACCCTCAATAAATGCAACAAGCTGCCTTCTCTGCCTGTGCCTGAAATGGCCAAACATCTTCAATTATTTTAAATCCATTACCTCAAATATCAAATGAGCTCTTAACGTTGGCCAGAAGGCCTTTTAAAGGCCTGTATTCACCAAGGCTCAGTTCTTGAACTTCTCCTTTTCTTCTCCCTCAAGATTTTTCCCTAATGAAGGGGGCAGGCGAACGGAGTTAAAGGGCTTCCACTGCAGTTAGAATACAGCCCAAATTCCTTTCCATAACCGAAAGTCCTGATCTGCCACCGACCTCACTTTCTCAACTTTTCACCTTCCATTCTCCCCTCATTTAACTCAGCCCTGGTCTCACTGTCACTGGCCTTTTTTCTTTTTCTTTTTTTGAAGCACTCTCACTGTCACCTAGTGCAGTGGTGCGATCACAGGCACGGGTCACGGAGCCCGGCTTTTAAATTTTTGGTCGAGACGGGGTCTCGTCATTTTGTCCAGGCTGGTCTCGAACTCCTGGGCTCAAGCGATCCTTCCTGCCTCAGCCTCCCAACGTGCTGGGATTACAGGAGTGAGCCACCGCGCCCAGTCAGGCCTTCCTTCAGTTGCTCTAACATGCCAAGCCAACTTAGATTTTTTGCACATGCTTTTCTCTATGGGACACTCTATCCTGGTGTTTGCCTGGTTTCGCTCTTTTCTATCCTTTTGTCTTGGCTTGAATGTCACCTCTTCTGAAGCCTTCTCTGGCGACACTGGCCATCTTATGTCCTACTTGTTATTTCTTCAAAATCGTACTGCCGTTTGTATGTACTGGTGTTTACTCATTCACACCGGCTACCTCCGCATACCTCACTGGCTGGAATGGAAACTCCTTGCGAGCAGAGACAATGGGTTTTGCTCTCCCGTGGATCACGTCCCAGCCTCCAGGTCAGCACCAGACACTTGGGGGCGCAGGATAAAATATCTGCGGTCAGAAAGCGCTAATAACCACCTAAGGGGTGGAGGAAAGCTGGCGCGGACTGCAAGAGTGTCTCC
>NW_012106764.1:212084-213143 GCF_000951045.1 Mandrillus leucophaeus
GCCACCACGCCCGGCTAATTTTTTTTGTATTTTCAGTAGAGATGGGGTTTCACCGTGTTAGCCAGGATGGTCTTTATCTCTGGACCTCGTGATCCACCCACTTCAGCCTCCCAAAATGCTGAGATCACAGGTGTGAACCACCTCGCCCAGCCCATAAAGTGTTTTTTTGCCTCACCTTGTCATTCCTGGAAATGATTCCCTGGAAAACCCTTGGCAGGGATGGGTGTCTGGGTTTCAGTTTTGAGAAATCTTTCCACATTAATATTTTCCTTAGTTGCCTAACATAACTGGCAGAAGGAGACAGGCAAGGAACAGGACATTAAGTACCCAACCACCTGTGGTCATAATTATCCAGAAAGATTTTTTTCTCTGTGAAAAAAAATCACTACATATTGCTTTAAGTAGGCATACAAGGAAGTTTCAGACCCAAACCCCTGTGTGGAATCCATAGTTCTGGTGTTCCGTCATGGAAACAACAAAGATTGTCCTTTTGTTTCTATCCTAAGGCTTTCACTAAAAGTATGCCAAGTGTGGTGTCTCACAGACACCATATCCTTAAGATCTTTTAACTCTAACTGTGTGAACAAAGGAAAAGAAGGCACATTTGTTTTGATATGGCTTTTTTCATACTCCTGCTACTCATTCCCAATATGACCAATTGTCCTTGTTCTTGGCTGCCCATGTCCTAGCTCCTCCTCTCCAGAAGCTGAAGGGTTTGGAGCCTTCTTGTTTTTTTTGAGACAGTGTCTCGCTCTGTCACCACGCTGGAGTGCAGTGGTGCGATCTCAGCTCACTGCAACCTCCGCCTCCCGGTCTCGGCTCACTGCAACCTCCGCCTCCTGGGTTCAAGCGATTCTCCTGCCTCGGCCCCCCAAGTAGCTGGGATTACAGGCGCACACCACCACACCCAGCTAATTTTGTATTTTTAGTAGAAACGGGGTTTCACCATGTTAACCAGGCTGGTTTCGAACTTCCAACCTCAGGTGATCTGCTCGCCTCGGCCTCCCAAAGTGCTGGAATTACAGGCATGAGCCACAGCACCCGGCCATGTTTTTTTAA
>NW_012106764.1:217403-218552 GCF_000951045.1 Mandrillus leucophaeus
GCCTTGGGGGGCACCGTTTGGGGTCGCTTTGTTCCTGCGCCCCTTCTTTTCTTACATTTTGGGGACCAGATTCGTCTCTAGAGTGGACTGGGAGAGGGATCCCGGAGGCCAACCTTTGGGGGTCCCCCAGCGCGCAGAGGTTAGCACGTAGCTGCTGATCGTGTGGTGGGTGAAGGCAGCAGGAGCGCGGATTTGGGTTAGAGGCCGTGTGCGCCCGCAGTTGCCGGAGGGGGAGACCTATTTTTCTTCTCCGTGCCTTCCCTCTGGTTCTCTAAACTCCGCACTGTCACCTAACCTGTCTTTACCGTAGAAAGGAGCCCCGTGGGGCGGGGTGTTATTTCAAGCGTGCTGTGGGCTGCGGCTGGCGCTCTCGAGTCCAGTCCCCGCAAGCTTTAGGGCGGGGCCAGCCCTGAGGCTCGGCCCGGGACGGGGATGGGGAAAGCCGGGAGTGCAGTTCTGAGATCAAGCTTAAACCTTTGGCCCTGCTGCCAGCTCACGCTCGGCCCTCGGTCACTTCCTCTCTCCCAGCCTCATTTAGCCCTTGTAATACAGTAAAAAGAGTCTCTGAACTCAGATTTTCTCAGGATATAAAACACCTCCCAACTGTAAAATCCTGTTACTTTTTTTTCTTTTGCTTTAAGACAGGTTACCAGTTCAATTCTTTTAACAATTTTTGGGCCTGATGTATGGTTGGTTAGCTGCACTGACACTGTGAAAAAAAAAGGCTTCATGGACAATCTGGGTAATGCTTGGGAAAGAAGGAAAGCAAGATATCTAGAAACAGAAGAGGCGACCATTGGTGGCCTCTAGTGAAATCGCCCTGAAACTCTGTAACCAACAAAAGTTTTTTTGACCTAGAACTTCTAATTTTCTCCTCTTCTAGGATATGGCCAATATTAGCATTGGGCTTTTGCTTCTCTCCTTATATGTTCATAACAAACAACCTGTATTTTATTCCCTAAATAGCATCCAGAGAAGGTTAGATGAGTTCAACAAGTCATTATGTGTTGTACAGATGTATTTATAAATATTGATCATTTTGCCGGGGGCGGTGACTCACTCCTGTAATTCCAGCACTTTGGGAGGCCGAGGCTGGCGGATCACGAGGTCAGGAGTTCGAGACCAGCCTGGCTAACATGGCGAAACCTC
>NW_012106764.1:220242-222536 GCF_000951045.1 Mandrillus leucophaeus
TGAACCCAGGAGGCGGAGCTTGCAGTGAGCCGAGATCGCACCTCTGCACTCCAGCCTGGGCGAAAGAGTGAGACTCTGTCTCAAAATAATAATAATAATGATAATAATAATCTATACATTCTACAATTATTCTTTATTCTGTTCGATAATGGCAAATAATATTTTAAACTTGTTAATTATCAGTTACAAGATTCCATGATGAGATATGTTCTGTAATGTGTTATATTATTAAGATTTCAACAATTATATGGCCTTAAACTGTTTTCAACCGTTATCTTCTTTAATGAAAATGTCTTCTCTTGAGTCTAGTTGCCATAAACTTTATTAAGCTGTCAATCAACTAATTCCAAATAGTTTATAATTTAGCAGTTGCTATTCTCTAGCTGGCTAGACAGACACTGGAATATCTATTGTTAGTGAAGTCAGCGGTATGTTGTTTTTTTCCTTTGTGAATCTCTTTGTTTTGACTCAATATTTTATTATACAGGCAATTATAAACTAAATTCCAAAATAATGCAATTTTTGGAGCTTTTTTCCTGTAGGGAAAAAATTATATAAATCCACATTAAATTCTCCAATTAATCTGGTCGAAGCTAATGTAGCTCACAGGGCACCTGAAATTGTTACTTTAGTATGTTGATTTCCAACTCAGCCTGCCATAAGTACGTATTTGAGTCCTAGCTACAGAAATCTTAGGATATTCAGTTAACAGAAAGAGAAGAAAAAGAGAAAACCAAAAACCCTTGGGATATCTTGCTCTCTAAGGCACTGAAATTAGTGAAGTGGGTGTTGTTAGAGGGAATCTGGTATTTTTTCTCTGGAGGTGAATTCTGCTCTGCAGACTGCGCCTGGAGACCTAGAGAAGGTAAAGGCAAGCCTGATACAGTATCTTCTGAAAGTGTTCTGTACTGGGAAGGAAAGATTGGAGGGAGGTTTTGGGATTGATTTTGCACATTTATTTGTACTGCTATTTTTCAGTTTTGTTTGCCTGCCTGCCTGCCTGCCTTCCTTCCTTCCTTCCTTCGTTCCCTCCCTCCCGTTCTTTTTCTTTTTTTTAACCAAATACCCAGACTTGAAGGAGAATTTATTTTCTAATTGTTTGTAAATCTGTATCCTCTAATACCTAATTTGTTTTTGAAAATGAGCTATTTTCTAAATCAGTGTGATACTTACAGTTAAGTTTCCAGAGTGGAATTATTGTGCAGTAGTTTATTTATAAAATCATGATGGGAATACTGTGTTATTCTTGAATTTTTAAAATTAAGCTTTATTTATATTTGTTGTTTTGGCCCAAATGAAATTATGTCAATGTAACCTAAATTTATATTTGAAAATAACCACAATTTTACGTGCATTAGTTGGAAGAAATATTTAAACCTCTCTTTTAAAGATTGTGAACATTTTGCTTACATAAACAAATTATGACTAAAGCTTATAACCATGCCAAATTGCTTTCTGTAGCGCCCAGAAAAAAATTTTTTATTTTTTGAGAGAGGGTCTCAGTCTGTTGCCCAGACTGAAGTACAGTGGCGTGACCCCGGCTCACTGTAGCCTCTGCCTCCTAGGTTCAAGAGATTCTCCTGCCTCAGCCTCCAGAGTAGCTGGGACTACAGACACATGCCACCATGCCTGGCTAATTTTTGTATTTTTAGTAGAGACAGGGTTTTGCCATGTTAGCCAGGCTGGCCTCGATCTTCTGACCTCAGGTGATCTATGTGTCTCAGCTTCCTAAAGTGCTGAGATTACAGGCAGGAGCCGTTGCGCCTGGCCTCACCTAGAAAGCATTTTATCATCTGTGTCAACTTCCTCCAAGGCCTGTGTGGGTAACTCTTACTTTTCCTGGCCATCCTACTTACTGCACTTAGAAAAAGTTTTGGATGATAATTGACTTTAAGCATATATAAATCAGAAACTTGATTTCATTTATCTTTGTGTCCCCTGTGTTGAACATTGTGCCTGACACATAGTAACTGCCTATCAAGCACTTACTGAATTATAAGTTGAATAGGTTGAATTCATAGAGTGTATTTTTTGTCCTGAAGATGTAAAATTTTTAAAAATTCGATCCCCAGAGGGCGCTCCAGTGGCAGTTGGCTCTCCCATTTTCAGGACCAGAAGTGTTTGAATGTCTTCCTCTGATTTTTCTTTCTTCCTTTCCTTTTTCTTTTTCTTTTCTTTTTTTTTTTTTTTTAGACGGAGCATTACTCTGTCGCCTAGACTGGAGTGCAGTGGCGTGATCTTGGCTCACTGCAACCTCCGTCTCCCCGGTTCAAGCGATTCTCCTGCCTCAGCCT
>NW_012106764.1:224806-226332 GCF_000951045.1 Mandrillus leucophaeus
AAAAAAAAAAAAAAAAAAAAATTGATCATTTTTAGGTGTCAAAGTGGAACTAGTCCAACTAAAAAAATACGTGACATTTACATCCTCTTTAAAAAAATTTTTTTTGTTGGGTTCTCTTTACTTTCTTTTGTTGTTTTTTCTGTTTTGTTATGTTTTTGTTTTTGAGACAGTCTCACCCTGTCACCAGGCTGGAGTGCAGTAGTGAGATCTCGGCTCACTGCAACCTCCGCCTCCCAGGTTCAAGCGATTTTCCTGCCTCAGCCTCCTAAGTAGCTGGGATTATAGGCACAGGCTACCATGCCCTGCTAATATTTTTTTGCATTTTTAGTAGAGACAAGGTTTCACCATGTTGGTCAGGCTGGTCTCGAACTCCTGACCTCAGGTGATCCTCCCACCTCGGTCTCCCAAAGTGCTGGGATTACAGGCTTGAGCCACCATGCCCGGCCTTCTCAGTTGTCTTTTAAAAATTAAAGAGCCTGGCCACTGCACTCCAGCCTGGGCGACAGAGCGAGACTCCGTCTTAGAAATAAATAAATAAATAAATAAAAGAAGTGAAAAATGGGAATGAGTTCAAACTTTTGTTTAATATATGTGATCTCTCTTAAATAGCATGATAGGGGAAGGGGCAAAGACTTTAGCATCAACGAGATATGGATTCAAACCCTGAGTCTGCCATTTACTGTTTCTCTAGGCCGAGAGATGATGTTACCTTTAGTTTGAGTTCCTCTGTGAAAAGGGAAAAAATAGAAATGCCTATTTTGTGTGGTATTTGTGAATATTAAATGAGGTAAAATATTTGGCACACAGAGACAGATGCAAATATTTTTTTTTCTCCATTAAACTTCTGATCTTATTACCTCCACTTTTAAACTTCCTGATCTTATTATATTGGTTATTTTTATTGGTGGGTTTTGTTGTTGTTGTTTGTTTTGAGATCGAGTCTCTCTCTGTCACCCAGGCTGGAGTGCGGTGGCGCCATTTTGACCCACTCCAACCTCTGCCTCCTGGGCTCAAGCCATCCTCTCACCTCAGTCTCCCGAGTAGCTGGAATGACAGATGTGCACCACCACTCTCTGCTAACTTTTTTTTTTAGGGTTTTGTAGAAACGAGGTCTCACTATATTGCCCAGGCCGGTCTCGAACTCCCAGACTCAAGGGATCCTACTGCCTTGGCTTCCAAAGTGTTGGCATTATAGGCATGAGCCACTATGCCTGGACTGGTTATTTTTTATTGCAAAGTAGTATTTTTCTTTTAAATTACTTTATGCATGTTATATTTGAATGCATTTAAATACAGTATGCTATTTGTGAATCACAATATGCCTTTAAAATGTCTATACCTAAATGAGTAATACTCATACTACTACACCAGTTAAAAAATAATCTACACATTCTGAGCCAGGCGTGGTGACTCACGCCTGTAATCTCAGCACTTTGGGAGGCTGAGGCAGGTGGATCACGGGGTCAGGAGATCGAGACCATCCTGGCTAACAAGGTGAAACCCCGTCTCTACTGAAAATACAAAAA
>NW_012106764.1:229342-231178 GCF_000951045.1 Mandrillus leucophaeus
TTCTTTCCTTCCTTCCTTCCTTCCTTCCTTCCTTCCTTCCTTCCTTCCTTCCTTCCGTCCTTCCTTCCTTCCTTCCTTCCTTCTTTCTTTCTTGTTTGCGACTAGCTCTCCCTCTGTTGCCCAGGCTGCAGTGCAGTGGCACAATCGCGGCTCATTCTCACTGCAGCCTCCACCTCCCAGGCTCAACTGATCTTTCCACCTCAGCCTCCCAAGTTACTAGGTCTACAGGTGCATGCCACCATGCCTAGCTAATTTTTTTTTTTATTTTGTAGAGATGGGGTCTCCCTATGTTGCACAGGCTAGTCTCAAACTCCTGGGTTCAAACGATCCTCCCACCTCAGTCTGCAAAGTATGGGGATTGCAGGCGTGAGCCACCGTACCCAGCCTGTTTTCCTCGTATTTCTCATGTATCACTTCTGTTTACTCTCAATGAATGAATAAATGATATGGTTGTGAAAATCTGCTGAGATTTCCAAGCTCCTCATTACAAATTCTCAAACAGAGCAGCATTTAGAAGAAACTAGTAGATAGGAAAATCCACTGGATATTAAGGTCCAGTGTTTAAGAATAGGCTTCTTTCCTTTTGGTGGAATAATAATTTTTTTTCTTTTGAGGCGGCGTTTCACTCTTGTTGCCTGGGCTAGAGTGCAGTGGCATGATCTTGGCTCACCTCAACCTCCGCCTCCTGGGTTCAAGCGGTTCTCCTGCCTCAGCCTCCCGAGTAGTTTGGGTTACAGGCATGTGCCACCATGCCTGGCTAATTTTTTATTTTTAGTGGAGACGAGGTTTCTCCATGTTGGTCAGGCTGGTCTCAAACTCCTGACCTCAGATGATCGGCCTTCCTCAGCCTCCCAAAGTGTTGGGATTACAGGCGTGAGCCACCTGTGCCCAGCAAATTTTTTCTTTTTTAAGAAAGTTTATCTGTAAAAGAGGTGGTCCACGGGATACTTGACTCTTCAGAAGCACCACTGTTTCATTAAGGGTGCTTGTGACATGGGATTTTTGTTAACAACTTGGAGGAGGGGAGAAAATCTTCAGATTATTTACTGCCCTTAATTTTGAAAACTTTTGTTTTTTGCCTTTCCATTTTAAGTTACAAGAGTAATACATGCCCATTGGGAAAAGTTACATCTTTTCTAATCCCGAGGTCACCAGTAGTAACTGCTTGTTATGAACTGCTTCCCCATCTCTTTCTCAATGTTCTTGTGAACAAAATGCAAATATTTATATTTTTTACCTTCAAGTGAGATTATTGTATTTTTTGCCGACTGTATCATGGATATCCTTTCAGTTCTTTACCTATAGATTTAATTTCCTTGTGTTTTTGTTTGTTCGTTTTTTTGAGACGGAGGCTCACTCAGTCTGTCACCCAGGCTAGAGAACCTTGGCACGATCTTGTCTCACTGCAACCTCTGTCTTCCAGGTTCAAGAGATTCTCCTGCCTCAGCTTCCTAAGTAGCTGAGATTACAGGTGTGTGCTACCACACCTGGCTAATTTTTGTGTTTTTAGTAGAGACAAGGTTTTATTAGGTATTTCTTTATAGCAGTGTGAGGATGGACCAATACAGTCTACTTTAAGATTTTTATTTTTATTTATTATTTATTTATTTATTTATTTAGCTAGAGCCTTGCTGTGTCGCCTGGGTTGGAGTGCACTGGTGTGATCTCAGCTCACTGCAACCTTTGCCTCCCAGGTTCAAGCGATTCTCATGCCTCAGCTTCCCGAGTAGCTGGGATTATGCCCAGCTAATTTTTTTGTATTTTTAGTAGAGACAGGGTTTCACCGTGTTAGCCAGGATGGTCTCGATCTCCTGACCTCGTGATCCACCCACCTCA
>NW_012106764.1:232443-234186 GCF_000951045.1 Mandrillus leucophaeus
TTTTTTTTTTTTGAGACAGAGTCTCGCTCTGTCACCCAAGCTGGAGTGCAATGTCGTGATCTCGGCCCACTACAACCTCTGCCTCCCAGATTCAGAAGATTCCTGTGCCTCCACTTCCCAAGTAGCTGAGATTACAGGCGCATGCCACCACACCCAGTTGATTTTTGTATTTTTAGTAGAGATGGGGTTTCACCATGTTGGCCAGGCTAGTCTTGACCTCCAGACCTCAAGTGATCCGCCTGCCTCGGCCTTCCAAAGTGCTAGGATTACAGGTGTGAGCCACCATGCCCGACCCTGTGTATATTTAAAAAAAATATTTTCCTGACTTGGCATGGTGGCTCACGCCTGTAATCCCAGCACTTTGGGAGGCCAAGGCGGGTGGATCAGGAGGCTGTAATCCCTGCTACTCTGGAGGCTGAGGCAGGAGAATCACTTGAACCTGAGAGGAGGATGTTGTAGTGAGCTGAGGCCACGCCATTGCACTCCAGCCTGGGCAACAGTGAGACTCCGTCTCAAAAAAAAAAGTATATATACACACATATATATATGTATATATATACACATACACACACATATATATATATATATATAAAACTTCCCTGTACTTGTCATTTATTCAGAAAACATTTTTTGAGAGCCAGGCACTGTGATATTGGTTGTTGAACTGAGTAAGAAGACACAGACTGACCAGGTGCAGTGGCTCACGCCTGTAATCCCAGCACTTTGGGAAGCCAAGGTGCAAGAATCACTTGAGCCAAGGAGTTCAAGACCAGCCTGGGAAACATATGAAAAGCCCATCTCTACAAAAAATTAACAGGCCTGGTGATGCGTGCCTGTGGTCCCAGTTACTTGGGAGGCTTAGGTGGGAGAATCACCTGAGCATGAGAAGTCAAGGCTGCAATAAGTCATGATCATGCCACTGTGCTTCAGCCTGGGCATGACCATGTCTTAAAAAAAAAAAAAAGACAGACCCTGCTGCCAAAAGTTTACAATGTAGTGAGGAAACAAGGAAATTAATTGGTGATGACTACAGGATAGAATGATAAATCCTATGATATAAATATACCAAATATACCGTTTAGGTAAGGGAGGGGACATCTAAATTTCAGTTTAATGAGTCAGGGAGGGCTTCCCAGAGGAGGTGATGTGTATGAGCTCAATTTTGAAGGACAATGGGAAAGAAGCAGCTGGGAGATGGAAAACGCTCAAAGCAGTTATCCTTGTATAGGGTTATTGGAGGATTTAATTCTGAGTAAAGTGTGAGAGAGTAAACTGACATAAGTGAGGCTGACACAAAAAACACTCCCTTGAATGCAAACAGATATGAAAGAACTTTGCAGATATTAAAGTTTAACTGTAAATTATTTTTTTTCTTTTCTTTTTTTTTTTTTTTTGAGATGGAGTCTCACTCTGTCATCTAGGCTGGAGTGCAGTGGCACAGTCACGGCTCACTGCAACTTCCACTTCCCGGGTTCAAGCGATTCTCCTGCCTCAGCCTCCCAAGTAGCTGAGATTACAGCCCACCACCACACCTGGCTAATTTTTGTATTTTTAGTAGAGATGGGGTTTTACCATGTTGGCGAGTCTGGTCTCAAACTCCTGACCTCAGGTGATCTACCCGCCTCAGCCTTCCAAAGTGCTGGGATTACAGGTGTGAACCACCATGCCCGGCCTAACTGTAAATTATTTTGAAACTGTTTATCTTTCAGTTTTGCCTCCCTAACTAGAGTGTAATGTCTTTAA
>NW_012106764.1:235116-235822 GCF_000951045.1 Mandrillus leucophaeus
GAGACAGAGTCTCACTGTGTCGCCCAGGCTGGAACGCAGTGGCGCCATCTTGGCTCACTGCAACCTCCGCCTCCTGGGTTCAAGCAATTCTCGTGCCTCGGCCTCTGGAGTAGCTGGGACTACAGGTGCCCACCACCACGCCCGGCTAATTTTTGTATTATTAGTAGAGATGGGGTTTCACCATGTTGGCCAGGCTGGTCTGGAATTCCTGACCTTGTGATCTGCCAGCCTCGGCCTCGCAAAGTGCTGGGATTACAGGTATGAGCCACTGCGTCTGGCCTAATTTCATTCTTAAGTAACCACACTTACTAATGAAATGTATATGCTTGTTGGGCACTGTTTCTCATACATTGGAATCAGATTGCACACTTCCACCTGCATTTCTTACTAATTTTCTTTCTTTCTCTCTCCCTGTCTCTTTTCTTTCTCTTTTTTTTTTTTTTTTGAGTTGGAGTCTCACTCTGGCACCCAGGCTTGAGTGCAGTGGCACCATCTCAGCTCACTGCAACCTCCGTCTCCTGAGTTCAAGTGATTCTCCTGCCTCATTCTCCCAAGTAACTGGCGCTACAGGTGCGCGCCACCATGCCCAGCTACTTTTTATATTTTTAGTAGAGACAGAGTTTCACCATGTTGGCCAGGCTGCTCTCGAACCTCAGACCTCAGGTGATCCACCTGCCTTGGTCTCCCAAAATGCTTGGATTACAGG
>NW_012106764.1:236298-246025 GCF_000951045.1 Mandrillus leucophaeus
TCCCTCCCTCCCTCCCTCCCTCCTTCCCTCCTTCCCTCCCTCCTTCCTTCCGTCCCTCCCTCCTTCCTTCCGTCCCTCCTTCCTTCCATCCCTACTTCCTTCCCTTCCTCCTTCCCTTCCTCCCTTCCTTCCTTCTTTCCTTTTTTCCTTCGTTCCATTCATTCATTCTCTCATTCATTCGCTCTATTGCCCAGGCTGGAGTGCAGTGGCACAATCATAGCTCATTGCAGCCTCCAACTCCTGGAGTCAGGCAATCCTCCCACCTCAGCCTCATGAGTAGCTGGGACTACAGGCACATCGCACCATACCTCTCGAGTGTTTAAAATTTCTGTAGATATCTCATTATGTTGCCCAGGCTGGTCTTGAACTCCTGGCCTCAAGCAGTCCTCC
Organism: Mandrillus leucophaeus; assembly: GCF_000951045.1. Classification (NCBI taxonomy): domain Eukaryota; kingdom Metazoa; phylum Chordata; class Mammalia; order Primates; family Cercopithecidae; genus Mandrillus; species Mandrillus leucophaeus. The sequence continues at coordinate 236,689 of NW_012106764.1, forward strand.
TGTCTTGGCCTCCCCAAATGCTGAGATTACAGGCATGAGCTGCTGTGCCTGTCCTACATTAATTTTCATGTGGTACTTGTTTTTATCAAAGCAACAACCCATAAAAGAATCAGCCTCACAAAGATATGATGTCTTTGAAAGGAATGTACTATGATCTTTTTGTTGTTGTTTTTGGTTTTTGTTGTTGTTGAAACAGAGTCTTACTCTGTCATCCAGGCTGGAGTGCAGTGGTGCAATCTCAGCTCACTGCAACCTCCATCTCCCAGGTTCAAGCAATTCTCCTGCCTCAGCCTCCCGAGTAGCTAGGACTACAGGCATGCGCCATCACCATTCCTGGCTAATTTTTGGATTATTAGTAGAGGTGGCGTTTCACCATGTTGGCCAGGGTGATCTCTAGCACCTGACCTCAAGTGATCTGGCTGTCTCAGCCTCCCACAGTGCTGGGATTACAGGTGTGAGCCATCGTGCCCAGTCTGTGATCTTAAGTTGAAAATTAACTATCTTGAGCTGGTAGTTCACATAGTGTCACTTTGACTATTGCTGTGTTTCCCTTAAAAAATTAAACCCAGGGCACTATTGTGAATCTGCTGTACCACATTCCAGTTTAGATGCTAATGCAAAAGGATTGTAATCACTGAAGACCTCCAAAAGTCACATAGGAGTGCAGTATTTTAACGGGTAGCTTTCTGAATTGAAATTCAGAGGATTAGAGAAATCAATCTAGTAGTGGGACTTTTTGTCCAGGTTACAGAGAGAAAGGGTGGGAGTATGGAGGCAGCACATATATTTTGATGTTCTATTTTTTGTGTCATGTTGGCCTAGTCACACTGATTCTTACTACCTTAAAGCTAATACTTTTAGCCCAATTGCTATATGAAAATGTGTTTGCTCTTACATTTTAGTTGCTTTAACCTGACAAATTAAGAACATTTTTACAGACTAAACATGTGATAAGAGCATTTAGAACTTTAATAGGGAACAGGTGTGACAGACATACTGTTAGTTGACAGTTTTATGCTGCCTGGTGCGTAAAGTTAACAAACCATCACTTTGGTAAAGGAAAAAGCAGCAGTTGTTACTTACTAGTCTCAGAGGCCTTCACTTTGAGGGACTGGGTCCCGTGAAACATGTTCTTCCATGCCTGGTTTCCATCAGTCTTCTCCAGAAGACCTATAAGCTGGTTCCATTCTCCTTTGGAATGTATCCTATATCAACAAGCAATTGAATATGCCTAATTTGGGACTGCACAAAACTCTGTTTCTGTATCTATTTTCTGTTTGGAGCTTCCAGAATGTGTTAGTCATTGATTGGTATTGGAAAATGTTACATGTTTAATTTAACACACAAGCTTTACCTGTATAATTATGTATGATTTAGGTAGGTAATAACATGAATTTTCGTTTGTTTGTTTGAGACAGAGTCTCGCTTTGTTGCCCAGGCTGGAGTTCAGTGGCACAGGTCTCAGCTCACTGCAACCTCCGCCTCCCAGGTTCAAGTGATTCTGCCTCAGCCTCCCAAGTAGCTGGGACTACAGGCACATGCCACCACGCCTGGCTAAATTTTTGTATTTTTAGTAGATAAGGGGTTTCACTGTGTTAGCCAGGGTGGTCTCGATCTCCTGACCTTATGATCCACCTGCCTCGACCTCCCAAACTGCTGGGATTACAGGCGTGAGCCACTGCACCCAGCCCATAATGTTTTTAAGCTTCCTCCATGTTAGCATGTATCAGGACGTCCTTCCTTTTTATGGCTGAATAATGTTCCATGATATGTATGCAGCACATTGTGCTTAACCATTCAACTGCTGACGGACACTTAGGTTGTTTCCACCTTTGGTTACTGTGAATAATGCTGCAGTGAACATTGGTGTACAAGTATCTGGTTGAGTCTGTTTTCAGTTCTTTGGGATGTACATAGAAATGGAATTGCTGAGTCACATGGTAATTCTGTGTTTAACTTGTTAAGGAACCACTAAATTACTTTCCACAGCTGCACCATTTTACATACCCACCAGCAGTGTACAAAGGTTCCAGTTTCTCCACATCTTCATCAATGCTCATTTTTTTGTTTTGGTTGTTGTTTTTTAAATTATAGCCATTCTAGTGGGTATGAAGGACTTTTTTTTTCCCCCTCAGAATAGTGCATTTAAAAAATTGTCTTTGGCCGGGCATGGTGGCTTACACCTGTAATCCCAGCACTTTGGAAGGCCTAGGCAGGTGGATCATTTGAGGTCAGGAGTTGATGACCAGTCTGACCAATGTGGTGAAACCCCCTCTTTACTAAAAATACAAAAAATTAGCTGGGCATGGTGTTGCACGCCTGTAATCCCAGCTACTAGGGAAGCTGAGGCAGGAGAATCGCTTGAACCCGGGAGGTGGAGGTTGCAGTGAACTGAGATTGCACCACTGCACTCCAGCCTGGGCAACAGAATGATATTTCATCTCAAAAAAGTAAGTAAATAAAAATAAAAAATCGTCTTTTAATTGGGTTATATATCTTATCAAGCTGTAAGAGTTTGTATATTTTAAAGATTTAAAGTCCCTTATCCAGATATATGATTTACAAATATTTTCTCCCATCCTGTGGGTTGTCTTTTATTTTCTTGGTAGTGTCCTTTAAAATGTTTTGAATTTTGAGGAGATCTTACATCTTGTACAATAGAACAGATAGTATGCTTTCTGTTGTCTATGGTGTAGAGATTAAAAAGGCTGATAAGCTAGTCCAAAACTACAAAAATAAAGATGTAACTGGTATCTATATAGTGCCACGAGTTGGGAGTGGAAAAGAGGGAGTAGTGGTAAATGGAAAGGAAGGTGGGGAGGGATGGGGGAGTCACAGGTTCTCATTACTTCTTTGACCAGCTCCAGGGCATAATTGAGTTCAAGTTAATTAAATCAGATTAGTAGAATGCCCATTAAGCAAAAAGTCACCTATTTTGTAAATGGTTTTCAGTGCTTTTTCTATTGTGTAGTCGTGACAGGAAAGAAAATATGGAAAATTTTTCCATAAGATTACCACTTCTTAGGTCATTTTCCTTGATGAAGTTAGGCCCTAATCAAGAACCAAGAGGCTCATGTAGTCTGCTCTACATTATAGAAATGGGTACAGTTATTTATGGTCATCATTAAATCCCATGCTGGGCTGTGGTTTGATTGCAATATTGTTTAAAAATGTATATCACTAAACTGACTTTAATTGTAGATTGAGCAAAATATACTTATGAAGGTAAATTTTATACCAGAATTTAAAAAAAATACTACTTTTTAAAGCCAAATAATGATTTTTCTCACACTTCTATTAGCACAGATTATTGAAGTAACAATGAAGGTGATTCTTTGTTATCTAAGCAGTGGCTGATTTTTTTCTAAAAAGTCAATTAAGAGAGGTTACTTGGCACAATAAAGTTCTGAAAGTGCTCCAATGGGTTATTTTGGAGACTAAGGGTAGTATGCTTATATTGTCTATGCCATAGAAGTGGCATTTCCAGAATATCTTGCTTATAATTTTGAACTCTAATGTCTGGAGGAGAGCTTCATTGAAATATATTTCCTTTTAAACTTTTGCTGCTATACCTTATGGATCCTCTCAACTGAGTATGTCTCTAAATTTCCATCTGTTTCTAGGCTATAAAACTGGACTGTTTTCTGTCTCCTTCTGGAACTCTTGACTTCATGCCCATGCAGTGTGTTTCTGTGTTACTATATTATACTTTTGTTTCTCCTTTGTTTAAGGAGTGGATCACTTTCCAGAAAAATTTTTATCTAAACACTTGAATTGATTTTTGGATTTAGAGCAGTTCACCAATATGTCTCCAGAGCTGCTATTCTCTATCATGACTTAGTTTTAAATTTTAAATAAGTTTTTGATTATGCAGGTCCTGTTCCCCTTTTTTCTTAATATCAAATGTTGGTTTTTATATTGGGATTCTTATCCTTACCTAATGTGAGACGACTGAATTTTATTTTGCTGTGCTCTTAGGATTTGATATTAATAAAACATTTAAATTATCAATCTTTCCTTGTGATATTTACCTTTTTTTGTGTGAGATGGAGTCTCACTTTGTCACCCAGGCTGGAGTGCTGTGGCACGATCTTGGCTCACTTCAACCTCGGCCTCTAGGATCAAGCAATTCTCCTGCCTCAGCCTTCCAAGTAGCTGGGATTACAGGCACCCGCCCCCATGCCTGTCTAATTTTTGTATTTTTCGTAGAGATGGGGTTTCACCATGTTGTCCAGGCTGGTCTCAAATTCCTGACCTCAAGTGATTCGCTCGCCTTCGCCTCCCAAAGTGCTGGGATTACAGACGTGAGCCACTGCGCCTGGCCTGATATTTACCTTTTAAAGAGGTATAGGTTGGGCGTGGTGGCTCAGTCTTGTAATCCCAGCACTTTGGAAGACTAAGGTGGAAGGATTGCTTGAGCCCAGAGTTTGAGACCAGCCTGGACAACATAGTGAACCCCATCTCTACAAAAAATAAAAAAGTAAAAAAATTAGCCAGGCATGATGGCATGCCCGTAGTCCCAGCTACGTGGGAGGCTGAGGCGGGAGGATCACTTGAGCCCAGGAGGTAAAAGCTGCAGTGAGCTGTGATTGTGCCACTGCATTCCAGCCTGGGCAGCAGAGCAAGACCCTGCCTCAATAAATAAATAAAGATGTATGGATAGTGCATGCTGTTTTAAAACTAAAATGTTAGAAGTTTATATGTATATGTGTATATTGTAAAAAAATTCGAACAATTTTGAAAGTACACAAAGTAAAACATGAAAGTTCTCTTTAATCTCATCCTACTCTCCTTCTGTAGTCACTTGTCAGGTTTTTGTGTGCGTGCCTTTCTGGTCCTTTTTGGATGTGTTTATACTCAGATATAATGCACACGTGTATGCACATACACATTGCTTATTGTTTTGTGACTTGCTTTTTTTTTTTTTTTTTTTTTGCTTAACAGTATATCTTGGAGAGCATTCCATATCGGAACATACAGATTGTTCTACTTCATAATGTACACAATAGTTTATTTAGCCATTCCCACACTGGTGGAAGTTTAGATTTGTTTTGGTGGACATAGACATTTGTTACAAATGACACTGCTGTAAGCATTCATGTACATATGTCTTTGTGCACATGTGCAACAGTAGCATAACTCCTAAAGAAATGGAATTACTGAGTCAAAGTTTGAGCAAACTTAAACTTTGATTGAATGAACTTAAATAAATTGCCCTCTGAAAGACTGATTTATACTTCTATGAAGTATGAAGATACTGGTTTCTCCGTATTCTTACCATTGCTGAATATAACATTTTATTTTATATTAAGTTTATGAACAATTAGTTTTAGAAAATTTTTACTTTTAATCCAGTGGAAAATGGAATCACATTGTCTTTTTTTTTTTTTTTTTTCGAGATGGAGTCTTTGTCGCCCAGCTGGAGTGCAATGGCATGATCTCGGTTCACTGCAACCTCCGCCTGCCAGATTCAAGTGATTCTGCCGCCTCAGCCTCCCAAGTAGCTGGGATTACAGGCACACACCATCATGCCCAGCTAATGTTTGTATTTTTGTGGAGATGGGGTTTTGCTATGTTGGCCAGGCTGGTCTTGAACTCCTGACCTCAGGTGATCTGCCCACCTTGGCCTCCCAAAGTGTTGGGAGCATGAGCCACCATGCCCGGTGGCTCAAAGTGTTGGGAGCATGAGCCACCATGGCTGGCCTTTTTAAAAATTAATTAATTAATTATTATTATTTTTTTTTTTTTTTTGAGAGGGAGTCTCGCTCTGTCACCCAGGCTGGAGTCAGTGGTGCGATCTCGGCTCACCGCAACTTCTGCCTCCCGGGTTCAAGCGATTCTTCTGCCTCAGCCTCCCGGGTAGCTGGGACTACAGGCATGTGCTACTATGCCCAGCTAATTTTTGTATTTTTAGTGGAGACGGGGTTTTAGCATATTGGCCAGGCTGGTCTCAAACTCCTGACCTCGTAATCCACCCACTTTGGCCTCCCAAAGTGCTGGGATTACAGGTGTGAGCCACTGTGCCCGGCCTTTTTTTTTTTTTTTTTTTTTTTGTGACGGAATCTCGCTCTGTTGCCCAGGCTGGAGTGCAGTGGTAATCCCAGCCTTTTAAAGTGCTGGGATTACAGACATGAGCCACGGCGCCCAGCCAGAATCTCTTTATATACAATATATAGTATCCCATCACCTTTGTCTAGTGAAAATATTTTCCTCCAGGCTGTTACTTATTATCTGATTATACTTGTGATGCCTTTCTTTGTTCAAAAGTTTTTATCATTAATGTGTTCAAACATAAATCCTAGCTGTTTTGGTTCTCGTTTAGTGCCAAGCAAGATGTCTTTTCCTGTCTCAGTTTAGTACTGTCATAGGGTTTTTACTTGCTGTGTGTTTTAGAACTTTAATTCACCTGGAGTTTAGTTTTGTTATAGTGTAATGCAGAGATCTAATTTTATTTTTTCCCAGATGGATAGCCAGTTGCACAAGTATCATTTATTAAATAGTTCATTTTTCTCCACCTATTTTAGGTGCTTTTATTACTTGTTGAATTCTTATTTATACTTGGGTCTATTTCTGGACTCTCTTGAGTTTCATTGTTCTATTTGTCTATTTTTATATCAGTACGACCCTGTTCTACTTGCTGTAGTTTTATAAAATCTTATGTCACCTGGTGGGACAAGTCCTCATTTGTAGTTGTTAATATTATTTCAGTTTTGGCCATTCACTCACATTTACTCTTTCTGAAAAGTTTGAGAATCAACTTACCAAGTTTCATTTAATACAAAAAGACAAATCCCAATCAAAGTTTGCTTGAAGTTGCCATAAGTTTATCAATTAATTTGTGGAGAACTGAATAATTACAGTACGAATTTTTCTATCTAGTAATACAGAATGCCTTCTATTTATTTATTTATTTGAGACAGGTCACCCGAACTGAAGTGCAGTGGTGCAATCAAGGCTCCCAGCAGCCTCCACCTCCCAGGTTCAAGCAATTCTCGTGCCTCAGCCTCCTAATTAGCTGGGATTAGAGGTGTGTGCCACCATGTCAGGCTAATTCTTATATTTTTAATAGAGATGGGGTTTCACCATGTTGGCCAGGCTGTTCTCTAACTCCTGGCCTCAAGTGATCCGCATGCCTTCACCTCCAAAAGTGCTGGGATTACAGGCATGAGCCACCGTGCCTGGTCTGCCTTCTTTTTATAATATTGATTTTATTTGTCATACACTAAAGTGTTTTTAGTTTCTTCATATAATTCTTACACATTTAGTTTTACATTTATTCCTAAACACCACCAGCATCTGATGAGGGCCTTCTCACAGTGTCATCCCATGATGGGAGCCAAACTCATCCTTTTACAGGGAACCCACTCCGTGATAATGGCATTAATGCATTCTTTGTTTTTCTTTTGAGACTGAGTTTCGCTCTGTCGTGGAGACTGAAGTGCAGTGGTGTGATCTCAGCTCACTGCAACCTCCGCCTCCCAGGTTCAAGTGATTCTTCTGCCTCAGTCTCCTGAATAGCTAGGACTACAGGCACCCGCCGCCATGCCTGGCTGATTTTTGTATTTTTATTAGAGACAGGGTTTCGCCATGTTCATCAGGCTGATCTTCAACTCCTGACCTCAGGTGATCCACCTGCCTCAGCTTCCCAAAGTGCTGGGATTAAAGGCATGAGCCACCGTGCCAGCCAATCCATTCTTGAGGGTGGAGCTTCCGTGATCCAAACACCTCTCATTAAGCCCCACGTCCCAACACTGCCACATTAGGGAGGAACTTGGGGCACATTCAAACCGTAGCACATAATATTGATATTGAGCCAGTTTGGTATTTCTGTTCCTTTATTGGTGCGTGATTTGTAGTTAAACCACTGATTATTTTGGGCTTTGGTCTAGGAGTAACCTGTATGAGTTTGTCTGTCTCTTCTCTGACCTACCTTGAGTGCTGTCATAGTAGGTTTCCTTTTTTTTTTTTTTTTAAGGGACAGAGTCTCATTCTGTTTCCCAGGCTAGAGTGCAGTGGCACAGTTATAGCTTACTGCCACCTCAAACTCCTGGGGCTCAAGCTACCCACCTGGCTGAGCCTTCCGAATAGCTAGGACTACAGGTGCGTGTCACCATGCCAGGCTAATTTTTCCATTTTTTGTAGAGATGACATCTTGCTGTTTAGCCCAGGCTGATCTCAAACTCCTGGCCTCGAGCAACCCTCTCGTCTTGACCTTCCAAAGCGCTGAGATTACAGGCGTGAGCCACGGTGCCCAGTCACTCTTAGGAGGTCTTAAATCTAGTAGTGTAGTCCCTGTTTTTAGGAGTGTGTTCTTCAAGAGATGCTTCTAGTTGTGACATCTAATAATGATATTTTGCTGTGGCTGTTAGTATAGTATACTATAGTATGGTATGGTATAGTATAGTATAGTATGTGTAGATGTCATTTTTGGTAGCATACATATTATTTCTGTTTTATAAACAAACAGATCTAAGAAAGATTAAATTACCCACTGTCACACTGGGTTGTGACAGAGTTATAAAACTTTAGTTTTAGTTATAAAGTCTTAAGCACTCTAGTTCAGTGTTCTGAGTGTGTGATTTCCTGTAAGGTTCAGGTTCTTGTGATCTTTGCTGAGTTCTTTGTGTTTCCCTAAATGTATTTCCCCATTTGGTTGATAATTTTGCAAATGCTCAAATGTTATGTTTGCTTAATACTATTATTTGGAATTTCGTCTCCTTTGTACATTTTTCTGGTGTTGATTCTTAAATTCAAATAAATTCTAGTTCCTAAAGAGCACCTGAGATACTAAAATGTGATTACTGCATGATGAGGTTCTTTACATGTTGCATTTTCAAGCAGTTGAATCTTTTTGGCCAACTTTCTTGCTTTTGAAATTCCCTAGGTGAATGATATCCTCATTTTAATGTTATTTACCTTTTTATAATAAGAAAGAAGTACAGGCTGGGTGCTGTGGCTCACGCCTGTAATCCCAGCACTTTGGGAGGCTGAGGCGGGCAGATCACAAGGTCAGGAGATCGAGACCATACTGGCTAACACAGTGAAACCCCGCCTCCACTAAAAATACAGAAATTAGCCGGGCGTGGTAGTGGACACCTGTAGTCCCAGCTACTTGGGAGACTGAGGCAGGAGAGTGGCGTGAAGGCAGGAGAATGGCGTGAACCCAGGAGGCAGAGCTTGCAGTGAGCTGAGATTGCGCCACTGCACTCCAGCCTAGGCGACAGAGTGAGACTCTGTCTCTAAATAATAAAAATAAAAAATAAGAAAGAAGTACAGTTTGGCCTGTTTAGTGGTTGTTAAGAAACCTTTCTTCCTTTTTTTTTTTTTTTTTTTTTTT
>NW_012106764.1:247960-250587 GCF_000951045.1 Mandrillus leucophaeus
GGAGGCTGAGGCAGGAGAATCGCTTGAACCCAGGAGGCAGAGGTTGCAGTGAGCCGAGATTGCGCCACTGCACTCCAGCCTGGGCGACAGAGCGAGACTCCGTCTCAAAAATAAATACGTAAATAAAATAAGGTGGAATTTGGCTCTTTATGTCAAAGGGCAAACTATAGGACACAAAGAGAAGTTTGTGTGCAACCTCTGTAAAGTGGCTGAAACTGGCTTAAGATCTGCAACTGCATATCAGAAAAGAATGTTTCTAAGGCTGGTCCTCTGTGCAATCACAGTTATAGTGGTCTGGGTTGTAAATCAGAGTTAGGAGGGGTCTGATAATTTGCAAGAGTGTGATTTTTTTCTTGTAGCTGTAGGCATTTAGAAATTTGCCTTGCCAGCCAGGCCCTGAATCCCGGACCTGTAAACAACTTTTGTTTCCTTAACCTTAGGGTCCATCTTAGTTGATAAAGGGATGTCTATTTTGGTCTTTCAGGTTACAAGGGAAAAAACATTGAGGAAAATGAAATGAGGGAAATGTTGTAATTGTCTGCAGTTCAATGGATTATATCCTTCCTTTTTCTCCTTTCCAGGATATAAGCTTTTAAAATATTACTTTTTTTTTTTTTTTGACCGAATTTTGCTCTTGTTGCCCAGGCTGGAGTGCAATGGCACGATCTTGGCTCACCGCAACCTCCGCCTCCCAGGTTCAAGCCATTCTCCTGCCTCAGCCTCCTGAGTGGCTGAGATTACAGGCATGCGCCACCATGCCCGGCTAATTTTGTATTTTTAGTAGAAACAGGGTTTCTCCATGTTGGTCAGGCTGATCTTAAACTCCTGACCTCAGGTGATTCACTTGCCTTGGCCTCCCAAGGTGCTGGGATTACAGGTGTGAGAAACAGCACCCTGCCTTTTTTTTTTTTTTTTGGAGACATAGTTTCTCTCTTGTTGCCCAGGCTAGAGTGCAGTGGCTCAGTCTTGGCTCACTGTAACCTCTGCATCCCAGTTCAAGCGATTCTCCTGCCTTAGCCTTCAGAGTAGCTGGGATTGCAGGCACACACCACCATGCCTGGCTAAGTTTTTGTATTTTTAGTAGAGACAAGGTTTGACCATGGCCAGGCTGGTCTTGAACTCCTGATCTTAGGTGATTCGCCCACCTTGGCCTCCCAGAGTGTTGGGATTACAGGCGTGAACCACGGCATCTGGCCTGGAGATAGAGTTTCACTCTTGTTGCTCAAGCTGGAGTGCAGTGGCGCGATCTCGGCTCACTCCAAGCCCCTTCTCCCAGGTTCAAGCCATTCTCCTGCCTCAGCCTCCCTAGTAGCTGAGATTACAGGCGCGTGCAACCACGCCTGGCTAATTTAAAATATTACTCTTTAATTAGAAAAAGAAACATGCTTCACGCTAATTTGGAGGTTTTCTGCAAAAGCTTTCTACTTAAGAAAATATTTAGCTTCATTGAGAACTTCCATACTTTAATATGTGGATTTGCGATGAAATATGCATGGTCAAATGCAATGCACACATTTACAGATACTGTGAGTGCAAACTAAAAATGAGATTAGGAATCCACTAGCAATTTAAGTCAGATGTTATACTCAGCTTTCTCCCGCTAGACATAATTTTTTTCTTAATGATAAGCTTCCTTTAAGAGTGATTACAGGAAAAACCCTTTTTTCTAACCTCTATAGGTGGGACTGGAAGAAATTCTAAAAAGTTGGCCAGTAAATATCTGGGCAGTGTATTCTTACAGTCAAAGGAAAGTAAATTCCCCAGGGATGGCAGGTATTTTTTTCTGGGAAATCCTTATCAGATGTCTTATTTACATTATAGATGTTCCTCAACTTAAAATGTGGTTGTGTAGTAAGTCAAAGTGTGTTTTAAACTTACAGTACAGTATTTTCAGTTTACGGTGGATTTGGAGGTAACCCCCATCATAAATGAGGAGCGTACTGAATGTGTATGCTTTCACACCATTGTAAAGTCGAAAAATTGTAAATTAAACCATCTTCAGTCAGAGATTGTCTGTAATTGGTAAAAGTACTATTAGAGCTGTTTTGAGGTCGGGTGTGGTGCCTCAGGCCTGTAATGCCAGCACTTTGGGAGGCCAAGGCGGGCGGATCATTTGAGGTCAGGAGTTCAAGACCAGCCTGGACAACATGATGAAACCCCGTCTCTACTAAAAATACAAATATTAGCTGGGCATGGTGGTGGGTGCCTATAGTCCCAGCTACTTGGGAGGCTGAGGCAGGAGAATCACTTGAACCCAGGAGACAGAGGTTGCAGTGAGCCGAGATTGCACCACTGCACTCCAGCCTAGGTGATGGACCAAGATTCCGTCTAAAAAAAAAGAAATGTTTTGAAACAGATAATAGACTTACATAAAGTGTTGCTGGGATATTGTGGGCTCTAAAGCTGTTGTTTGCAGCAGGCACCAGACTGGTGCATCTGGATGACCGCCTCCCCGCCGCGCCATAGTACCTGCAGCATTTGGGGGTGTTTGGGTGAAGGTAGATTGTTGACAGCATGTAACCAGCATTTAGATTTTAAGGCTTTCTCTTTAGATATGGGTTCATGGCAAAAAAAAAAAAAAAAAGATTTTAAGGTTTAGTAGTCTTATGGAGAATGCAACATAACCT
>NW_012106764.1:253154-255435 GCF_000951045.1 Mandrillus leucophaeus
AAGGAGAAATAGAAGAGGTTAGGGCTTCATCTGAGTGATTTGATGTATACAAAGATTCATGTTACCTTTGCTGTGTGCCTTTCTCCAAGTATTCTCTTAAGAACTGAATTAACTGATTCCTAGGCTTTTAGACCACCTGCAACAATATCTGGGTTGTAGTGATACATGAGAGACTTAAGATATTGCTTCTTCCTAGAAATAAGATGAGTATGTAACTTGTATGTTCTACAGTGACATTAAGAATTTATCATTTAATTAACAAGACTAAGTGAGCATTTCCTAAGAGTAACAAGAGCTCTGTGCCTATCCATTAAATCTGGAAGTTTCCAATTATTGTGTCTGAGCTCCTGGACTTCCTGAAGGTTTCTAAGCCTGGTCTTCATCTTTGATCATTTTCCATTCCTTCTATTGTAGGGAATGCAAATTGATTCAAAATGGCTGAGATGAATTAAAATAAATAAAAATACTGGAATTGACCAATTACAGAATAAAATTAGACGGTGAAAATTCCAGTGTACTTTTTCTATAGGGTCCATTTGGCATGTAAGTCAGATACTATAATCCTCTATTATCTGAGAAACCATCTGTAAAATGTTAGAGGGACATCCAGGCCTTACACAGATGAGGAAACAATCTCTTTAGTGACTTCTAACTCACTCTTAAGTTTTATTTATTCTATTTTCTTGCCATTGCTTCTGAAGAAGCAGCTTCCCCAAGCAGACAGTCATCAAGTCATTAAAGACTTTAAGTTATGCAAATATAAAGAATTGCATTTATTAATTAGTAGTGAGGCTCAAGTCATTTTATAGATGCAAGTCACTATTGCATTCTTTGTTAATATAACCATTTTACATCCTCTGTATCAGCACATTGCTTGGCACTTTGTAGACAGCAAATACTTATGGATTTACAGTAAGTTGAAGTGTTGCCTGAATTAAGGTTTTCTTACATGGATGTTGTCATCCAAAAGGCCACCAGGATGGCTACATAGTAGAAAGAGGAGCTTTATTGGTGATATCAGTTTGCATACTGGGTAGAGAGTCTCTGGCATAGATTGTGCTCCATCTTTGAGGAGGAGATGGGCAGGTTGGGTTTTACGCTTCACGTGGTCTAATATATAGTAGTCTTAAATATGAAGCCGGTTTGGGAGAAAGGCTATACATATTTACGAGGGGAATTGGGCACATGTGCAATGGATAAACATATATGTAACATTCATCCCATGTTTACTTTGGGGTGGGCTTTTAGCGTTAAAATAAGGTGGAATTGCTGGGTGCGGTGGTTCACACCTGTAATCCCAGCACTTTGGGGGGCCAAGGCCGGCTGATCATGAGGTCAAGTGATCGAGACCATCCAGGCCAATATGGTGAGACCCTGTCTCTACTAAAAATATAAAACTTAGCTGGGCATGGTGCCGCATGCCTGTAATCCCAGCTACTCTGGAGGCTGAGGCAGGAGAATCGCTTGAACCCAGGAGGCAGAGGTTGCAGTGAGCCGAGATTGCGCCACTGCACTCCAGCCTGGGCGACAGAGCGAGACTCCGTCTCAAAAATAAATACGTAAATAAAATAAGGTGGAATTTGGCTCTTTATGTCAAAGGGCAAACTATAGGACACAAAGAGAAGTTTGTGTGCAACCTCTGTAAAGTGGCTGAAACTGGCTTAAGATCTGCAACTGCATATCAGAAAAGAATGTTTCTAAGGCTGGTCCTCTGTGCAATCACAGTTATAGTGGTCTGGGTTGTAAATCAGAGTTAGGAGGGGTCTGATAATTTGCAAGAGTGTGATTTTTTTCTTGTAGCTGTAGGCATTTAGAAATTTGCCTTGCCAGCCAGGCCCTGAATCCCGGACCTGTAAACAACTTTTGTTTCCTTAACCTTAGGGTCCATCTTAGTTGATAAAGGGATGTCTATTTTGGTCTTTCAGGTTACAAGGGAAAAAACATTGAGGAAAATGAAATGAGGGAAATGTTGTAATTGTCTGCAGTTCAATGGATTATATCCTTCCTTTTTCTCCTTTCCAGGATATAAGCTTTTAAAATATTACTTTTTTTTTTTTTTTGACCGAATTTTGCTCTTGTTGCCCAGGCTGGAGTGCAATGGCACGATCTTGGCTCACCGCAACCTCCGCCTCCCAGGTTCAAGCCATTCTCCTGCCTCAGCCTCCTGAGTGGCTGAGATTACAGGCATGCGCCACCATGCCCGGCTAATTTTGTATTTTTAGTAGAAACAGGGTTTCTCCATGTTGGTCAGGCTGATCTTAAACTCCTGACCTCAGGTGAT
>NW_012106764.1:257650-260876 GCF_000951045.1 Mandrillus leucophaeus
TATAACTTATGATATATAATATATAAAATGTGTGTGTAATATAGTATATAATTTATAATATATGTAATATAGTATAAAATTTATAATATATTATCATATATTAAAAATATAAATATATGGCTGGGTGTGGTGGCTCACGCCTGTAATCCCAGCACTTTGGGAGGCTGAGGTGGGCGAATTACCAGGTCAGGAGATCAAGACCATCCTGGCTAACATGGTGAAACCCTGTCTCTACTAAAAATAAAAAAATTAGCCGGGTGTGGTGGCGGGCGCCTGTAGTCCCAGCTACTTGGGAGGCTGAGACAGGAGAATGGCGTGAACCCGGGAGGCGGAGCTTGCAGTGAGCCGACACTGCACGCTAGCCTGGGCGACAGTCTCAAACAAACTATACACACACATATGTATATATGTGGAGGTTATAGGGAGCTGAAATCGTGCCACTGCCCGCCAACCTGGGTAACAGAGTGAGACCCTGTCTCCAAAAACAAAACAAAAAAAAAGTGAGAGAAATTGAACAAGATATAGTTTGAGATTTGACCCCATAAAGTTGTCAACATTTGCCTAGTTGGAGTAAAATAGAATGCCATTTTGTACTCATTGTGAACATGGTGCTTTTTTCTCCCTCCAAATCTTAGTGCATGATCCGTAAAGGTTATTGAATTGTTTTTCAACTTCTTAAAGGAGAAATTTCAGTTAAAATTTTAGGCACTTATTCTAAGTGAATTGAGTGTATATATTTGTCACTAGAAAATTACTATCTTTAGGCCGGGCATGGTGGCTCATGCCTGTAATCCCAGCGCTTTGGGAGGCCGAGGTGGGCAGATCACCTGAGGTTAGGAGATGGAAACCAGCCTGGCCAACATGGTAAAACCCGTCTCTACTGAAAATACAAAAATTAGCCAGGCATGGTGGCGCCTGTAATCCCAGCTACTCGGGAGGCTGAGGTACGAGAATTGCTTGAACCCGGGAAGCGGAGGTTGCAGTCAGCAGAGATGGTGCTCCAGCCTAGGCGACAGAGCAAGACCCTGTCTGAACAACAACAAAAAAAGTTACTATTTTTAGTTCAATAGTAGCTTATAATTGTAGCTACAGTATTTGTAAGTTGCTGTGGTTTTGAATGTTGCTCTTAAGACTGTTGTTAGTTACCCACTAAGTTTTAATTGCAAGGAAAATTCAGAGAATGTGAAAAAGTTTTGGTTAAGGCTGGAAAATATCTATTCTTGCTTTCCTCAAAATTGGCTTCGGTGATTACTTAATGACAGCAGAATGCTTTGAAAATATGCTCTTTAAAGTCTAGCTATTATTAAAATGCCATAATAATTTATATGTAAGTGATAGTGGCTTTTTTGTTGTTGCTGTAACTGTGGTAAGAGGAAAGCATTATTAGCAAAATCCTTAAGAAAAATATAGTATAAAAAGCTGGTAAATAGATAATTTACAAAAATGGAATGTGAATGAGAACATGAGACACCTGTGTATAGGTTTGACATCTTTATATTCATTTGAATTCTTTGTTTCCTTGGACTTTGCAAGTAAGGTGGTTTTTTCTTTTTGACAAACCGTATAGTAATAATTATTATTATTATTTGAGATGGAGTCTCATTCTGTCGCCCAGGCTGGAGTACAGTGGTGTGATCTTGGCTCACTGCAACTTCTGCTGCCTGGGTTCAAGTGATTCTTCTGCCTCAGCCTCCTGAGTAGCTGGGATTACAGGCATGAGCCACCACGCCTGGCCCCTAATTATTGTTTGTAAATTAAACAAATTTTTTTGTAGAGGCCATGTGCTGTGGCTCTTGCCTATAATTTCAGCACTTTGGGAGGCAGAGGTTAAGGGATTGCTTGAGACCAGGAGTTTGAGACCATTCTGGGCAACATAGTGAGACCCCATCTCTATAAAAAAATTAAAATAAAAATTAGCCGGGTGTGGTGGCACATTCCTGTAGTCCCAGCTACTCAGGAGGCTGAAGTGGGAGGATCGCTTGAGCCCAGGAGGTTGAGATTGCAGTGAATGGTGATTGTGCTGCTGCACTCCACTCTGAGTGAAAGAGCAAGACCCCATCTCAGTCAATCAATCAGTAATAAAATACAACAAAAAATAAAATTTTTTGTAGAGACGAGGTCTTGCTGTGTTGCCCAGGCTGGTCTTGAACTCCTGGCCTCAAGCAGTCCTTCTGCCTTGGCCTTCCAAAGCACTAGGATTATAGGCATGAGCCACCATGCCAGCTAAATTATTTTTTAAAAGATTATTTGTATATATCTACAATTTCCAACTAGTTTCTCATTTATTTATTTATTTTTTTGAGACACAGTCTCACTCTGTTGCCTGGGCTGGAGTGCAGTGGTATGATCACGGCTCACTGCAGCCTGAATCTCCCAGGCTCAGGCAATCCTCCTGCCTCAGCCTTCTGAGTAGCTGGAACCATAGGCATGCACTACCACGCCCAGCTAATTTTAAAAAAATTATTCATAGAGATGGAGTCTCCCTGTGTTGCCCAGGCCGGACTTGAACTCCTGGTCTCAAGCAATCCTCCTTCCTTTGCTTCACGTGATCCTCACTCCTTGGCCTCACCAGCTGTTGGGATTACAGGCGTGAGCCATCACCTAAAGTGATACCAGACCCAACACCCATTTTAATGCAATATAAAGCTTGCAAAATTGAACTCTCCCATGTCAGGAAGCAAACTGTGTTCTAATTTCTAAATTACTAACTGGGCTTCTAAATGTATCTGTTCATACAGTAGAGCATTACAGAGTGCTCTGTATATTGTTGGTGTTTCACTGAGTGTTTGCCATTGTTTAGTACTGTTTGTCTTTCCATTTATTCAATATTACCATATGCTATAATCACTAGACCAGAATAGAGCATTCGGCAAGCAAAGAGTTCCAAGTAGGAGTCAAAATAAACTGGGAAATAAAATTGCCATAAAATTTTGTGGATAGTAGTTGAAAAATGCTTTTCAAAAAGGGTCTATAGTAAGTGGGAAGGTAGGTCACACCTCATTTTTTATAAAGTTCTTTCTGCACGCAACTTTCAGAAGTTTGTGTATACTCAGTGATTAAAGTAGGCATTTATAAATGGTGTGGGAATAATTTTAAATTGAGTTTAAGGAGTTAAACAATTTTGTACTTATTTCTATTTTCTGTAAATGATGGGAGTTTTTTTTAAAAAACCTTTAATAAAATACACTTTTGATCATTTCTTCTTCTGTTTTTTTTTTTTTTTTTT
>NW_012106764.1:260926-267264 GCF_000951045.1 Mandrillus leucophaeus
TTTGAGACGGGGTCTTGCTCTGTCACCCAGGCTGGAGTGCAGTGGTGCGATCTCGGCTCACTGCAAGCTCCGCCTCCCAGATTCAAGCCATTCTTCTGCCTCCCGAGTAGCTGGGATTACAGGCACCCGCAACCACACCTGGCTAATTTTTTGTATTTTTAACAGAGACAGGGTTTCACCATGTTGTTCAGGCTGGTCTCGAACTCCTGACCTCATGATCCACCCACCTCGTCCTCCCAAAATGTTGGGATTACAGGCATGAGCCACTGTGCCCAGCCAGGATATATTTACATGAACATTATAGCTATGAAGAATAAAGATACCCATTAAGAAACTGGATTATGTGAAATATCTTAAATTTTTCTTTATTATTTAACATACAAGCAAAACTTCTTTATTGTAGAAAAATTAGAATATAGAAATTGATACAAAGGAAAAAAGTATAATCCCACCACTGGGTTGAATGAATTCTGATATTTTTCTTATGTGTGCTTCTTCCAGAAATATGGCTACACACACCTTTCTGCAGGAGAGCTGCTTCGTGATGAAAGGAAGAACCCAGATTCACAGTATGGTGAACTTATTGAAAAGTACATTAAAGAAGGAAAGATTGTACCAGTTGAGATAACCATCAGTTTATTAAAGAGGGTAAGGAGTGTGAATGAATGCCAACCAGTTCAAACCAGCGAGGAAACAAGAAATTAAATTTACCTTTTGGCCAGGCAGTTGCTCATACTTGTAATCCCAGCACTTTGGGAAGCCAAGGCAAGAGGATCACTTGAGGCTGGGAATTCAAGACCAGCCTGGACAACCTAGTGAAACCCCATCTCTACAAAAAAATTTTTTTAAAAGCCAGGAGTGGTGGCATATGCCTGTAGTCCCAGCTGCTTGTGAGACTGAGGCAGAAGGATTGCTTGACCCCAGAAGTTCAAGTCCAGCCTGGGAAACATAGTGAGACCTCCTCTCAAAAATAAATAAACAAACAACATTAATAATAAAAATAAATCCACCTTTCATGTGTGTAATGAAAAATATCAAAAGTTTTGTTTTGTTTTGAGACAGTGTCTTTGTCACCCAGGCTGGTGTGTAGTGTCCTGATCATAGCTCACTGCAGCCTCAACCCTCCAGGCTTAAGCCATCTTCCCACCTCAGCCACCTGAATAGCTGGGACTACAGGTACATGCCACCACACCCAACTAATTTTTTTCTACTTTTTGTGGAGACAGGGTCTCACTATGTTGCCTAGGCTAGGCTGGAACTCCTGGGCTGAAGTGATCCTCTCACCTCGGCCTCCCAAAGTGCTGGGATTACAGGAGAGAGCCACCACATGTGGCTCCGAGTATTGAATTTCTTGCTTGTGGAAGGTGGTTATGCTTGAGAATGGCAGAACTAGAAACTTTGCTTTCACCTGGGAAGAAATCGGACCGTGGCAAGGATTCTCTACTTTGATTTAGGATCACCTGTAGCTCAACTTAACATCCATTTATGTGCACTTGGTCCTTTCTTCCCAACATTCAGACAGTTACTCTCTTCCATTTCTGTTTCTTCTTTTATCCTCCCTCCCCTGCTCCCTTTTCTTTTTTGCTTTCTTTTGTTCTTTTTTGTTTTGTTTTGTTTTGAGTTAGAGTCTCACTCTGTTGCCAGGCTGGAGTACAGTGGCGCAATCTTGGCTCACTGCAACCTTCGCCTCCCGGGTTCAGGAGATTCTCCTGTCTCAGCCTCCAGAGTAGCTGGGATTACAGGTGTGCACTACCACGCCCAGCTAATTTTTGTATTTTTAGTAGAGACGTGGTTTCACCATGTTGGCCAGGATGATCTCGATCTCTTGACCTGGTGATCTGCCCGCCTCAGCCTCCCAAAGTGCTAGGATTACAGGCGTGAGCCACCGTGCCTGGCCCCTAAACCTCTTTCTTCTTTCTCGTGTTTTTGTTTTTTGTTTTTTGTATTTTGGAGATGGAGTTTCGCTCTGTCGCCCAGGCTGGAGTGCAGTGGCGCAAACTCGAGTCACTGCAAGCTCCGTCTCCTGGGTTCACGCCATTCTCCTGCCTCAGCCTTCCGAGTAGCTGGGACTACAGGCGCCCACCAACATGCCCGGTGAATTTTTTTTTTAAATTTTTTAGTAGAGACGAGATTTCACTGTGTTAGCCAGGATGGTCTCGCTCTCCTGACCTCATGATCCACCCTCCTCGGCCTCCCAAAGTGCTGGGATTACAGCGTGAGCCACAGCGCATGGCCCTTCCTCTTTTTTAACCCACGTCCTTCTCATCATTGATGTTCGCTCAGCCATGGTGTCTACTTTTCTGGTGCATCACCAGCTTCAATGTGAAATGCTAAGACTTAATAGCTTTCAAAACTAAAATATGTCACATCTGAGGCTTGGTGCAGTGGCTGATGCCTGTAATCCTAGCACTTTGGGAGGCCGAGGCAGGGAGATCACTTGAGGTCAGGAGTTCGAGACCAGTCTGGCCAACATGGTGAAACCCCGTCTCTACCAAAAAATATAAAAAATTAGCCAAGTGTGGTGGCATACACCTGTAATCCCAGTTACTCGGGGGGCTGAGGCAGAAGAATGGCGTGAACCTGGGAGGCAGAGGTTTTGGTGAGCTGAGATCATGCTACTGCACGCCAAGCTGGGTGACAGAGTGAAACTCCATCTCTTAAAAAAAAAAAAGTCCGGGCATGGTGGCTCACACCTGTAATCCCAGCACTTTAGGAAGCCAAGGTGGGTGAATCACGAGGTCAGGAGTTCAAGACCAACCTGGCCAACATGGTGAAACCCCATCTCTACTAAAAATACAAAAATTAGCCAGGCGTGGTGGCAAGTTCCTGTAATCCCAGCTACACAGGAGGCTGAGGCAGGAGAATCGCTTGAACCCGGGAGGTGGAGGTTGCAGTGAGCCGGGATCAAGCCACTGCACTCCAGTCAGGGAAACATGAGCGAAACTCTGTCTCGAATGAATGAATGAATGAATGAATGAATGAATGAATGAATGTATGTCACATCTGAAAAACAGACACCTTGTATTTACTAGGTAACTTTTCATTCTAGATTCCTAAAACTATAATCATTAACAGGTATTTTCACATATAAGAACAGTGAGGAAGAAAAAGAAGTGCAATATTGGGAACAACAAGAAATAGCTGAAGCCTGATGGAAAAGAGCTATATAAGCATCTGGTTGGAACTAAAGACATTGGGGATGAAAAGTGGCTCATAAACACTTTCTTACATCTTGTCTCAGAGGTTGAAGTAACCTGCTTCCGTTGCAAAATAAACAAATCCTCTCTCCCCATTCCCTCTCTCTAATGTCCTTTCTCTGCTCTATAAAGCAGAGAAAGCATTGTGAAAGAGCAGACTATATGGTTTTTACTTTTTCACTCTCTACTTTTTAACCCTTTGCAGTCAGATTCTGTTTCCATCTCCATTGCAGCTGCTCTTGCATGTTACCAATGATGATCTCTATCAAATAATACTTTTAGTCATTATTTTTCTTGTAGTAGTTAACTCTGATCAGTCTGTTTGAAAATCATTCCTCTGTTGTTCTTTATGACAGCATCTCTTTTTCTTCTCCCTACTGAGTGACTGCTATTTCTCAATCCTCTTTAATAGTTATTCTTTTGCAAGTTTCCAAAACCATGATGCTTCTCGGGGTTTTATACTTGGTCTTCTTCGGCTCTCATTTTATGTGTTTCTTTCTGGATGGTTTTAGCCATACCCAAAGCTTTCACTATGCTAATGTTGCTAAAGTCTATAGCTCTAAAACAAAATGTTTTGAATTCTAGACATATATTTTTAATTACCTGACTACTAGGCCTCTATCTGAATGTCTCACAAGTGTCTCAAAATCAGCATGTCAGAGGCTGAGTGTATTGTCTAAAATGTGATCTTCCTTTGCTTCCTGTCTTGCTTAATGGTTCTACCATCTACCTAGCCATTCAAGGCAGAAATCTGGGAATCAATCTATATCTCCTGCCTTTTCCTTACTTTCCCAAATCCATTCAGTGAGCATATCTTTCCAATTATCTTTCTTTTAATCCTCTTCTGTTAGTCTCTTCTCTATCATTACTATCACCTTAGTTCACATCCTCTTTTTTTCTTTTGTTTTTTTTTTTTTTGAGGCAGAGTCTCGCTCTGTCACCCAGGCTGGAGTGCAGTGGCACAATCTCGGCTCACTGCAACCTGCACCTTCTGGGTTCAAGTAATTCTCTGCCTCAGCCTCTTGAGTAGCTGGGATTACAGGTACCAGCCACCATGCCCAGCTAATTTTTGTATTTTTAATAGAGATGGGGTTTCACCGTCTTGGCCAGGCTGGTCTTGGACTCCTGACCTCATGATCTACCCACCTTGGCCTCTCAAAGTACTAGGATTACAGGTGTGAGCCACTGCACCCGGCCACATCCTCTTTTTTTCTTACCTGGACTATCAGTAGAGACTCCTAGTTAGTCTTTTTGCTTTTAATCCATCTCTGTCCCCTTCTGATTAATCCTCTTCAGTGCAGTCAGAGTGATTTTTTTTCTAAAAGGCAATATGAGCCTGTTATTTTACTGCCTAAAATTCTTAAATGTTCCTCTATTGCTTCCAGAATAACACTCAAACTCCTTGGTGTCTCATACAAAGTTCTTCATGAGTCTTACTCCTTGCTTACTTTCCAGTCATATCTCCCACCACTCTCCACACATATCCTAAGAGTCAGTTGTGCCGGCTAATAGATTCATTTAAGCAGTTTTGCTTTCTCATTTATATTTCCAGTTTCCACTATCTGGAGGACGCTGATCCCTATCTGCCTACACGTGCCATTTCATTATTCAGGATTCAGTTCCACTGCCACTTCTTTGGAAAAGCTTTCTTTGGCAGTTTCCTTGCAGTTTGTGCTGACTTCTTTGTTTTACTATAGCATCCTTTGCATACTTGATTATAGAACTTAGCACATGTGTGTATACATATTTGTCGTGCACTCAACTGTGACTCCCCCCAGGGACAAGAGTCATGACCTTGCTCTTCATGTTCCCTGATGGTAGACCTCGAATGAGTGTATGCTGAATGAGTATGATATTGATGTGCGTTCTTCAGATATCTTCCACTACCCTAGTTGTGGTAGAAAGGCTATAGCAGAGGCCCAAAAGCATTCTGCTGAAGTTTTGCAAATATCAAAGAAGCTAGATGATAGGTTAAAACCAATTCTCAGATAAAGGGATCATGGGTCCTGACAGCCATTGTTCTTGAGGAACCGGAGAAGTTTGAACTTGAGAGTACTGAATGTCAGTTCGTTTTGGAATAGAGGCTCCTCTAAGGTTTATTACAGTCATGTACTTGCGCTTATCCTGTGGTGATTGAAGTGGCAAGGATTTGGAGATTTGAGATTTCTGTCTCATATTTACATATTCCCACATTCTACCTAAATTCACGCTTTGGAAGAGGATGGTGAAATGGGTTGTTCTTGCTATCTTTCTGAATGTGTTCTTTTGTTCCCTTTGTTTTGGGGCAGCCAGTGACATTTGGGTTTAATTAGCTTCCATTAAAAAGTATTTTATCCTACATTAATAATTAATGCTAATGGTCTTTTATATTTGTCCAAAGCTTTGTGTTGTTGGACTTGAATTACATGAATAGCAGAGTTGAGCACCTGTAGAAGTAATATACTTTCCACTACAGCAAAACGACTTGGGAAGAGCAAAGGGAACACAAGACCGGGTCTCTAGTTGCTGAAGCAAAGATAATGGTTAATGGTTATTTTCCTCTTATTGCTGCTTTTATTGCTTATTTATAACTTTGTGAATGTGTATGTGAAAGTAACATACACTTAACTGTAGAAAATTTGGAAACCATAGAAAAAAATTGTGTGTAAAAATGAGATGGTTGTGAGAGGAGCACATACCCATAACCACACCAGCTTGAGGCAACCATGTTAATACATTGATAGATTTCCTTCTAGTCTTTTTTTGCTATGTACCCTCCACCCTTTACTTAGGGTTTAAATAATAATAATAAAACAAACACCCATGTATACACTACCATGCTTGAGAAATTTCATTTTGTTAATGTAGTATTGAACCTAAATCTTCTTTTTCCTTTAGGAAATGGATCAGACAATGGCTGCCAATGCTCAGAAGAATAAATTCTTGATTGATGGGTTTCCAAGAAATCAAGACAACCTTCAAGGTTGGAACAAGACCATGGATGGGAAGGCAGATGTATCTTTCGTTCTGTTTTTTGACTGTAATAATGAGGTAATGAAAATCTTCATCTGCCCACATAGGCTTTAAGCAACTGTTAGTCAACTATTGGAAAAAAACAAAGGAATTTTTTAGTTACATTTTATATTGGCAGCAGTGTTTTTT
>NW_012106764.1:268204-269456 GCF_000951045.1 Mandrillus leucophaeus
GCGTTTTGCAATGTTGGCCGGGCTTGTCTCGAACTCCTGACCTCAGGTGATCCACCTGCCTTAGCCTCCCAGAGTGCAGAGCCTCCCAGGGATTGTAGGCATGAGCTACCATGCCTGGCCTTTTGCATTGTTTTAAAACGCAACTCTCGTCTTCCAACTCCCAAAAATATGTTTTCATTTACCCTTCAAAGTTAACTTTAGAATGCTACCACAGCTTTATAACTAAGGAATGTTTATTCACAATTAACAAGGGATGTTTTATTCAAATGCAAATATGTTGACTCAAATATTTGGAAATTTATGGAATTATCAAAAAGCAGGCAAAAATGAAACAAAATTTGAGGCATGTAATTCATACCTAATAAGTTAATAATAGATCTGAGATGGGACCATACACATACAGATCTTTTTATTGCAGTTTGAAAAAAAATACACAGGAAAAACTGAGTCATGAATGAATTCTTATTATGCTCTGTACTTATTTAACCTAATTTATATAAATTGAACCACATGTTTAATTTTAAAAGGACTTTGCATGTTGATTAATGAATTAGACACACTGGGTTTATTGCAGGGGTTTTTTTTGGTCATCTCTTTAAACTCTTGTTTTCTTTTCAGGTTAAAAGAATGGCAAATTCATATCTTTATGTTTTTGATAACTTTATATCTCTTTTTAGATTTGTATTGAACGATGTCTTGAGAGGGGAAAGAGTAGTGGTAGGAGTGATGACAACAGAGAGAGCTTGGAAAAGAGGTACTTTGCAGTTTTTACATACAACCACTTCAATCCCAGACCTGCCCTATTTGGTATAGGAAAAAAAAGAGTCACATTTAAACATGTAAAATGGCTTGTTTAAGATGTTAAGTCAATCGGTCGGGGCAGATCCAGTGTTCTGTGAGCTCTTCTATAACATATAGAAGAAAGGATAGATACCTAGAACCTTGCAATATTTACTTTTGCAGAATTCAGACATACCTTCAGTCAACAAAGCCAATTATTGACTTATATGAAGAAATGGGAAAAGTCAAGAAAATAGATGCTTCTAAATCTGTTGATGAAGTAAGTGTTCCTAGCCTGTCTTTAAAAAAATATGTCAAATAAAAACGTGATTATTTGTTTTGGGGTAGGCAGGAGAAAAAGAAATACTATCACAGATTAGTTAGTTTTTCAAGACACTGGAAGCCGGGCATGGTGGCTCATGCCTGTAATCCCAGCACAGGAGTTCGAGACCAGCCTGGGCAACATACTGGG
>NW_012106764.1:269630-270835 GCF_000951045.1 Mandrillus leucophaeus
ATAAATTCTTGATTGATGGGTTTCCAAGAAATCAAGACAACCTTCAAGGTTGGAACAAGACCATGGATGGGAAGGCAGATGTATCTTTCGTTCTGTTTTTTGACTGTAATAATGAGGTAATGAAAATCTTCATCTGCCCACATAGGCTTTAAGCAACTGTTAGTCAACTATTGGAAAAAAACAAAGGAATTTTTTAGTTACATTTTATATTGGCAGCAGTGTTTTTTGAATTGGTGGATTGGATGGACAGAACAGCACTGTCTTGCTGTTGGAGTATTAAAAACTATTTGGCATTGGCAGCCTTGGGGAGCTAAATTTTCCTTTATTTTCAAAATAACAAGAATCAGTTTTGATTTTTAAAAAATAAGAACTGACATACATAATAATATTAGGTAAGAAGCTGAACTACTTTCTTAGGTAGACATTATTATCAAAGAGTATCTTGCCTTAGGGTGTTGCTTACTGGAAGAGAAACACGTTTCTGAGAAGTTGGGAAAACTTTCTGTTTTAAAGAAACATAGAGGGCCGGGTGTGGTGGCTCACGCCTGTAATCCTAGCACTTTGGGAAGCCAAGGCAGGCGATCATCTTAGGTCAGGAGTTCAAGACCAGCCTGGCCAACATGGTGGAACCCCGTCTCTACTAAAAATACAAAAATTAGCCTGGCGTGGTGGCACACGCCTATAATCCCAGCTACTTGGGAGGCTGAGGCAGGAGAATTGCTTGAACTTGGGAGGCAGAGGTTGCAGTGAGCCAAGATTGCGCCACTGCACTCCAGCCTGGGCAACAGAGCAAGACTGTCTCAAAAAAAGAAAAAAAAAAAGAAATGTACAGGATAGCCTGATTTGTCTTAAGAGTGAAATGATCTTGAAAAAAGCAAAAAAATGTACTTTTCTTTCTGGTAGTTCTAATAACGAAGTCAGACATACTTTTGAATAACTAAATACATTTCTCAGAATCATTTAATTAAGAAGCCTGAAGTAGTTAGTACCTTGAAGGAAGTTGATTGTTCTTAGGTTGAACTGTAAATGTGCCTCTGGTGGAGAGACTTGCTGCGGCCTTTGCGTTTATTTTATTTTATTTTATTTTATTTTTTATTTTATTTTATTTCATTTCTTTTCTTTTCTATTTTATTTTATTTGAGATGGAGTCTCACTTTCTTGCCCAGGCTGGAGTGCAGTGGCATGATCTCGGCTCACTGCAACCT
>NW_012106764.1:273895-288100 GCF_000951045.1 Mandrillus leucophaeus
TTCCAAGATTTGGGCTGGGGGCACTAGGGGTTCAGAGCCTGACAGAATTGTCAGCTTTATTCTGACATAATCTAAGGGTATGGGGCAAGGATCACATCTAATGCTTGTGTTCCTTATACTCTGTTATATAGTATTATTCATGATTCAGCTGATCTTAACAAAATTCCTAGCAGTGGAACCTTGAAATGCATGTGGCTAGATTTATGCTAAAATGATTCAGTTAGCATTTCAGTAACACTTCAAAAGTTTTTTTTCTTTGTTTTCTAGACTTAATAAAAGGTTAGAATTAATTAGAAGAAGCAATCTAGTTAAATTTCCCATTTGTGTTTTATTTTCTTGAATACTTTTTTCATAGTTATTTGTTTAAAAAGATATAAAAATCATTGCACTTTGGTCAGAAAATTAATAAATATATCTTATAAATGTTTGATTCCCTTCCTTGCTATTTTTATTCAGTAGATTCTTGTTTGGCATCATGTTGAAGCACCAAAAGATAAATGATTTTTAAAAGGCTATAGAGCCCAAAGGAATATTCTTTTACATCAATTCTTCCTTTAAAAATCTCTGAGAAATTTGTTTTCGCCTTACTTTTTTTTTCCTCTGTCACCAATGCTAAGTGGTATCCAAGATTCTTAATATGAGATTTAAAATCTTAAAATGTTTCTTATTTTCAGCACTTAGGTCATTTGGTACACAGGGTCAAATAGGGCAAATAATTTTGTCTTTGTATAATTAGATTTGATATTTAAAGTCACTGGAAATAGGACAAGTTAATGGATGTTTTTATATTTTAATAGAATCATTTCTATGTGTTATGAAATTCACTTATTAATGATAAATTTTTCAACATACTTGCCATTAGAAAACAAAGTATTGCTAAGTACTGTAACATACTGGCCACCAAAATTCGTATTGAGATTATCTTGGTTTCTTGTAAGAGATAGGAATGAGTTCTTACCTAGTGTTGCAGTCCAGCAAATACAGAGGTGGTTTAATCAAACAACTCTAGTGTGAAGCAAGAGTAAAGACTAAGGTTTTGAGAGCATTCCTACTCACATAAGTCAAGAAATCTGTCAGATAGGAATCTAAGTATTTATAGTGAGATTGTGAAAGCAACCTTAAAGTTTTGAAGGACTGTTGAGACTAGGTGCTTTGCTTCCTTTCCTCAGATATCTTTCTGTGGCATTTGAGAACAGAAACCAAGAAACACGGTAATTACTAAATTATGAGGCTTTGCTTTTTGTTTGCTTTTAAGTAGAAAAACATGTTGGCAACATTGAGTTTTGGAGTTGATTGAGGTAATCAGACTTAACTAGTTTTGTCATTCCATTTGTTAAAGATACAGTCACCAAGAATTTTTTGAGTTTTTTGAAAGACCCCAATTTAAGCCTTGCTTATTTTTAAAAATTAAGTTATTTCCATTCAGTGATGTTGGATGTATATGAATTATTTAGTAAATAATCTCAATAAATTTTGTGCTGTGGCCTTTGCTATTTGTTGGTTCAGATTTCTGTTCTCTAAGCATATTGAAGATCAAGAAGTATCCTAT
This sequence comes from Mandrillus leucophaeus, assembly GCF_000951045.1. Classification (NCBI taxonomy): domain Eukaryota; kingdom Metazoa; phylum Chordata; class Mammalia; order Primates; family Cercopithecidae; genus Mandrillus; species Mandrillus leucophaeus. Next base: position 275,445 of record NW_012106764.1, read on the forward strand.
AAAATATGTGGGTTCTCACACTACAAAAGCAGAGTTCAGGACTGTCGATGCAAAGAGTCAAATTCTGTAAAATATTTGAAGATATTTATTCTAAGCCAAATATGAGTGATGAGTGGCTTGTGACACAGTCCGCAGGAGATCCTGAGAACATGTGCATATGGTGGTCGGTGTGCAGCTTGGTTTTATACATTTTAGAGAGACATGAGACATCAGTCAATACAGGTAAGATGTATACATGGTTCAGTCCAGAAAGGTGGGACAACTGGAAGCAGGAGTGGGGAAAGCTTCCAAGCCTTAGGCAGATTCAAAGATTTTCTGATTGGCAATTGGTTGAAAGAGTTTCTGTAAATAGAAAGGCATGTCTAGGTTGATAGAGGGTTTGTTGGAGACCAAGGTTTTATCATGCAGATGAAGACTTCAGGTAGCAGGCTTCAGAGAAAATAGATTGTAAATGCTTCTTGTTAAGAGTCTGTTCTAGGCCAGGCACGGTGGCTCAAGCCTGTAATCCCAGCACTTTGGGAGGCCGAGACGGGCAGATCACGAAGTCAGGAGATCGAGACCATCCTGGCTAACCTGGTGAAACCCCGTCTCTACTAAAAAAATGCAAAAAACTAGCCGGGCGAGGTGGCAGGCGCCTGTAGTCCCAGCTACTCGGGAGGCTGAGGCAGGAGAATGGCGTAAACCCGGGAGGCGGAGCTTGCAGTGAGCCGAGATCGAGCCACTGCACTCCAGCCTGGGCGACAGAGCAAGACTCCGTCTCAAAAAAAAAAAAAAAAAAAAAAAAAAAAGTCTGTTCTATCAGTAATTTCAAAAGGGAGGTGAGGTATAATGAGGCATGTCTGGCTGTCCCTTCCCATTATGGCCTGAAACTGGTTTTTCAGATGAACTCTGGAATGCCCTTGGCCTAGAGAAAGGGTCCATTCAGATGGTTGTAGGGGCGCTTAGAATTTTATTTTTGCTTTACAGGATCCAGGAAAATTTTTCATCCTGTTTTTGTGTTTTGGCTTAAGCAGAAAGCATGATTTTATCCCATTCCTTCAAGAAGTAATCTCCACTGAGACACAAGCAGCCTATTTCATTACCTACCAGCAGCATCAATCACTTATCTCTTTTGGGGGAAGATGACAGTAAACAATGTATATCAGGATGTGGGCTTTTTGTGGACTTTCGGCTTTACTCTTGTAATTTAAGTGGTTCACAAGCATTCCAGTGGTCCCTGGAGATAATAGTGGCTGTAAGTACTGGGCAGATGAGGTTAGCATCTTCTCCCTGGAGGTTTGGTTGTCATCTTCAAACAACTACTAATTGCACAAGCAAATAGTGCTAAAAACACTTTTTCTGGCTGGGCGTGGTGGCTCACGCCTGTAATCCCAGCACTTTGGGAGGCCGAGGCAGGTGGATCACAAGGTCAGGAGTTTGAGACCAGCCTGACCAACATGGTGAAACTTTGTCTCTACTAAAAATAAAAAAAATTAGCCAGGCATGGTGGCGGGCACTTGTAGTCCCAGCTACTCGGGAGGCTGAGGCAGGAGAATGGCGTGAACCCGGGAGGCGGAGCTTGCAGTGAGCCAAGATTGCGCCACTGCACGCCAGCATGGGTGACAGAATGAGACTCCGTCTCAAATAAACAAACAAACAAAAAATATTTTCTGCCTTCCAGGAGGTTTTGTTTTTTGTTTGTTTGTTTGTTTTCTAAAACATTTGATATAGATAGACCTTCCAATGTCTTCTGTTGGTTAACTTTAATCATTCTTAGGTATTCTATTTCAGTTCTCCCTAGCCCACCTGCATACTTCTGCTAAATTAAGTGTTCCTTAATTGTAAACATTTATTTTTAATGAAAGAAAGGAAGCTCATTAATTTTGTACCAAAGAGAAAGGAAAACAATGGTCCTAATCACTTACTCCTTTATTTCCTCATCCCTGAGGCCAATGTAAATACTCACTTGGATTCAGGTATGCTTTTCTTTGGCTGGGTGTAGTGACTGTGTTTGTGATGTTACTCTTGGACCTCAGATAAGCCTGGAAGGTCACTATCTTTCCTGTTGTGAGAGAGCTGAAGGACGAAGTTGAATTTCTGGCTGCTGCCATATACCTGATGTCAACTGTACCATATCTAGATTATCACTCAGGTTCACACCTTTATGGGAATGCCTTTATGAGAGTTTTTTGTTTGTTTGTTTTTTGAGATGGAGTCTCGCTCTGTTGCCCAGGTTGGAGTGCAGTGGCGTGATCTCCACTCACTGCAAGCTCTGCCGCCTTCCAGGTTCACGCCATTCTCCTGCCTCAGCCTCCCTAGAAGCTGGGACTACAGGCGCCCGCTACCACACCTGGCTAATTTTTTTTGTATTTTTAGTAGAGACGGGGTTTCACTGTGTTCGCCAGGATGGTCTCAATCTCCTGACCTCGTGATCCACCCGCCTCAGCCTCCCAAAGTGCTGGGATTACAGGCGTGAGCCACCGCGCCCGGCCTATGGGAGTTCTTTAGAGCAGAACCTGCTTCTCTTAGGTTCCTCTTCTTCAATGAGGTTTTTCCTTCATGGCTTTGTCCTCCTGAAACAAAGAGGGTAAGAGAAGAGATTTTAATTATTTTGTCTTACTTAGGGAGACAAGGGTAATACATCAGAACATTTCTGTAGGTGAGGTTCTTTCAGCTACAGAATATAATTTTTTATTTATGATACATTTCGAAGTAACCTGTATGCAACTTGTGAACACTAGCCTTTGACACCATCCTGAGTAAAAGCATCTGCAGAGACAGGTTACCAGACACTTTCCCACATCCCAGCCCTAATGTTAGATAAACACAGATACACTCTAACAATTGTCTTCCACACAATGAAATCAAGCAGTTAAGCAGCATACCACATATGCATCCTCATTTAATTGAAGAACCACATATTAAAAGAGAAAGCAAAATTTTTAAAAAGCCATGAATGTGAGTTTTGGGAATGTTCTTACACTACTGTTTTGAAGGCTTTCTGGAAGAAATGTACTCTCAGTAGCTACTTCTATGATATTAAAAAAAAAAAAAAGTATGTGGTCTCAAGATGAGCTTCCAAAAAAAAAACCTGAACTGAGTAAGTTTCCTTGCTAGTGTCTAAGCCTTTGCAGCCCTTTGAGGACTGTGAGTTGAACTGTCTTTCTTATAGCTGCTTGGCTCCAAGAACTTCCAGAAGGGAAAGAAAATGAATAGGTTCATTAGTTGGTACTTAAAAGGACAAAGTGTGTGCATGGCTCACCCTAAGTTGTTTGTTAGTTTTATCAAAAAGGATTTTCACAAATGGCTCCAAAATAGCTGCCAACACTTGGCCAGTCTTGTAGGTATGATTGTGAAGAGACTGCATCAAAATGTCCTTGTCAAAATGTCACAGTTTTCTTTTTAATTACCAGGTGCACAATAAGCACTACCATTGTTCTGTCCTCAACTGGGATAACAGTCAAGTGATACATTATTTACATGATTTGGAGGGGGGAAATGCTGAAGTTTAAAGACTCATTTTTTAGGGGCTGGGTGTGGTGGCTCACGCCTGTAATCCCAGCACACTGAGGCCCGCAGATCACTTGAGGTCAGGAGTTTGAGACCAGCCTGGCCAGCATGGTGAAACCCTCTCTACTAAAAATATATAAAATTAGCCAGGCGTGGTAGTGTGCACCTGTAGTCCCAGCTACTCAGGAGGCTGAGGTAGGAGAATCACTTGAGCCTGGGAGGTGGAGGTTGCAGTGAGCTGAGATCATGCACCGCGCTGCAGCTTGGGCAACAGATCGAGACTCTGTCTCAAAATAAATAAATAAATAAATAAAAACGAATTTTTGATTGGGTCAAAATATTCCCACATTAAAATGAACAAGTTGAAACAGCTACATCAAAATCCCCCTGGTTCCAAAATAACTCAGAATGCCCATGTCATATTCAGTATCAAAGACGATTGAGCAGAGACCGTATCTATATTCCTTCCTTTCTCTGTTTAAGGCCTTTACTTAGGTCTGGATAAGTGATGTCTGGGGAAAGGATAACTCCTGGACTTGCAGCTGCTGCTACTGTGTGCAAATGGAAATTCTGAAACGCAGGGGATGTGATGGAATGAGAGTAAAACCATTTGTATAGAGAAGCAGGTTTTGTTCCATCTAGTTTTACTTTATACACGATGCTCCAGTTCTACTTTATACACGATGCTTCTTTTTTATTCTTTTCTTTTCTTTTTTTTTTTTAAATGGTGGCAGCGGAGGAGACACACAGCTCAGCCACCAGCCAGAGAGGACATGATGGTTCTTGCTGGAACTTTCTTATTCTATCAATAATCACTCCCAAAACACTGTGTCTTAATCTGTTCAAAAGTCTTCATGTTCACAGACCGCACTCGCACTTCTCTCCCTGAGTATTTTGTTGATGAAAATGGGGTTCAGGAATGTGATTTCCTTAACACAATCTATCTTCATTTATCTTTAACTTGTGGTTTCAGTAATTTTGTGGCTATTTCTGAGTTTTGTTTATGTATTTGACTTAAGAAAGTAGCTGTTTATTGTCAGCAGCTAAATCATTGTTTTATACGACACAGATTATGGCTAGTTGGTGAAATAATAGCTAGGTACACATAGAAGGTATTACCACAGTCTGTAATCACATTCATGCAAGGGTCTGTTATTTTAATTTAGCTAACTGGTCGTTAGCAAGATAATTTTCAGAGATGCTGACCCCTGTGACTGGAATCAGATTTGTTGCAAGTAGTCCACATCTTCCTTAGGCCATGCATCTGTCACCGGACCAAGGGATGACAATAGCACCAAAATAATCACATTACAAAAATTGGCTGGCCATTCATTCAAAATATGTTTGAGACATTGGGGGTACAATAGTCAGTTAATACACACCCACTGCCCTCAACAGGCTTACTAGATAAGCTCAAATCCAGTGGTTTCTTAGCTGATTGTGTTCCTGTATAGTGCTTTTAATGCTGGCACACTTTTTTACCTCTGTGATTTTGTTTTCTTTTCCCAGCAATTCTGAGGCAGGTTGGAATGGTGATTTTCCGGTTTCAAGGATGATTAAACTGAGGCCCAAAGAGTTCAAGTCAGTTGACACAATCTTTGTGCTAGAGAGTGGTGGGTTTGGGACTAGAACCCAGACCTCTGGGCCTGAAAGATCTGCCTCCCAGGCCGGGCACGGTATCTCACGCCTGTAGTCCTGCACTCCTGCCTGAGAGCGAGACTCTGTCTCAAAAAAAGAAAGAAAAAAAAAAAGATCTGCCTCCTGTCTCTCTAGTAGCCCCTGCTACCTATCTGTAATAAGGCAACGTGACCTCTAATACCCCGCCATGCTTCCCATCACTAGTCTATTACCCTTGTTTATTTTCTCATTGCATATATCACCATGTGAAGTTACTTTTACTTATTGTTGATTTCCCCTCTAGATTTTAAGTGCTAGAAGAGCACTTACCTTGTTTATTCCTGTTTTCCAATACCTAGACCAGTGCCTGCACATAGTAGGCACTCAGTAAATATTTGTTGAAAAAATAAACTGAAAAGGAAAGATGATTTTGGCAGTAGCTGTAGCTACAAGTTATATCACTGAACTTTGGATCCCAGTAGAGTCTGCTTCTGATCTCCTTAGGATTCTATTTTCGTTCCCCCGAAGATTGGGCGCTGATAATCATAAAGTACTGGGACCCCATCGGCTTCCCTCTTTTTTCAGTACAGAACTCATGAAAAGACTTAAAGTGTGACTATCTCAGAGGGAAAAAAGAAAGGGATAAGAAAACAATGGGCGAAAAATCTCACCCACCCATCCATAGTTCAATCTATGTTGATAGATTTTTTTATCTATTGTACCTCTGTTTCACTATTACTATGTCAGGACATGGAAAATCTCTACGTTATGAAGGCTTTAGACAGTTTTTGTTCACGCCACAGATTTGAAATGACTTAATATAAATTTCTGCTTGAAGCCTTTTAAGGTGATAGTACATCCTAAGCACTCTGCTTATTAAATTCGAAAAGAATAAAGTTAGATGTTTTTAGCCTGCCTTCTCCTCTATAGCTGTGTGTTGTGGTTCTTAATCAATGGAGTCCATTCAAAAATGGGAAAGAGATTTCAGAAGTCTTAGCAGGATTTCTCTATTGTCTTACTAACCTGGCACAAAGTAGATAAATAAATGTTTGTATATTGAAAGAAGGAAAGTGTCTGCTTCAAAGCCCTCCAGACAGTTAGGAGCAGAACTAGGCCTAGAACCCAATTCTCCTTTCTCCCAGCTCTTACTCCTGAAAGCCAACATGTTTTGTTTTGTTTTGTTTTTTCCTTAAAAAAAAAAAAAGGACAGGATGTGGCTCTGTTGCCCAACTGCAACCTCTGCCCTTGATCAGGCTCAAGCGACCCTCCCACCTCAGCTTTCCGAGTAGGTGGGACCACATGCATGTACCACCACACCCAGCTAATTAAAAAAAAAATTATAGAGACATGTTGCCCGGGCTGGTCTTAAACTCCTGAACTCAAGTGATCTGTCTGCCTTGGCCTCCCAAAATGTTGGGATTACAAGTGTGAGCCACTGAGCCACCGTGCCTGGCAACCAACATGCTTTTACCTCAGTCATTCCTAACAAACACTTGGAAAAGCAAAATAGTATCCTGTGATACTCCAGAACCACTATGTTACTATGTAACAGGATTTCATTCAGTGTGCTGAGCATTTGTTGAAGGTCTTTTAAACTATATTTAAAAAAAGAATCAATGCCTCAGGCCCTACCCCCAGAAACTCTAATTTGTTTTATTTTAGTTTTGAGACAGAGTCACTCTGTCACTCAGGCTGGAGTGCAGTGGTGCAGTCTTGGTTCACTGCTACCTCTGCCTCCCGGGTTCAAGTGATTCTGCCTCAGCCTCCCCAGTAGCTGGGTCTATAGGCACATGCCACCACACCCAGATAAATTTTGTATTTTCAGTAGAGACGGGGTTTCACCATGTTGGCCAGGCTGGTCTCAAACTCCTGACTTCAAGTGATCCCCCCGCCTTGGCCTCCCAAAGTGCTGGGATTGGAGGCATGAACCACCGCGCCTGGCCTCTTATTTATTTATTTATTTGAAACGGGGTCTCGCTCTGTTGCCAGGCTGGAGTGCAGTGGCACAATCTTGGCTCACTGCCGTCTGCCTCCTGGGTTCAAGTGATTCTCCTGCCTCAGCCTTCTGAGTAGCTGGGACTACAGGCATGCAGCACCACACCCAACTAATTTTTGTATTTTTAGTAGAGATGGGGTTTCACCATGTTAGCCAGGTTGCTCTTGATCTCTTGACCTCGTGATCCACCTGCCTCTGCCTCCTAAAGTGCTGAGATTATAGGCGTGAGCCACGCTCCGGCCCTGCATTTCTTTTATGTGTGAAGTGATACTGATATTGATACTTTGAGAACCACCGTAGTAAACAAAGTGATCAGAGCAGATAATGAAAACTCACAGCCTTGTATCTTTGTGGGCAAGGGGTCAAGTCTTGGTCTTTTCGACACATTCACTCATAAGTTCATCACAGCACTATACACAATAGCAAAGACATGGAATCAAGTCAGGTGTCCTTCAGCAGTTGACTGCATAAAGAAAATGTGGTACATACACACCCCGGAATACTGTGCAGCCATAAAAAATCCCAAAAGTATGCCCTTTGCAGCAACATGAATACAGCTGGAGGCCATTATCCTAAGCGAATTAATACAGGAACAGAAAAGTAAGTACATGTTCTCACTTAAAAGTGGGAGCTAAGCATTGGGTACACATGGACACAAAGATGGGAACAATAGACACTGGGGGCTGCAAAAGAGTGAGAGGCAAAGGAAAAACTACCTATTGGGAATGATGCTCACTACCTGGGTGACAGGATCAGTTGTACCCCAAACCTCCGCATCATGCAATATAACCATTAACAGACCTGCACATGTACTCCCTGAATCTAAAATAAAAGTTGGAAAAAAAAAAGTCTTGGTCTTTTTATCCACAGTGTCTAGTACAGAGGAGGTACTTAGTGTTTGCTGAATTGACAGTTGGTGACAAACCGTAGTGAAAGGTCACAAATTAAACCGCTCCTTAGTCTGCTGCCATTCTTGAGCTCACAGAGTGAGAGGGAAGCACTGCAACAGTATCACAGATGTTCTCCCACTAAGGGAGTTGTCATATGGATGGCAGCTTGGCATAGGGGGCTTCCTATTAACTTACTTAGCAGCTGCCACTGTCTTTAAAGGTGAGGAGAGGCCAGGCACGGTGGCTCATGTCTGTAATCCCAGCACTTTGGGAGGCCGAGGCAGGTGGATCACTTGAGGTCAGGAGTTCGAGACCAACCTGACCAACATGGTGAAACCCTTTCTCCACTAAAAATACAAAACATTAACCAGGCGTGGTGGCTCGTGCCTGTAGTCCCAGCTACTTAGGAGGCTGAGGCGGAGAATTGCTTGAACCCAAGAGGTGGAAGCTGCAGTGAGCCAAAATTGCACCACTGTACTCCAGGCTGGTGACAGAGTGAGACTCCGTATCAAAAACAAAAACAAAATGGTGAGGAGAAGCCAGGGGACTACCACCACTGTCTGCAATCCTCTGAAGGGAGGTGGAGTAGATGTATTCAACGTGGGCTTAAGGGCAGAGCTAGGGCAGTGGAAACGACATGAGGAAGACCGTCTAAGGTTAGAGCTGCCCAACAATGAATTGGAGTGCATGACTGTCGCTGGAAGTGTGCACGCAGATCCTGGATGCTTATCTGGCAGGATGCTTTACTCTTTCACTCTGGAGATTCTGTGGTTTGGGGATCATCTTCAAGTAGGTATCGAAGTCTGAAGTCCACCTGGAATTCCCGGCATACTCTCTGACACGTAAGAGTTCCCTGTATATGCAAGTGGGGAGGAAAGGCTAAGGGGCATCATGAGGATCTGTGCCTTACCATAAGAACCCAAATGCTGAGAAGTTCCCCTAAGCCTCTGTTTCTGCCTCCCACCCCCTCCCTGAGTGTCCTCCCCAGTGCCTGGGATAGGTGCTTAACAAAGTTTACTGGCATTAATGCTGTTGGTGGGCAGGAGGTGCCCAATTTGCATTGGAAAAGAGAGAAACAGCAGTAGCAAAAAGATGGCAATGAGGGACAGGAGAGACCCACTTAGCTGGAGGGGGTGAGGGTCCATGCACCAAATAGGAGTATGCAAAGAAAGCGATAAACCTTTCATAACAGGTAAAGGAAGGTGAATTTTATCCAGTGTCGTGTTTAGCTGAGTTCAGACTAGAAAGCTGGGCTGGATGAGTCAGTTTGACAAGGCCTTTTTAGATTTAGGAGGCTGTTCGGTTTTTCTCCTCTTCCTTCTCTTCACTGTAAGCTCTCCCTTGAGCTGTATTCTGAAATCCTTAATGGTTTTTGCATCTCACTAGGGACAGTTTGCAAACCCTCTCTGGCTTGGCCAGGGTTGGGGCTGGGCACAAGAGGAGGTGGCTCCCAGCAATAAGCAACCCACAGAATTGTGTCTGTTATTTAAGAAAAGTTTCTGGTTTTCGGCTAATTGCAAAAATACATAATGGATGCTTTTCGCATCTGCTAGTTATTCTGGTACAGGCCTGCATCCAAGAGCAAACTTTAAACAAACAATAAGATTATCGAGCTTAACTATTTCAATGTGTAACAGAAAGCCAAGCCCCATACACTTAAATTAGCACACATGCACTCAGATACAAGCACACAAGAGATCATATCAACAGATACACAAACATACACACATACAGATGCATGTTTTGGCACTAGTGCATGCCCAAATGCATACTTACACACTAGCACCTAGTACATACAAGCATGCACAACTTGCACATGTGCCCAGTCACCAGCACCGATAGACATATTCTCAGACACACAAATAAACATACATACACTCACACACTAGTATATACCAACGCATTTGGGCATCACAGACACACAGTCTCAGGCACAGATGCATTTACACAAATCATTCTTACTTCAATGAGAGATAGACCTGGGTAGGTGTGTGTGTCCTCCCAGTGCAGAGTTAAAGGAAGCAGTCCATCAGCTGGGCACTGGCTGTCCGGGTGTTACCAGGTGTAGTTATCAGTATGGCCACCAAGAGGCGCCCAGGATCCATCCTGCATCCACTTTTCATGGCTTCTGCCAGCTGGTCAATTTTTTCTGTACCCACAAGCCTGCATCTCCCTGTTCTGGATCCCTGCACAGAACTAGGAGACTCCTTGATCCCAGCCCCAACCTTCCAGGATCCACTGTGCTCACTCTCATCTTTTCCCTGTCCCACACCACCGAAACAACCACAAGTCCCATCCCTCCTCCCTCCTAGCAGAACACATGCTTCAGAACTCCCTGCTTGTCCTGTGGCTGCTCCATGGAGAACTGGATCTGTCAGGTCTTGATCATGATGTGACTTCTACCTGGAACTTCTCCCACAGGAGCAGCTGTCAAAATCTCACCTGTATTACAGTCTATTTCAGAATCTCCCAGTGCAAGGCTGCCAGAGTCAAGAATACATGTTCAAGTAATTCAGTGAATGAATTAATGCCCCACTCGAATACCTGACTCTGCCTTCCCTGCTAACCCCAGCTGGAGAGGTCTCTCACCTTCTAGCACCTGCCTCCTGGCGTGTGTGTGTGTGTGTATATATATATATATTTCAATAAAACAAATGCCAGGCTTGGTGCAGTGGCTCACGCCTGTAATCCCAGTTACTTGGGAGGCTGAGAAAGGAGAATCTCTTGAACCTGGGAGGTGGAGGTTGCAGTGATCTGAGATCATGCCACTGCACTCCAGCCTGGGTAACAGAGAGAGACTCTATCTAAAAAAAAAAAAAAAGAAAATCCCCCCCACCCCATGTCCCCCTCCAACACAAAATGCCAGCTTCAAAACACAAGCTAGAGGCAGACTCAAGATGTCATGAAGTCAACCCCTTCCAGCATCCCTGACAAGTAGCTACTCTAGCAACAGATAACTCACCCCTCCCTGAGCAGCCCTCTTCACTGGATAGCTCAGACTTCCAGAAAGTTCCACTTTGTTCTTCCACATTCTCAGAGCTCTTTCATCATGACAGGGGCTGTGGCAACTTCTGATAATGCAGTAGTAGAATAAGTGCAAAGTGCAGGGGAGAGTGTGTAAACTTTCCAGAGAAGTGGGGGCAGGGAATTGGGATCAATTACAGAGGGAGTAGGAGTATAAAAACAATCATTCCACCTGCTGTTTAGTGAATGTTTACTGTGCTCATGACTGCAATCTTTATAGAGGAAAAGTTCTAACCCAGGTCTGCCTGTCTGCAGTCTAGTCTAAAACACCTCTTGGGACACAAACAAAATAAAGCGTTTTGGGAGCAGACCGGTAGAGGGACAGCCAGGTGTATAAATTTTCTTTTGCTACATAATAAATCACCATAAACTTAGTGACTTAAAACAACATCCATCACCAGGTGTGGTGGCTCACACCTGTAATCCCAGCACGTTGGGAGGCTGAAGTGGGCAAATCACAAGGTCAGGAGATCAAGACCATCCTGGCTAACATGGTGAAACCCCGTCTCTGCTGAAAATACAAAAAAAAAGTAGCACGTGGTGGCACCTGCCTGTAGTCTCAGCTACTTGGGAGGCTGAGGCAGGAGAATCGCTTGAACCCAGGAGGTAGAGGTTGCAGTGAGCCAAGATCGTGACCCTGCACTCCAGGCTGGGCAACAGAGCAAGAGTCTATCTCAAAAAACAAAAACAAAAAAACCATCATTTATTACCTCACAGTTCTGTAGGTCAGAAGTCTGCGCAGGCTTGACTGTGTTCTCTGCCCACAGTATGGCAAGTCTGAAATCAAGGCTTCAGCTGGGCCTGGCTCTCATTCAGAGGCCCTGGGAAAGAATCACTTCCAAGCTCATTCACATTGTTGGCAGAATCCAGTTCCTAGCGAGTCCCCATTACCTTGGTCACTGCTGGCCATGGGGTGGCCTTGGCACTAGAGGCTGCTCTAGGTTCCACGTGCACTTTCCACTTTCAAGATAGAGTCCTCATGCTTTGAATTTCTGACTTTCTTTTCTGTCACCAGCTGGACAAAACTCTGCTTTTAAAGGGCTCATATGATTACCTTAGGCCTACCTGGTTAATCTCCCTATCTTAAGTCAACTGGTTAGTAACCTTAATTGCATCTGCAAAATTCTTGCCATGTAATATAACATATTCCACAGAAGAGCTAAGTATCCAAGGGTGAAGGTCATTGGGGCAGGCCGAGTTCTATGATGTCACCAGTGACCCTCACCCTAGTAAAGTGCCCTCCCCTTTGAGTGTGTGTTGAACCTGTGGTTATGTTATGGTATGTGGCAAAAGATAGATTAACTGGGTGGGCCCAATCAAATCCCATGGGTTCATTAAAAGTGAGTTTTCTCTGGCTGGTAAGAGAGAGGGAAGTCAAAATCAAGTCATGAGAAGTACTTGACCTGCCTTTACTTGCTTTGAAGGGAGTGGGGGCATGTGCAAGGAAGGGAGAATGGCTTCTAGGAGCTCCACTCACCCCCGGCCGACAGCAAAGAAATGAGGACCTCAGTTCCACAGCTGGAAGGAACATTCTGCCAACAGTGTGAAAGAGGCTGGAAGAGCTTCTAGATGACATAGATGACAGCCCAGCCCTGCTGACATCTCTTTTTTTTTTTTTTTTGGTGGAGTCTCGCTCTGTC
>NW_012106764.1:290942-292348 GCF_000951045.1 Mandrillus leucophaeus
TGGAGTCTCACTCTCTCGCCCAGGCTGGAGTGCAGTGGCGTGATCTCGACTCACTGCAAGCTCCGCCTCCCGGGTTCACACCATTCTCCTGCCTCAGGCTCCCAAGTAGCTGGGACTACAGATGCCCACTGCCACGCCCGGCTAATTTTTTGTATTTTTAGTAGAGATGGGGTTTCACCGTGTTAGCCAGGACAGTCTTGATCTCCTGACCTCATGATCCGCTTGCCTCGGCTTCCCAAAGTGCTGGGATTACAGGCGTGAGCCACCGTACCCGGCTGGCTTAAACTTTTAGGACATTATTTGTTTACTTAACAAGAAGTCCTTGTAGGGATGGTGCAGTAACTTAGATATAACAAGGACCACAACTCTTTCCATCTTACTATATCATTATCCCAAGGGTATAGGCATGGCAGATTGTACTTACCCAATATAATACTTGGACACAACAATACCTCCTACACCACTTGCTCTTCTGCAGTGTGACCTTGCCATTCCCTCATCAACAGGTACAGTCTAATTCTCTTCCCTTTGAATCTGGGCTAGCCTTAGTGACTAGCTTAACCAATACAATGTGGAGGAAATGACATTTTGAACTTTCAAGGTTAGGTCGTAAGTCTTGCAGCATCTGTCTGGGCTTCTTAAAAGTCTTAGTCTTAAAACACTTGCCCTTGAAAACCAGCTGCCATGCTGTGAGACACCTGAGCCATAAGGAGGTGCCCTGGTGAAGAAAGTGACCAGGTCAAGAGCTCCGGATGAATTCCCAGGGAATATGCAGCATCAACTGCCAGCAATGTGGGTTAGCCATCTTGGACATTCAGTCCAGTAGTCTTTAAATGAGTCTTGGTCAGACTGCAAGAATGTGAGAGCCCTCATGTAGGACCCGTTCAGTTCAGCCCAGTCAACCTACAGGATAGTGAAAGATAATAATACATTGTTTTAAGGTACCAAATTTTGGGGGTGATTTGTAAAGCAGTAATAGATAATTAAAACAATTGGCTTTCTTCTAGCCTGTTGCCTCAAGTTATAAGATGACTGCTTCAGCTCCAAGCATCATTTCTTTTTTTTTTTCTTTTTTTGTTTTTTGAGACGGAGTCTCACTCTGTTGCCCAGGCTGGAGTGCAGTGGTGTGATCTCAGCTCACCGCAAACTCCACCTCCCAGGTTTAAGTGATTCTCCTATCTCAGCCTCCCAAGTAGCTAGGACTACAGGCACCTGCCACCACACCCGGCTAATTTTGTATTTTTAGTGGAGATGGGGTTTCACCATGTTGGTCAGGCTGGTCTTGAATGCCTGGCCTCAGGTGATCCACCTGTCTCGGCCTCCCAAAGTGCTGGGATTACAAGCATGAGCCACTGCACCTGGCCTCCAAGCAGCACTTCAAACAACCATATCTAAAAGCAGAAGTG
>NW_012106764.1:292528-294656 GCF_000951045.1 Mandrillus leucophaeus
AAAAAATACAAAAAACTAGAAGGGCGAGGTGGCGGGCGCCTGTAGTCCCAGCTACTCGGGAGGCTGAGGCAGGAGAATGGCGTAAACCCGGGAGGCGGAGTTTGCAGTGAGCTGAGATCCAGCCACTGCACTCCAGCCTGGGTGACAGAGCGAGACTCTATCTCAAAAAGAAATAAAAAATAAAAAATAGTTTCATCTGAATATTACTCATCCATAAAAAGGCTGATTCTGACACATGCTACAACACGGATGAACCTTGAAGACATTATGCTACATAAAATAAGCCAGTCACAAAAATAAAAATGCTGTATGATTCCAAATATATAAGTAATCAGATTCATAGAGACAGAAAGCAGAATGGTGGTTGCCAGGGGCTGGGAGGATTGGGGAATGGGAGGATTGCTTAATGGGTTTGGAGTTTCAGTTTGGGAAGATGTAAAAGGTTCTGGAGATGAATGGTGGTAATGCTTGCGTAACAACATGAATGTACTTAATGCCATTGAATTGTACAATTAAAAATGGTTAAATGGGCTGGGTGTGGTGGCTCACGCCTGTAATCCCAACACTTTGAGAGGCCAAAGCAGGTGGATCACTTGATGTCAGGAGCTCAAGACCAATGTGGTCAACATGGTGAAACCCCATCTCTGCTAAATACAAAAATTATCCAGGTGTCGTGGCACATGTTTGTAATCCCAGCTACTTAGGAGGGTGAGGCAGGCGGATCACTTGAACCTCGGAGGCAGAGGTTGCAGTGAGCCGAGATGGTGCCATTGCACTCCAGCCTGGGCAACAGAGCAAGACTTCGTCTCAAAAAACAAAACAAAACAAAACAAAAAAAACTCCAAAAAAAAAAAAGTTAAATGGTGAATTTTGTGTTATGCTTATTTTACCACAATAAAAACAATTTTTAAAATAGTCTCATCAAAGTAATGCATATCATGGTTAAAAAGCAACAGCCTCCATCTGCCTGACACCTTCTATGATGTCAAAGAGTTCAGACTCAGCCGTTTCTTCTAAGACTTGCCTTTATATATTTATTATGCTTCTCCTGCCTTTTTTTTTCTTAATGTAGGCAGAATAAATGGTAAAGATTTCAAACAGTGAAAATTAGGTCTTCATCCGACCCCCATTCTCTCTGTTCAAAAGCCCCCCTCAAAAAAGCAATGCCAGGTTTCCTGTATATTTTTCCCCTAGGTACTCAATGCATAAATAAGCATATTCTATACATATATACATAGCTTCTTTCTCTTCTTTTTCTTTCTTTTCTTTTTCTCTTTCTGTCTCTCTCTCTCTCTCTGCTTCCTTCCTTTCTTTCTTTCTTTTTTTTTTTTTTTTTTTTACAGGAGACCAGAGTTTTATTATTACTCAAACCAGTCTCCCCCAAAACTTGGGGACTGCAGTTTTTAAGGATAAAATGATGGGTAGGTGGTCGGAAAGTGGGGAGTGCTGATTGATCCAGTTGGAGATAAAATCATAGGGAGTCGAAGCTGTCCTCTTGCCCTGAGTCAGTTTCTGGGCAGGAGCCACAAGACCAGATGAGCTAGTTTATCAGTCTGGGTAGTTCCAGCTGATCTGTCGAGTACAGCGTGTTTAGTTACAGAAGAGGAAGGCAGTGGCAATCTGATATGTTAGGAACCCTGTACTGTGACTGTGTAGACAAGGTATGAGGCCAGCTCTCCTGAGGGGCTTTAATTGCTCTGTAACTCAACTTTGATTCCTTAAAGCAGTCTGTTTGTATTTGAAAGCATGCCATTCCAGTCAAAGCCTTGACAAAATAACCAGAATCTCCAACTGTGTCCCAAAGTCAGGCAATTGGTGCCGTGCAATTTTCCTTTGAATTGGGGGTCTCTTCAGTATAGTCCCTTCATGGTTTGCCAGGAAGATGTTACTGGAAAGGAGTCCCAATCCAGACCCCCAGAGAGGGTTCTCGGATCTTGCACAAGCAAGAATTCGGGATGAATCCATAGAGTGAAGTGAAAGCAAGTTTATTAAGAAAGTAGAGAAAAGAAAGGCTACTCCATAGACAGAGCAGCATAGCTCCTTGGCTACTCCATAGACAGAGGAGCATTGCTCCTTTGCTTTTTGCACAATGGTGACACATATGGACTCCCTCTTTTTTTTTTTTTTT
>NW_012106764.1:295732-315613 GCF_000951045.1 Mandrillus leucophaeus
TTTTTGAGATAGGGTCTGGCTGGGGTTTAGTGGCACAATCTTGGCTCACTGCAGCCTCTGCCTTGCGGACACAAGTGATCCTCCCACCTCAGCCTCCCAAAGTGTTGGGATTACAGGTGTGAGCCACTACACCTGGCCCATTTGCTTTTTAGTGTCCTGAAATTTGTTGAAATATCTTGTCAACTGAGGTTACTTCACCCATTATCTTTATTGTTGTGGGTTTATTTATTTATTTTTTTATTCCTTAACAGTTATTTTAGAAGGCCCTTAAGAGACAAGGGGATAAAACAAGTGATCAGTTTATCATCTCCGGTCATGACATGCCAGCTCAAGCTCACTTTTGCCCCCACTCAGTACCACACCGGCCCAATTGTGAGGTCCTCAAAGTGTCTCAGGCCTCCCATTATGACTCTTTCCTCCCTTAACCCCAGGATTAGGGGGTTCCCAAAGTTCTCTCCTCCTCAGGAAAGCACTGTGGACTCCTTTATCCTGAGGATGCATGACAGGTGTCACAGTCTGTATTGGTTCAAACCTAACAAATGAAGTGTGAATGGTGCAATTTCAGTACTAGGCTTGGTTTGGTGAAGACAGATCTCAGGCATGAATGCAGTCCTTATATGTTTTGAGCACCTAAATTGGTATCATGTTACTCGCTGGTGATAACACAAGACTGACTCTCCCAAAGGACTGAGACAGTTTCTGGAAAGGGGCTGTTCTACTCAGCACTACACTGTGTCCTCAGACCCTGACATGCAGCCTGTGATCACTGAGGGGCTTTTGCGGTCCCTGACCAATGAGACGTAAAGCCTGGTTGCCCTGGTGGTAGCTGCATGGGGCAGACCCATGGGCCTAGGTGATATCCCCAAGACTAGGACACCAGGCCTCCTAGAGGCCCCTACCTAGAGGATCTCCAGCAGACAGGATCTGACCAACCAGCCTGGTTTGTGCAGGACTGAGGGGTTTCCCAGGACATAAGATCTTCAGTGCTAAACCCAGAAAGTTCTAGGCATATGGGGATGAGTTGGTCAACCTACATGCAGAGGGCTTCTCTGCTGGCCTCTCCCTCCCTTCAACTTCAGGCTCTTTCCATAGAGGAAGGTTTGGGGCCTTGCTGGCTGCTCTAAGCTAACTTGTCAGGGTCCCAACTAGACCCCTCTGCCCAATCCCCAAATTATAGGCTCACTCCCACCTCTTCCCCATCACTGAGCTGTAAAGGACAGTCTGGCTTCTCCCAGGGCAGAAGCCCTTCTACAGCCTCCTTCACCGGTCCCCCAACTCTGCCTGTAGCCCCCGAAATGGGAGCTGGGGTTGCTGTGTCCCTCACAAAGGGCTTTCCTGACACCTCCCCTCAATATTCCAACAATGACCTCATTGGACTCCTCTTCCTCATCTCAATTAATAATGCTATAAAATAATGATAAATGACATTTGCAGATCACTTATATGTCAGACCTCATGCTAAGCTTTTACTATATATCACCTCATTTAATCATCTGAATGACATCACAGGCAGGTACTATTATCCTTATTTTACAAATGAGGAAACTGAAGCTCAGAGAGGCTAACTTACTTAGAGCCACACAGATGGTCATAATTGCAGAAATAGAGCTCAAACCTAGGAGTATCTGATGCCCAAGTCTAAGAATGTGAAATGGTCTTGAAATGTCCAGTTTAAGTCCCGCCTCCTCCAGAAGGCCTTCTCCAATCATGTTTGCCCCCTGCACCAAACTTTCACAGAAAACCCAACTCCAATGGCTTAACTCTTTTTTTCTTTTTCTTTTTTTTTTTTTTTTTATTTTTTAGGTGGAGTCTCACTCTCTCGCCCAGGCTGGAGTGCAGTGGCTGTCTCTTATACACATCTGGGTCTCACTCTGTCGCCCAGGCTGGAGTGCAGTGGCGCGATCTCAGCTCACCGCCACCCCCACCTCCCGGGTTCAGGCGATTCTTCTGCCTCAGCCTCCTGAGTAGCTGGGACTACAGGCATGTGCCACCACGCCTGGCTAATTTTTGTAGTTTTAGTAGAGACTGGGTTTCACTATGTTGGCCAGGCTGGTCTTGAACTCCTGACCTCAGGTGATCCGCCCGCCTTGGCCTCCCAAAGGATTATAGGCATGAGCCACCGCGCCCAGCCAACATTCTATTACATTTAAAAGCATATATATTTCTTGAATTTTCAAGAGCTCTCTCTCGGTCTTTGTTTCTTTTTTCCTCATACCATCCAGTTGTATTTGATGATACAATGCCCCCTTGAATCCCTGGGAAAATGTAAATAGAGGGAAAAAACTATTTTTTAGTTCTTTTTTGTTTCTTGTGTTATTCCTATTTCCTCTGAGCCCATTTTATTTGTTTGTCTTTCTCTGAGTTTGGAGGCTTTCCTCAAATGTGTGGTCATCTTTGATTGTCCATTCATATTTAGGAATGAAGAACTAAAAAGCCCATTGACTAGCTGGTATGCCTTAGGTTGCCAGTGGCAACCAGTCAGTCAGTCACTAGAGTAGAGGACTTCTTCTCTCCACTCCCACCCCCTGTCTCTTATACACATCTAGATGTGTATAAGAGACAGGACTACAGGCACCTGCCACCACACCCGGCTAATTTTGTATTTTTAGTGGAGATGGGGTTTCACCATGTTGGTCAGGCTGGTCTTGAATGCCTGGCCTCAGGTGATCCACCTGTCTCGGCCTCCCAAAGTGCTGGGATTACAAGCATGAGCCACTGCACCTGGCCTCCAAGCAGCACTTCAAACAACCATATCTAAAAGCAGAAGTGAGTACAGAGCAAAGGCTTTCTCCTTGAGTGACTTTAAGAGGGACGAAAATCTTAACCCAGAAGTCCCCCAGTATTATCTCTGCATATCTCATTGGCCAGAATTGGGCTATACCCTCTCCTAACCAAGAGAGAAATGGGCAAAGGAAAAGGAAGAGGGAAATGATTGTCGGGTAGACAACCAACAGTGTCTGCCATACTTGTTGATGTGGTGGCTCTAGGAGAAAGAAGAGTCAGGTGGGAAAATGATCCAAGGCTAAAGAAGGAGCCTTCCCTATTTCCAGAAGCAAAGCCTCAGTGGCAACAAGTCTATTGAAAGCTCCTTCTTTAGATAGATAGCATGGTGTGCTGACTAGAGTTCTGCTCTGGGAGGCAGAACCTGGCTCTAGTGTGGTATAATATTGCTGAGTCAGTTTCCCATTTTGTGCCTCAGTTTCCTCATCTGTACAATGAAAGGATTCCTTCTAATTCCTTCAGGTTAGGAGAAGCCAGGGCAGAAGGGAGGTGCTGGAAGCTTAGCTTGTGCGTAGGTGGTGAATGGTCCAAGTCAAGCTCAGCAGAGCCTGCCTCTAGCCACAGATGCCGGGATTTACCAAACAAACCCTAATCACTTAATGAGAAATGAAAATGGTGCCTGGTTCCTCCACTTAATTACCCCTTTGAAAACAACACACAGGAGATTTATGGTAATCACCATAATCACCTCATAAAAACCCGAGTGTTTAAAGATGGACACGCCTCATTTCTGGGAGGAATTAGAGGCAAAAATCAAGGCAAGGAATTTCTGGCCTGCCTTGGCCTTGGCTCCCTGGAATCCAGAACTCTGGCCACAGAGTGCCCGCTACCCTGGATAGCCTCCTGGTCCCAGCCAAATATCGTTCCTAATGCTCCACAGCCAAGGTGTCCTTGCAGGCCTGCTTCCTGGGTCTCCTCTGTCATGATGTACCAAGAAGACTCACAATTCTGAAGGTCAGGTGGAGGTCCTTTAGGAGGAGACAGGAACATCTCTGAGTCCTGTCACTTATAAAATCTGAGCTAAAAGACTGGAGGGGAGGTTGAGGGACACAGGCTGTTCCTAGCTGTGGAAAGCCATAGCTCATAGGTTTTCCTGAGGCCATCCAGTCCTGACTTGTACATCTCCCATGACGAGGAGTCTAGATCTCCCGGGACATTTACTGAGATACACACACAGCTAGAAGATTCACACCCTGCTCAGCAGAAATCTGTCCTCTTTCAGCTCCTTATAACTAGACTCAGATCACTGGGCATCAAGGTTGTAAGTGTCCTCTGGGTTTATCTTCCCTCCATAGCAATTTCTTTCTTTCTTTCCTCTCACTCTCCTATGTGCAATTCCTTCATTTATTCAAAACTATTAAATACCTAATGTGCATCAGAGACTATCAATTTTTTTTTTCCATTTTTTAAAAGAGATGGGGTCTCACTCTGTCACCCAGGCTGAGTGCAGTGGCATGATCATAGTTCACTGCAGCCTTGAACCCCTACACTCAAGCAATCCTCCCGCCTCAGCCTCTCATGCCCGGCTAATTTTTAAATTCTTTGTAGAGATGGGGTTTCACTATGTTGCCCAGGCTGTTCCTAAGCTCAAGCGCTCCTCCAGCTTTAGCCTCCCAAAGTGCTAGGATTATAGGCGTGAGCCATTGTACCCAGCTTGA
The DNA here is from genome assembly GCF_000951045.1 of Mandrillus leucophaeus. Taxonomy (NCBI): domain Eukaryota; kingdom Metazoa; phylum Chordata; class Mammalia; order Primates; family Cercopithecidae; genus Mandrillus; species Mandrillus leucophaeus. The sequence goes on from NW_012106764.1 coordinate 300,172, forward strand.
CTATCAATTCTTAACACAGTAGGCAGAATGATCCTTTGAAAACCTAAACCAGATCATGTTACTCCTCTGTCACTCTCCAGTGCCTTCCCAAATCAGAGTAAAGGCACAATCTTACAGTGCCCTGCAGGACTCTCATGTCCTGCCCTTTGCTCACTCTGCTTAAGCCACACGGGTCTCCTTGCTGTTCCTGGAAAACACCAGATCCTCTCTCGCCTCCACACCTTAGTACTAGCCCACTGTATTCCCACTGCCTGGAATGCTTTTTTTGTGTATCTACATGGCTCCCTCTCTAGCCTCCTCCAAGGCCCTTCCTGACTTTCTTACACAAAATTGGACCCCCTCCTTCTCTATTATACTATCCTGCTTTATTTCTGTCCATATTGCTTATGACCATCCAAAACAATACACTGCAAAATTTGCTTATTTATCTTACTTAATGTCTATTTCTCTCTTCTAGGGGTCAAACTCCAGAGGGCAGGGGTTTTCTATCCTCTCTCTCTCTCTCTCTCTCTCTCTGTTGTATCCCAAACACCTAGCACAGTGCCTGTCACATAGTGGGCAATAAATATTTGTTCAGTGAATGAACTAATGGGGATAGAGCAGTGAAAAAGATAAAGCCCACGCCCTCAAGGAACTTAAGGTCTAACGGTAGAAGCAGACACCAGACAGTCACCCACAGGACTGAGCAACTGAATGATGCATGTGGATAAATGCTAGGTAGGGAAGTAGCAGGTGTAATGACAGTGGTCTGACTGTAGCCAGGAACACTGTCGTGAGTTACTCCAAAAAGCTGTTTGTGAGAGGATTGGAGTTCAGGGTGATGAGGGTTTGGAGCCACAAAGCTCTGGGAGGAAAAGATGCTGGAGAAGCTCAGATTGTCACTTCTAGGCCCTTTAAAGGTGATGAGACTCCAGGCAGAGGGTACTATCTGCAAACGGTGTTCAAGTGCCCACTCTGCCATGTCCAAGACATGTGCTCTGGAGCAAGCCACCTTGGCGCTGGAGTACTTGCTTCCTTATCTCTAAGATGAACATGGGATAACTAGCTCTTAGGCTGGTTGGGAGGTACCAGTGAAATGTTTGTCAGAGCTGGAACCTGCAGATATTCAATAAATGCTAGCTCATTTTCTGTTCCCTTCTTCTTTGTCAAACCTTTTAACATCCAGCCTCCTTTTACCTGGTCACTCCGTTCTCTCTCCTGGCCCTGTGTAAGCATGAAGAGCTGTATGAAAAAGGGAAGCATCTAATCATCATAAATGTATAACTGCAGGTTAACAAAGGTTAACAGGATCTTTCAGGGGCAGAATTTGACAGATTAGACCGATCTCTACTGTGCCCCAGGACGCTTGGCTTTGTTGCAATTAACTAAATCTCCCATCAGCCTCCCGGCCTGATGCCTGTTGGTCTATAGGACCATGCCACTAGAATGAAGAGTTGGAGCAGGGGGTGGCACACACAGCTAGGCCCTGTGGTTCTGCCCATGGCCTTCCTCTGGGGGAAGCCCTCCTTGACTACAACCTAGAGAGAGCTCCTGCACATACCCATACATACACATACACACATGCAACACATATGCAGAGCTACACACAGCTCCCAACTCCACCCCACACCATGGGAGGATGGACTCCCGGCCCCTCAAATCTTTCTCTCTTATTGGTAGGTGGAGTAGGAGGTTGATAAGGAGGCAGCAAGCATATTACTATTTCCCATGGTTAGCATGGACAGTGGGCACACTCAGGCATTGAGCAAATTTTCACCTGTGCAGGGGCCAGCCCTAGCATTAGGCAACAGAGAAGCAGATGAATCAGATCAGAGTCCTGGCCTCAGGGCTCACATTCTAGTGGGGGAAACAGGTACTTGCACAGGTAATTATAATATAAACTACACAGTAGTGGGTCCAAGTGGGAACCTACAAGAAGAGAGCTTATTTTCCCTTTGGGCTAGGGCAAGGCTGTAGGGATTAGGCAGCCTTTGAGCTGGGCTGAGGTAGGATGGAAGGGCTCCTAGGCAGATAGAACTGCATGAAGAAAGGCACAAAGGTGGGACAGTGTGGTACAAGTTCAGGAAATGACAAAGCCTCTGATGTCAGGGTCAGGCTAGAGCATAGGATGGGGACATAACTGCTTTCACTGTAATGATTTGGTTTGTAACCACCCCTGGGAAACCCCTCCACGAATTAATGCCTCCCAATCCCTCCCTATACCCACTTGACACCTTGGATGGTTTTGACCAGAAGAACTCTTTCTTGTTTACTGCTTCACTGCTTCACCTCCCTGCCTGGCCGCACATTCAGCTCCTTCAAGTCAGCCTCCCTTGCATCACCTCAAGGACACAGCAGTCCTGCACTGTGGCCCACACTGGCCTTGTCATCTGATCATCTCAAATGGCTGAAGTACCGAGATGATTTCACACAACAGCACCCTTTCTAGTAAAGGTACTTTGCTATATGCTATCTTAAGATGCTATTTTCATAAGAAATCCACTACAGTCAGTTTAGACAAAGAAAGGGGAAGTGATTACAAGGGAACTGGAAGTCTAAAGGAACCAAACACAGAAAAGGACTTGGCCCAGACTTGGGAAAGCTCTCAGGAGTTTCTCCCTGCCTCTGTGCTCTTTTCTCTTCCCGGACTGACCTTCTCCACCAATCAGATCACATGGAGGAAAACATGCCTGCTGACAGCACCTGACAGGTCCAGCCATGTAAAAACAGTCTCCAAATTCCCAAGAGGAGGCGACCGGTATAACGGAACCGCATGTCCAACCCTGGCCCAATCAGCTTTGGGTAGTGGCATGGGGTCACATAAAACAAACACGGCTGCTAGGCTACACCTCGGGGGGTCATTTTTCATAGTCATGTGGATTGCTGAGTGGGCTGTTCTGAAAGAAGGGAGCACAGCAGATATCCCAAAGATGCCCATTACACACCTATAATATAGTGTGACAAAATGCTCATACGACTTCTAGTTCCTAGACTATCCTACTGACCTACTCTGTGACTTCAGGCAAGTCTCTACCATCTTGGGGCTGCAGTTTCTTCATCTGTACACAGAGGAGGATGAGACTAAGCGTCCTATTGGATGCCATAACTCTCCAATTACTTACCCTCTCTGAACTTCAGTTTTCTCATCTGTAAAATGGGAGTAATGATATCTACCTCACAGAGTTATTGTAAGATAATGGGTATGAAAATATCTAACATGGGTTGAGTACAGAGTTATTCAAGAAATGCTGGTGACCCTAGTAGATTTAAATTGAGTGGCTGTCCCTCTCACAGTGGTTTCCCCCAAGGGTTGTAGCTATGATTCCCCACGTGTTTGGGAGAATTGCTCCTCCTCTAGTTGGGAGCTGCCATACTCCACAGTGGATTGTCAAGGGGTGAGCATGGGTCCACATTGGGCCACTCAGAATCCTTCTCTGGGGCCTTGTTTCAGCTGCAGCTCTTGTATCTTCATTTGCAGAACTCTAAGGAGAGGGGCATGTTGCTGCCAACAGCCAGACCCCAACCTTGTAGAGAAAGTGGCCTCTGAGAGTGAACCTGACATGAAGAGGACTTTTGAACACTCAGTTTCAGACATTTTGAAGTCCAGTTTCATCCTTGCCCTGATTTATGATTTACTACATTTTTCTTTTCTTTTCTTTCTTTTTTTTTTTTTTTTGTTGTTGTTGTTGTTTTTTTAGACAGAGTTTTGCTCTGTCACCCAGGCTGGAGTGCAATGGCACGATCCTGGCTCACCACAACCTCTGCCTCCCAGGTTCAAGCGATTCTCCTGCCTCAGCCTCCCGAGTAGCTGGGATTACACGTGCATGCCGCCACGCTCAGCTAATTTTGTATTTTTAGTAGAGATGGGGTTTCTCCATGTTGGTCAGGCTAGTCTGGAACTCCCGACCTCAGGTGATCTGCCCGCCTTGGCCTCCCAAAGTGCTGGGATTATAGGTGTGAGCCACTGTGCCCAGCCAACATTTTTCTTGTTTTAGTTTGAGTTGGTATTCTGTCACTTCCTTCCTGATGATACCTTCTTCCTTTCTCTAAGCCTCGGTTTCCTTAACTGTAAAATGATGAGGTCCCATCCTCTCCTCTTTCATCTCTGACACTTTATTGCTGTATTTATTCATTTATTCATTCAGTCAATTAGCCAATCAGTTACTTGGCATTTACTGTGCATGTTATTCTGTCCCTGGTCCTATACTGAACACTGGCAATCTTGCTAGAGAAACAATCACTTCTCCAGTTCTCAAGATTCATATAGTTAGGCTGGAGAGAAGGGTAAGAAAGGATTCAGTACCATGGGTGATGGTGGCTGTGACAGAGAGAAGCACAGGCACTGTGGGGAAATCAGAGGACTTATCCCTGCTTGGAAGGCTTCCTGCAGAAGATGGCTGAGTTTTTCAGACAGGGGTGAGCGCAGAGAGAAAAGGAAAGGTACTACAAGTGGATGAACCTACCTTTGTAAGGGCCCAAAGAATGACAGAAAGCAACAGCCTGGGTGGGAGGGGAAGGGACACAAGAGATGAGGCTGCAGGTTCATCTCTACTCCTCTTGAGCTTATTTGTATTTTTCCCCCATGAAACTTCTAGGGAACAACAATAACAACAAAATACCTCTCCATTTTTTAAGCTTGGAAAATCCCCTGGGTAGAGTCTTTGAGTGCAGATAGATGAAAAGAAGTGGTTCTTGACCACAGAGGAGCACTGGAGCAAATGATTCTTTCTCCATCAGTGTGCCCCACTGGTCCCATGTCCTATCAGGGAAGCCAAGCTGGCTGTGACATCTAGCGGCTGGTCTAGGGCTGTCTGACGCTTCTAAAAATAGGAAGGCAGGTGAGCCTAAGGCCAACCAGAAGGCAGAAGAGCAGCCCAGGCAGGCCAGGGAGGAGTGTAAACATCCCTCCTCCCCTTATAGGAGACACACTCATTACATTTTGAGCAAAGGAGGCTCACAATGCACCCTAGAGAAAATATGCAGTTATTGCCCCTAACATGCCAAAGCCCTACTAACGACTGCACGCCTGCTCCAAAGGCACAAACTGTTCCAGATGTTGCTCCCTGCCTCTGGGAGGGCCCTTCCTTCCTCCCGCCCAAGGTTCTGGACTGTTTCTAGAGTTACAGTCTTTTGAGAGATATATGTCCCGCTGAGGGGCTTGGGGTGAGTGACTATCCTCCCTGGGCCTCACAGGGACAGTCTAGGTTATCCTTTCCTTAACAGACTGTTGTAGAGACTATGCCTGTTGGCCTGGTGGGGTGGTGAGAGAAGAGGTGCTAGGCTGGGAGTGGGCAAAGTGGTGAGGGAGGGTTCTAAATTTGGGTATTTTCAGTTTTTGCATCTATGAAATAGTAATGAGTCTGTAGGGAGGCGGTAATTTGCAAACTCAGTTCTTCAAACACACTCAGGAATTGCTCTCTCTGGATGTGTACTGGCATTGCAGCCATCTTCTAGCTGGGTAACTGGGCTCCTTCCACAGTTGTGGCCTTCTGTTCTCTCATACGTAAATTGGGGATGGTTTTTGAAATTAACATTTTTTCCTAGTTAAAGAGTGTATGCATTCTTGTAGCTTATTTTTTTTTGAAAACGTAATTAAATAATTTTTGAGTAGGTTACGTAACTCACATGATTCCAAATTGAAAAGATGCAAATAGTAAAGAGTTAAAGTCTCCCTCTCCTTCCTGTTTCATAGTCACACAGTTCTCTCCTCATGAAGCAACCACTGTTTTTTGTTTTTTGTTTTTTTTGAGACAAAGTCTCGCTCTGTCGCCCAAGCTGGAGTGCAGTGGCGCGATCTCGGCTCACTGCAACCTGTGCCTTCTGGGTTCAAGTGATTCTCCTGCCTCAGCCTCCCGCGTAGCTTGGACTGCAGGCACGTGTCACCATGCCCAGCTAATTTTTGTATTTTTAGTAGAGATGAGGTTTCACTATGTTGGCCAGGCTGGTCTTGAACCCCTGACCTTGTGATCTGTCCTCCTCGGCCTCCCAAAGTGCTGAGATTATAGGCATAAGCCACCGTGCCCGGCCTGAAGCAACCACTGTTATTGGCTTTTTGTATATTAACTATGGATATATTTTAAAAATCTGTTGAAGTATTAACATATATATAGCAAAGTGCATGTGTCACAAGAGCACAACATGGTGAATAATGTTCATAGTTTAAATTCTTAAGAAGATAAAGAAACAATAAAAATCACCCCAAATCCATCACCCAGAGATAAAACTGTTGATATTTTGGTGTATTTTCTCTTTTGATGTATATATGTGTGTATGTGTGTGTATATATATGTATATGAACATTGGAATCATGCTGTATAACTGATACCCTTTTTATAGTTAATATTATATCATGAACATTTTCTCACTTCATTAAAAATTCATCAAAAATAGCTCTTTTAATGTTTTCCTAGTGTTCCAAGGAATGGATCCAAACTTACCTCAGGATATTGTTCAAGTTTTCCTCTGTGATAAATAACACAGTGATGAGCATCTTTGAACGAACATCACTTGGCACATCTCCTCAGGATGAATTCCTAGAAGGGGAATTACTGAATCAAATCGTATGTCTCCTTTAGAAGTCAGGATGTAATAGGGAGAGTCAGACCTGATTCACGGAGCTGCTTAAAGGATTAAAGAAATTATGTAAGACTCTGGTCTAGTGCTTGGCACAGACACTAAGTTCTGTGAGTGTGAGCCTAAGGGGTCCCAGGGAGAGGAGAGGTAAATGTGTATGCCCCTTCTCCCTGGTGGTTCCACCCGCTAGACCTTCCCTTCCTGAAGCTTGCTGACTGAGCCAGATGGGAGTCTCAGTCTTGTCTGATCTTTATTATTTTAATCATTGCAGTCTTGCCAAGTGGTGGGCTGGTGAGTGTTTAACAGCTAGATTTCTGGCTGGTGGGGGGCACTCTGATTGGTAGCGTTCGTCAATTTCTGTGGTGTAAATACTCCCACTGTGGCCGATTTCAAACTACGACCATGATGTCACCAAAAGCAGTGTTGGGATGAGATGCATAGTCTCACAAGCTAGTTGGAACTGGCTCCAGATCACCAGTCCCTGTTTTTGTAGCCACCGAAATCTCCCTTTCCTCCCTCTCTCTTCTTAACCCCTCCCCATTTAGCCCCCACGCTGGGGTTTTTCTGAGGTGATAGAGACTTAACATTTTGTGGAAGGTGAATGTTGCTAAAGAACAAAAACATCCGGGGCCTATCATGGGGAGGGGGGCGGGGGGAGGGATTGCATTGGGAGTTATACCTGATGTAAATGACGAGTTGATGGGTGCAGCACACCAACATGGCACAAGTATACATATGTAAGAAACCTGCACGTTATGCACATGTACCCTAGAACTTAAAGTATAATAAAAAAAGAACAAAAACATCCTCTCCCAGTCCTCTAAAGGAGAAACTGATGCTCATGATGGTCAAGATGATTGTCCCAGGTCACCCAGTCAGATGATTTTTCACGGAGTCTTATTACCTGATTCCTGCTTGGGACATTTCTCAGCTTCCTGCAGTGGAAATAAACTTTCTTTTCTAGCCACTCCTTTTCTTCCTCTTTCTCTTCAGCGACTGCTCTCCTGGATCCACAAGAGGATGAGGCCCAGGCTTTGCCCTCAGGAGCTAAGAGCAACTGGAGAGGCCAGACACATATGAGCAGCTTGCCAAATTATTACCACTTTCTCACTCAAGTTCTTCAATCAACAGGAGCTTTATACCACTTTCTTACTGAGGTTCTTCAATGGCTTCTTTTAACACTTAGGACAAATCTGTTTAATGTGTCCCTCCGTGCATAACCACCATCCTCTCCCAAATGTCAGCTCCTGAGAGTAAGAATCCTTGGTCTTCATTTTTGGCTCCCTGTGCCTAACATAGAGTCTGCCACAAATCAGATACTGAATAAATACTGTTGAATAAGTGCAGAGAGGAAGGAGGTGGGTGGGGGCTGGGGGAAGGGGTGAGTGCAGTGTGGTTACAGTTCTAGGCTATGAACTGACTTGCTTCAGGACTTTAGACAAGCCTCTCCCCTTTCTGGACCTCCATGTCCAAAACTGTAAAGAAGACATATTGGATTCTAGCAATAGTTTAAGAATGGGGATTTAAAAAATGCCTCCCAGCTACCTCATGTGATTGTAGTTATGCTTTTAGTATCCATTGATGAACCAAAAATCATGACAAAAATAAAAACAACTGCCAAACTTTTAAATGTGGTTGCATTTATCAATCACAGCAGCATCTACATCCATTTGAAAAACATTCAGACTGTGTGTGAGAGACACACTGTGCATGCAGTTTACAGACAGCACTGGGTGCCACATGGTTTCCAGATGCCTTTAGCTAAGGGGCCCAGATCATCTCAGAGTCCTTCAAGTACGAGGGACTTATGTGTCTAACATGGGTCACAGGAGGTGTGCAACTTGCATTGGGTCACACAGGACATGAATGGTGGATTCAAACTCAGTCTTCTCCATCTTGGGTTCCCTTTGCCCTGGCAGCCTGCTGACAGCACCACTCCCCTTCGGCTCCCCTGGAAATAAGAAGCAGGGAGGCCTGAGAGCACGGAGATTGCCTAGGGTGCGGGGGTGAGGTGGATGTCAGAACGCTGACAGCTCGAAATGACACGGAACATACTTCAGATGCCTTGTGTGTGGTTTAGGAGCGGCTGGAATTACACCCTCAGGGCTGAGCCAGCATTGTTGGAGCCAGAGCTGAGCCTGGACCCTGCTGAAGCAAGGCCCCACATGGGGGGTCTTGGCCCAGGACCACAGAGCTGAGCAGTGGCAGTGAGGGCAGGAGGCAGATTCCTAGCTGGAAGCCAGCACACGGACCTTTTACCTTTCCAGACAGGTGTGGTCATTCATTCATTCACTTATTCATTCAGCAAGGTAGTCAGTCAGGCACTCAACAGATGCTCACCGAGCCGTGCCCCTCTGCAGCCTATCATAGGGTTCAAGGAGGAATTACTCCCATTCCTCTGGGGAGGCAGGCATGGAGCATGTGATCCAGTCTCTCTGGGTACGGTCAGGCCAGAGGTGCCAGTGGGCCTTTTGCCTGGAGAAGGAGCAAGGAATTGGGAAATGTTTTCTAGCAGATGAAATGGTTATCTTCTGTGAGTGGTTCTCAAGGGACAAGCAGGAGTACACCAGGCAGGTCAGGGAAGAAAGGGCCCTCCTGGCAGAGCGGCCAGTGGGAAAAGTAGTTAGTTCCCTCTCTACCTTTGGATGGGAAAACTCTCTGGGTTTTCATTTGCTTATTTGTTTGACAATGTGGAAATGGACTTTTTCACAGGGAAAGATGAGACTTGTTGCTATAAAGGTCTTAGAGATGGAAGGGCTAGTTAGACAAATACATGAGACTGTATTTGTATCTAAAGCTGGCCAGTCAGGTTGTTGTAATTTTGATTAGCAAAAATGCAGAGTGGGAGGAGACTTGGCACTTATTTGGCTCAGTATAGAATTTGTGTGTTGCAGGGAATCAGGGAACAGGGAGGGCGGTGAGAAATGAGGAAGGAGGGGTCCACTGGCCAGTTGTGTGGTGCCTGCCAGCCATGCTGATGATGGGGCCTGAGCACTAAGAGTGACGGGGAGCCACTGGAGGTGTTTAAGCAGGGGCCACAGATGAAGCATTGCTCTAGCTGCTGAGTGAAGGAATCCGAGGAGGAGGCAGGGAGACCAGCCAGGAGGCTGCTGCAGTCTGCAGTGAAGAGAATGGATTCAACAGAACTTTCTGAGAACCAGCAGGTCTTGAGACTGGAGGTGGCTGGAGAGGGAGAGAAAGGAGAGGATGATGGCCAGTTTCTGGACTGTGTGACAGGTCAATGTTTAAGCCACCATCTGAGATGGATGGCTGAAGGTTCTCTCTCCATCCCCATCTTGAGTGAAGGGGAGCCAAATGTCTGATGTGGCTGAGAGCCACAGCCTTGGTTCATACCTCATCACATGGTCAGCCTTCTACCTGGTCTCTTGGCCTCTAGCCTCTTCCCTCTCTAGCCCATCCCCTGGTAGACTGAGTGACCTAAATGAGACATCTGATCATGTCACTCCCCGGCTGGAAACATTTCAGACTCCCTGTCTCTAGAAAGGTCCTACTTGGTCCAGCACATAAAGTCATCTCCAATCTGAGCCCGTTTACTTTCCTGTCTCAGTCCCTTGGCAGTCTACACCAGCCACAGTGAATACCAGTAGCAACAACAGCTAACAGTTACACAGCACTGATATGTACCAGGCAGTGTTCTAAGAACTTTACACATATAACTTGTGTAACTCTAAGAAAAACACTTCCCAAAAAATCTTGCACATCCCAGAATGGACAATACACACTTGCCTTCAGATTTTGCACCCAAAGTTGTCTCCACCTGGTATTTGGCCATCAACCTTCCACCCATCTGATACATATTTATTGCTCATCAACTTCTCCCAGGCACTATACTAAGTACCAGGGATCCAAAGTTGAGTGAGATATGGTATGTGCCCTTAACGCATACAAAGTTGAATGGGGCAGACAGACACACGAAGGAACAATTATAACATGATAAGGTAAGCGCAGTGATGGAGATGTTACGGAGCCACAGAGATTGAGCCCCTAATCCAGTCTGGGGCCTTCCTCACTTGGCCGTCTGCAGCTTTACCCGTTCCGGGATGCATTCCCCACTTTGCAGACAGCGTAAGGTCTCTTCTTCCTGCAGTCCTTACTCTACCCACACCATACACCAACTACCTTTTGTGGGGGAAGTTCAGGGGCTGCTTCCTCCTGAGCACAGTGAAGGCAGAGAACAGTCTGACTCACCATAGGATCCAGCACCCAGGGCAGCCTGGACACAGATGACTGGAATTTGCTAAATGAAAGAGCCTGAGGAGTAAAGAATCACAAAGGGGGCATCTTCCTCCTGGGTTACTCCCTGACGCTCTCTCCAGAGTCAGGCCTGTACCTGCTACCTTTCCTAAGCCTGGCTCAGGCCCTCTGGAGTCAGACCCTGCTGGTAAGGATGGGGCTGTGGCTGTCATCCCGAGTTCAGGAGCAGTCTGGTTAGAAAAGGCCTTGCCAGAGGCGGGTCCCAGGATGCCCCCCAGCCAGCGGGAAACTGCCTGCCTCGGGCTTCTGAGGAACAAGCAGTATCCTGGGCAGCTCTAGTTTTGGGTGTAAGAGGGAGGAAGCCCTGCAGCAGCCTTTAGGACCTCTGAGTGGCAAGAGATGGTGTTGGGGAATCTCTGAGATTTCATTGGCTCCAGAGCCCCTCTGCAGCCTCTGGGCTCTGAGACTGGTGGAAGCTGTGATGGAGGGCTTTAGAAATAAATGACTCTGGGATAGCCTCAAACTAAAAGTGTTTGAGGAACATTCCAGGAAGCCTTCAGGAGCCTCAGGCTGGTCCCTTGGGCACTCACTGAGTTAACATGGCTCTTTCTTCCCAGAGCTCTGAAGGGCAATCATGAGGATGGGTGTCTTGGGGCAAGTACCTGAAAGGGCTTTCTGCCTCAGCCCTTTCTCCTAGGCAGAGTAGTTGGGAAGCCCTGGCCCCCACCCCATGTTCCTTGCCTCACGGTCTGTCTTGGCTGGTGGTGCCTTTGCAGAACTGGAGCTGGGGGCAGGGAGTCTTGGGGGCTAGTGCTAACAGCTTTGGACAAGGGTGGGAATTTCCACTCCTATCTAGAGAGTCATCGACGCTGTGTGCCCTGACCTGGGCCTTTGGCCTCCAAAGGGCAGTGGGAAGGCCGGCCCCAGGGCCAATCCCTGGCCATTAATCCCTCCTGCCAGCCCGAATATCCACCCAGTGTGGTCAGACAAAGGACTGCCCAGCCCAGCCACTGTGTTCCTCCCGCCCCAGGGGCTCCACTCAGACGCTGGGCCGCCTGGAATCCAGGCCCATGAGAAAGGGGCCGCCTTCACTGGCCATCTTATGCCCGGATGCTCAGCCGCATCACGTCCGGCCCAGGGCCTGTGAAAAGAGGGCCCAGCCACGCTGAAAACACGGATTAGCCCTTGGGCCGCCCCCTGACACCGGCCTGCTCGGCTCCAGCTCCGGGAAGCAGGCCCAATGGAGGGGGCCAGACAGGCACAAAGAACTGGAAAAGTCTGGGTTCTCACCCCTTTGGCTTAGCTCCCCACCCCCACCCTTCCCAGGATTAGCATAGCCAACTACACATTCAGTTTCATTTATTGAACATGTACTATGTCCTAGGCTCTACACATTGTCCAGAAGACTGAAAGTACAAGGAAACTGCACGTAGCTACAGGTGGTAATAAAAGCCACTTTTCCCTCAACCCCCTCACTCCCTGGAGGTGTGAGATGGAGGCTGTGGTGGGTGCTTCAGAGGGGCTTCATTCCTAAGGGAAGGTGGTGGCGGTGTATGAACCTTGTCAGTTCTGGTCTGCACTTGAGTCTAGCTGCAGGATTATGTTGCACCTGGTTGAAAATATGCAGGGGCTGAAATAACTTCTCTGGCCCTGCCTCTCTCCTTCCCCTGGGTTAATACTGATTATGCCAATTGTGTAGTAGGAAAAGAAAGCACCTCTTGCTAAGTGCCATTGAGGGCCAGGCACTTTCATACATGATCTCATTTGGCTCTCAAAATGCTGAGAGGGGGCATGATTGCTTCCATTATTCTGTTTGAGGAAACTGAGGCTCACTGAGGCTCAAATGAGAAGTGGCCCCAGGTCACTCTGCTCCTGAAGCTAGATTTCCTGATGCTGCAGTGGCTTGTCTTGTCTTCTTCTTTGGTGAGCTGGGCATTGTGACTGCACCATCTTATGTTCCATATGGCCTACCTTCAGGTGGTAGAATGCAGGGTGGGGCCAGGTGCGGTGGCTCCCAGCACTTTGGGAGGCCGAGGCGGGTGGATCACCTGAGGTCACAAGTTCAAGAGCAGCCTGGCCAACATGACGCAACTCCGTCTCTACTAAAAATACAAAAATTAGCCGGGCGTGGTGGCGGGTGCCTGTAGTCCTAGCTACTTGGGAGGCTGAGGTAGGAGAATCGCTTGAACCTGGGAGTCAGAGGTTGCAGTGAGCCCAGATAGCCCCACTGCACTCCAGCCTGGGTGGCACAGCAAGACTATGTCTCCAAAAAAAAAAAAAGACAAGAAAAAAGAATGCAGGGTAGGGAGGTTGAAGAGGGTTCTGAGGCAGGACCTGCTAGAATATAAACTGAGCTGACTCTTCATTGTTGTGGGTGAGGGATTGTCTCTAGATCTCCAAATGTCATCTCTTTCCTCTCTGCTTCTGTAGCCCCTCTGACCACCTCTACTATAACTGGCAATTGTCTATCTCTCCATCAGATTTTGTCTTCATCTCTGTCTTGCCCGGAGCACTCGCTAAGGGACTGGTCCAGAAGTACTTGGTGAGTGATGAAGGCTGAACTGAGGCCAGGAGAACTGAAGGAGGGATGGATCCGGGATCCATGTGGAATTGACGGGACTTGCAGTTGCCTGAATGTGGAGAGTGAGTGGGGAGGAAGGAGCCCAAGATGATGATAACCGCACTTTGATCTGGTGGTGGCGGGAAGGAAAAGGGAGAGGTCCATTTGCTGAGACATAGAATGCTGGAAGGAGAGCCGGCCAGGGCTGGAGGATGTACTGGGTAGAGGAAGAGATGTATTTCATTTAGGACATTTGGGTTTGAGATACCTTGAAATATCCATGTGGTTATGCCCAATGGGCACCTGGATATGCTGACCAGGAGGTGAGGAGAGAAGCTAAGAATTTACCTTGGTAGCTGAAGGTGTTGGAGCTGGAAATACTCTTAATTTTCTAATGTCTCAGCTCAGCTTTAAAGGATGGCATTCTTAGAAAAGTGGGGTGCCAGAGCTTTGAACTTCACATTTAATTCCAGCTCTACCACTTACTACTAGCTGTGTGAAGTCAGGGAAACCACTTAACCTCTCAGAACCTTAGTTTCTTCATTTGCAAAACAGGAATAATAACAGTACTCACTTCATGGGGTGCCCAAACTTAAGTGCAATAATGTACATAAAGTGTTTACCAAATACAAAATGCTCAGTAATGGTGGCTGTGATGTCATTAGCTGAGATTGGAGCTGAGAGAGGGGCCCTTGAGCTCTATGCTTTGCATTTGGATTTTGAACTGGATTTTGAGTTTGGAGTTTACAGGCCTGCTGTAACTAGCTTTGGTCACCTATACCTGGGGACACTCTATAGCATGGCTGGGGGATTAGGATGGGGCAAGTGAGACACCCATGACCCCAAATGTAGGGAGGCCCTGGCTCTCAAGTGCTGACTGCACTTGCAAGGCCCTGAGACTGAACTCCCCTTAAACTCAGTCAGGTACCTCAGTGGGCTTACTGTCCTTCCAGCCCTGCTCCATGTCTAAGTCCCTTGATCTGCCTGTCCCCAGGACAACGCACTTTAAGACAAGTCTCCTTCACTCTGTGGTTCCCTCTGAGCTGGGGATGGGTCTCTCCTGTCTCTTTGGAGAAGAGGTTTCCCAAAATAGGCTGAGTGCTGCATCCCTCTGGATGGCAGTTGTGGGTGGAATTTCTCAGACTGAGTTTTTAACAAACACTGCCAAAGACCCCCATCCCCAGTGAGATGTGTGGTGTTTCTGGGTCAGAATGCGGCTCTTTCAGACCCCCAGCCTGTGGAAGCCTACATTTTGTACTCTGTGTGTGTGTGTGTGTGTGTGTGTGTGTGTGTGCGCGCGCGCGGGGGCGCGCGAACAGAAGCTGTTTTCTCCAACAGGAGGGGTGTGGAGAGGAGGCAGCCAGAAAGGCAACTCCAAGTTGTGGATTTCCTGGGGGCTCTTGATTTAAAGCGGCTGCACCACTTTCCACGATTCTGTTTTTTCAGAGAATGCTCTCAAGGCCTGGAGGGAGGGCAGGACAGGGGTATGGGGGAGGGGGGTGGCAGAGAGGCGAGATGGTGACCCTGATCTGGAGCAGCCAAACATCCTCCCAGAGACAAAACCAGCCTGGCTCTGTCCTGCCCTGCTGCTTCATTACCTTGGCCCAGGTTCCCTAATGTCTGCGAGTGGGCCTGACACCTCCCCATCAGGATACTGAGGGCTGGCAAGGCAGCCTTCATTTCTGTCCCAGCTGGGGATGGAAGGACCAGGAGGAGGATGAGGGGACCGACTACTGGGAGGAGCAAAATGGGGAGGGGGCTGGGAGAGTGAATGGGTGGATTTGTGATTGGGAACGATCCAAAGGAGAGGGGGTAGAGGGAGGGGTGGAAAGGGAAGGGGACTGACCAAATACAGTGCGATGGGGCCAGGGCCAGGGGCTGACCTAACCGAGATGGAGAAGGGGTAAGTCTGGGTCTGGGAAAAACTGATCCAAAGGCAGAAAGGGAGGGGCGAAATGGAGAAGGGTACCGTGAACAGAGTAAGGGGGCTGGGAGAGGAAATTAGAGGGGAGGCGCTGGCCAGCAGGGAAGGCCTGAGTCCTCTCCCCCGGCGGTGGGGTGGGGGGGAGGTGGCAGTGTCCATATAAAGCGGGTCGGCGGCCCCTGCCGTCCCGG
>NW_012106764.1:316628-317789 GCF_000951045.1 Mandrillus leucophaeus
CGCCGCCCGCGAGCGGCCCACCTCTGCCCCCACCCTGGCTTGGAGCACACCTAGCGCCTCTCGTCTTGGCCTCCTGGACTCAGACTCCTGCTACACCCTTCTCCGTCCCCCATCCGTGGGGAGGCTCCCACCATCTCGCCACCGGACAGAAGCGTCCCCTGTGACCTGCCAGTTTCTCATTTCTTCTCCCTCCACTTGTGAGCGCCCCCAGCTTTGCGGCGCCCCCCACCCCAGGTTTCCTGGTGAGTTCCAAGCCTTTGCAAGACAGATCTGTGATCCCAAGCCGTCTCCTCCACCGACTGTACTTCATCAACCTTCTCTCATGTTTTTCCGACACGTTAGAGGTCAGACTCCTGGGTTCATGACTTACTCGCTAGAGTCCCTTCATTTCCCCACAAGTTTGCCCCCCACCTCCACTTACCTGTCTGCCCTCAGTTTCTTCCTGGGTAAGAGCCCCCGTTTCACGTAGACACACCTGGCTGCCTTCTTCACGCCCTGAGGACGCTTCTTGGAGATTTCAGAGACAGGCAGCACCAGGGCTCATGACTGAAAGGGGAGTTGGTGGGCCTTTAGGTCTGCCCCACTCCCTGGAAAACTTAGGACTTATTGGGTTATTATTATTTTTAATTAAAGTTGGTTTAATTAAAAAGAAAGAAACCTTTTTCTGAGCTTGGTGTGCTGGCTGGTGACTTGGGGGAGTGGTCTGGGGAGACCGGGTGAGCTTTGTTCTAGATCTTGAGTTGCCACATGGGGTGAACCTCCTTGTGAGACATCAATCAGAAGTTCATTAAATGGGATTAGGAAGTGATTCTCCAGCAGGATTAGTGGCTAACACGAATTTGTTTTAAAAAGGAAGTGATTCAGCCATAGCTGTGCACATAGTAGGACTAGTCAAATGCCATCTCCTGCATCTCAGCCCGGTAGAGACGAGATGGGCTGGGCATGTGTGTGTACACACTTGTGTGAATGTATCTGAGCAGCAGGTTGCCTGCTGTCTGGGATTATTCCCAGCTCCCATGGATAAAGAAGCACTGGCTGTTGATTCACTGTTGCAGTTAGTTAATGTGCCGAGCCTGTGCTAGGCACTGGGGAAATATACACATCTAGATGTGTATAAGAGACAGGTGTGTGTGTGTGTGTGTGCGCGCGCGCGCGGGGGCG
>NW_012106764.1:317839-319982 GCF_000951045.1 Mandrillus leucophaeus
CCCGGTAGAGACGAGATGGGCTGGGCATGTGTGTGTACACACTTGTGTGAATGTATCTGAGCAGCAGGTTGCCTGCTGTCTGGGATTATTCCCAGCTCCCATGGATAAAGAAGCACTGGCTGTTGATTCACTGTTGCAGTTAGTTAATGTGCCGAGCCTGTGCTAGGCACTGGGGAAATATCACTGAATGAATGGGCAAAATCCCTGCTTCATGGAGGTTGTGGGCCAGTGGGGAGAGTCATTAATCCAACCATCAACACCCAGAGAAATAAGTTAAGTGCTCTACAGCCTTGCCTCAAAGTGTGGTCCACAGACCTACACCACCACCTGGGAGCTTGTTAGAAATGCAGAATCTGGCAGGACGTGCTGGCTCATGCCTGTAGTCCTGGCATTTTGGGAGGCCAAGGCAGGAGGATCGGTTGAGGCCAGGAGTTCAGGATCAGCCTGGCCTAACATAGGGAGACCTCATTTAAATAAATAAATAAATAGAAATGCAGGATCTCGGCCCCACTCAGACTCACTGAATCATCAGATTTTGCATTTTAGCAAAATTCCCAGGTGACTAGTATGCATAGTACTACAGAGTAAAGGCGCTGGCCTCAGGCAAGAGGCTCAGCCTAAAGGATTAGAGCTCCCTACTATAAAGAGTGAGGCCAGGCCACAGAACCATACCCCACCCACTCTGAACTTCCAGGCACTGCACCATTGGCTATGCCCCGTCTTACCTTCCCTGCTGGATTGTAATAAGGGGCAGAAGGGACCTGAGCTGATTCCTGACTGTCCCCAGCACCAAGGACAGGGTAGCACTCAACAGACTCAGAGGTGTGAGGGAGGGAGTTGGCCTTTGATCCTGTCCTGCTGTCTGGTGCTGACCCAAATGCTAAGCATCAGGCTTTTGCAAGCTCCCCCACCCCAGGGCTCCCAGTCTAGTTGAGTCTGAATTAGGGGTAGGTGAAGATGGGGGAGGGAGTCAGTGTGTCTTGAACCCAGGGTGAGTGTGATTTGCATGCAGGACACGCAGGATGTGCCTCTCTCGGATACCAGAGTTTGAAGCTCTGGGGTGGTGATGGAAGATGAGGGTGGACAATGGGCCGCCCATAGAGGAGAAAGTATGAAAATCTGAGAAGGCCAGGAAGGCCCTCTTTGAGGGTAGGGGAGTAGGTTTACACAGTATGGTAGGAAGTGACCTGGATAGACCTCCTCCACCAGCTATTAGCCCCTTTGAGCAAGGGTCAGATCAGATTTGCCTGATGCACAGCAGTCCTTCACTTAACATATTTTGACTGCTCGAGGGCATGAATCCCTGCTGTCTGATACTGTGCCTGACTTACAGAACAACGACTGAGTGGACAGTACTTTGACTTTGGCACCTTCTTATCCATTCTCACTCATAATCCTCATAGTGACCTATAGAAAGGGTGAAAGAGGTGAAGTGGAGGCTCTTTCCCCACTTGTAAGTTTAGCAAACTGCCCCTCCATAGGTCTAGCAGGTAGTGAAAGATCCAGCTCTCAGTTCTCTAGGAAGTAGAGCTCTGTAAAGATCAAAATGCAAACTTGCTTTTGCTCCAAATGGTATTATAGCCCCTCCCCCTGCCTCAGAGCATCTGTTGATAAATTCCTTCCCAGTCTAAGAAATCCCAGGGAAGGAAAGGCCTCTTCTCGCTCTCCTGAAGCCAGGAACTGCTTCCTGAGCTCTGAATTCAATTCTTGCTACTACCTTGCAGGTCTCAGTCCCAGGATCTTGGAACACTTCGAGGACAGGTAGAAAATATCTGTAGGGAAATACTAGGAGGGTCACCCTTGAACTGGAAAATCAGATTTTTATTTTTTAAATGCTTCCTTAATTTTCCTTTATTCAGGCCGGGCATGGTGGCTCATGTCTGTAATCCCAGCACTTTGGAAGGCCGAGGCGGGTGGATCACCTGAGGTCAGGAGTTTGATACCAGCCTGGTCAACATGGTAAAACCCTGTCTCTACTAAAAATACAGAAAGTAGCCGGGTGTGGTGGTGCATGCCTATAATCCCAGCTACTTGGGAGGCTGAGGCAGGAGAATCGCTTGAACTCAGGAGGTGGAGGTTGCAGTGAGCCAAGATCACACCACTGCCCTCCAGCCTGGGCGACAAAACGAGACTCCGTCTCAAA
>NW_012106764.1:320087-336973 GCF_000951045.1 Mandrillus leucophaeus
CCACTCTCAGGATCTCTACTTTGTTCCATACAAGAATCCGCTTTCAGTTCATATTTTTCTCTCGAAATATACTTCCATATTTTCATGCTTATACTCCTCTCTCTTGAAACAGTAATGATTAACTTCCTATTATGATAGATGAACATTTACCTCTAAAATCTCTTATCTCCTTCCATTCTCCCTCAAATTACCAACTTTTGGTTAAATAGTTTTAGCATTTAGATTGTTACTATGTAAATATTGTTCTGTGATAAGCTACTAGTGTACTATGATTATAATTCCTTTTGTGTGTGTGTGTGCAACCTTTTATTTTACCTGAACTTAATAATGCCTTATTTTTTCATTTGTTCAACTTCCTTTGTACCTAAAAGGTACAAAGCTAAACCTATGGGAAGCTAAATCTTCCCATACCTTCCAGTAACACTGTGGTACAGCTTTTCATGAGGTGAGGTCAAACTTACCAGGAAACCTATAACTGCTTTTGGTGGTTGTGCTTTTCCCTTCCTGGGGCATCTCTCCCAGAGCCCTCCATCCTTCAGCTCATCTGGACTGATGGTGCTCCAAGTCAGCTGAACAGAGCTGGATCTGGAAATTCCCTTCACCATTACCTTGGGAATTCTGTGTCCTGTTTTGGATCTTCTACTTCCTGATGTTCCTATTTTCCCTTTTTTCTTAGTTTATTCTGTTTCAGTCGAGGTAAAATTTTTGGAAACTTTGCACGTCTGAAATTGTTTTAGCATGAGAAGCTAAGCATGCATGTGACAATGAAATATTTGTGTCAACGCTGTGCTTCTCTGTAGACCTTTTTTTTTTTTTTTTTTTTTTTGAGGGAATCAGAGAATGGGAGATATTTTCTCAGCTTAGTATGCTTTACCTGTAGGGAAGCAGGGAAGGTGATGGAGTATTATGGAAATGAGGGGTTAGAGTTTTGGCAGGAGGACAGGGCAGAAGAACTCTGGAGATTTCCTTATAGGAGAAGGAAACCTGAGAGAAGAAGGCCTGAGAGGGGTGACTTCCTGACTTAGGGGGACTTGGAACACAGGGAGGGTCGCTTTGGGCCCAGGATGGTGCTGAACTGGTTTGAGGGCCTCCTGGATCCATTTAAGAAGGAAGCCAACATTACCCTGGCACATGGAAAATTGAGAACATAGGAAAGTGACACCCTTGGCAGGGACACTGGCAAACATGACAACAGAGAGGCTCCTTCAAGAGAGCCCTCCACTATAGTGACTGGATTGGTTTTGAGCCCAAGTGTATTACCTCTCTGGGAGATCCTAGAAGTAGGGGGTGAGGGGATTTTGCATGATACCGGTTATTGTGGTTTACTCTTAAAGGGAAAGAATTCTGTGGACTTCAGTATTGACTTTAATTTTTTTTATTATAATGTCAGTATTTGCAGGTATAAATTCCTTAGACTTGTATTTCTTATGTGATTGTTAAAATGGTTTATAAATTACATTCAAACAATGAAATAAAAATTCAAGTTGATAACATTAGTCAAATGTAAAATAATATACTGTGGCTGGGCGCAGTAGCTGATGCCTGTAATCCCCAGCACTTTGGGAGGCTGAGGTGGGCGGATCACGAGGTCAGGAGATCGACACCATCCTGGCTAACACGGTAAAAACCCATCTCTACTGAAAATAGAAAAAAATCAGCCAGGCATGGTGACATGCGCCTGTAGTCCCAGCTACTCGGCAGGCTGAGGCAGGGGAATCACTTGAACCCAGGAGGCAAAAGTTGCAGTGAGCCTAGATCATGCCACTGCACTCCAGCCTGGGTGACAGAGTGAGACTCCATCTACAAAAAAAAACAAAAACAAAAACAAAAAACAAAAAACAAAACCATATATATATATATATATAGAGAGAGAGAGAGAGAGTTTTGCTGAGACTACATCACTTGCACCATGAATATGGCTCTGACTTCTCCATAGCAGGTTTTCTGGGTTTGTCATTCCTTGGGCCATGTGATGACTAAAGTCACCACTTTTAATTTTATTGATTGATTGATTGAGACAGAGTCTCACTCTGTCACCTAGGGTGGAGTTCAGTGGTACAATCATACCACACTGCAACCATGACTTCCTGGGTTCAATCGATCCTGCTGCCTCGGCCTCTCGAGTAGCTGGGACTATAGGCATGCACCACCATGCCTGGCTAACACCATTTTTTTCTTTTGAATGAACTGCAGGGATTCCTTCATGTAGCAGGCCATGATACCAACAGACCCAAATATAGCATATATTTATAAAATCTAAATTTTTTTTTTAACCTCATCTCAAGATTAAAGTAGCACTACCTGACAATAAATGGAAATAAAGACTTCAAGTATTAGGTATTTCTTACAAGGAAGTCACTTATGTGATCCAGAATATGCTTATATGAATGTGCTTACTATCACAAAAAAAACCACCTATGTGATCCAGAATATGCTTATATGAATGTGCTTACTATCGTGAAAAAAAACAACATTCAAAAATTTTTATAAATTCCCACATGAATAAGAATATATTCTTGGGCCAGGCACGGTGGCTCACACCTCTAATCCCAGAACTTTGGCCGACGTGGGCGGATCACCTGAGGTTGGGAGTTCGAGACCAGCCTGACCAACATGGAGAAACCCCGTCTCTACTAAAAATACGAATTAGCTGGGCGTGGTGGTGCATGCCTGTAATCCCAGCTACTCGGGAGCCTGAGACAGGAGAATCGCTTGAACCCAGGAGGCAGAGGTTGCGGTGAGCCAAGATTGCACCATTGCACTCCAGCCTGCGCAACAAGAGTAAAATTCCGTATCAAAAAAAAAAAAAAAAAGTATGTATTCTTGGACCATACTTCAAACTAAGCAATTAAACATTTTAAAACATTTATCTAAATAAATAACTCTTTGGTTAGAAGAAAGTTGCCATTACAGACTATTTATAAATTAATAAAAGTAAGAATAGTACCTATTAAAATCTAAAGGAAGTAGTCAAACTTGTGCTCAGAGGAATTTCATAGCCCCAAATATGTCATGGAGACAGAGTTAGAGGAGCCCTGGGGTGGGGTAGGGATACCAGTTACAAGGCTACTGCAGCATCCAGGCAGGAAAGGGTGGTGGTTTGCTAGAGGTGGAGGTGCAAGTGGAAAAAAGTAGATATACAAAGCTATAGAAAGAATCGGCCGTTGGCTAACATCATCCTAATCCACCAAAGCCAAACACTTTCCCATTTAATCATAGCCTCTGGCCAATCCTGAAAGGTTGGAGTGGTCATTTCACTGGTAGTCACCCCTGGTCTGGCTTGCCTAATTTAAGGAGTAACTAATTTCAATAGACCTATTAGCTCAGAAGGAACAGACAACATTGTCAGAGACGGTTCCTCCACTACTCCCACCAGAGGGCACCTAGGTTAGCTGTTTTTTCCTGTGAATTCTGTCAAACCACTGAGGAACCTATTTCTCTAGTTAAATAAATTGCTCCAGAACACAGAAAAAATGGCAGTTATCCCAATTCTACCTACTATGTTATCTAATTATGCTATCGAAACCTGATAAAGGAATACATAAAATATAGCCTAATCTCACATATGAAAGATGATGCAAAACTTGTCAGCAATGTATCAGCAAATTAAACTTAGTAAAAAAAAAAAAAAAAACACAGTCGTGCAGTTTATTCTTGGAATGCAAAGATGTCATTTTTAGAATTATTTGCTCCACATTGTAGGAGCTGTGCATCATCACCTTTATAGATGATGAAAACTGGGCTCATAAAGGTTAAGTGACTTACCCAGGTCAAGCTGCAAAGTAAATTATCCAGGACTTGCTTCCAGGTCAGCCCGACTTCAAAGTCATTCTCCTTTCTCTCAGGAAGAAACAAGTGGAGGTGGAAACTTGGATGAAAAGCCCCAGGCACCAATAAAATTCTTCAGTTCACCCTAATATCCCCCTCCCCTACACCCACACCCACAGTCCAAATCTTGAAAAGAACCTTTCCAGCCATGATAACAGGTCTTTGGTTTCCTCTTTTTTTGTCTCTGTCTTTCACTCCCCACCCCCTCCCCACACCCCTATAATCCCCTCTCTCCCCTTTCCCTCTTTCTAATCTCCTTTCTCCCATCAATTTTTGGAGATAAAAGCGCCACCTGTTGGCCGCCTCATGTGCACCTGATTTGAGCAGGAAATCATTGGAATGAAGTCAGGATCCATTCGGATGCTATTTTGGGCTGGCAGGAGCCCCTGGTGGCTGAAAGGCACTTGCTCCAGCAGGGAAATCAATTGGTGCAGAAGAGGAAAACTAGCTGCAGTTCCCACCTCCTCTAGAAAATCATCCTCCCCACTTCCTCTTGGCAGGGTTTGGTAGTTGCTCCACGGCAAATGGAATTGGAATGGGTGCGAGGTTGGTGGCCCTAGGTGCAGACAATTTATCTACTCTAAGAGGGAGACAGAGGAAAGGGGGCTAGGCTGGGGGCAGAAAACCTGGGGTCTAGTCTCAGGTCAAATACTTAGGCAAGTCCTTTCCTTTCTCTGCCCTTCATAGCAATTACTGCCTCTCCCCAAGCCCCTTGATTGTGCCAGGCCCTGTGCTCTTTCCCAGCTGAGGACTCAGAGATGGATCAGACACTGTCCCTGCTCAGAGAGCTCAAATGTTGGCAGATGACAATATAGTATGCAGAATGCTTTATGAGATAAAGAGTTGCTAGGTTTCCTTGGTCACTCACCAATTCCCGCCTCTATCCAGACTCAGCCTCAGTCTACCTCTGAAAACAGAGAAAGTGCCCTATCCTCTCTGCCTAGGTAGGGACGGCCTTTGTGACTGCTAAAGCATTGTGATGATGGGTGAGGATTTTCTACCCTGCCTGACTGGGGCTTCCCAGACAGGGCCTGTCTTCTCTGCTCCACTGTATGGGCAGCCTGGCCAGAGCTGAGCATACTGCAGCTTTGGTTTGAACTGCCTTTATCTGGAGGCTGGACTTGGGGTTTAGGGAGTTGATGAGACTTAGAGACAAGAGGCCTGGACCCTGCTTGAGGGAGACACAGGCCGCACCCAGGGCATCAGTCTGTCTCCCTTGAGTTATGAAGCGGCTTCCTTTGTAGGCTTCACAAAGGAAGGCTTTCTGAAGGTGGTGGGCTGGAGTTCTGAAAGGAGGGAGGGGAGGGCCTGCTGCTCCTGTTCCTATGAAATCCCTTCTTCCTCTATCCATCATAACCCCTGTCCACTGGCAGACTGAAAAAAACTGACTACTTTCAAAGTAATTTAGATGGGACCAACAGAGGGAGGGAGCCAAAGACAGAGGGATGGGAACAGAACAAGAAGGAGGAAAGGTGGAAAATCTGGGGTCCTGCCTAGCAGACTCAACTGCTTCCCTGTCTGATAGACAGGCAGGTGACACTCACAGGCACCTCACATGTCTGGCTTCACGTCCCTTGCTTTCAACATGCATAGCCACCAACCATATTTTCAAGTTGGAGCCCATAAAAAGTGTTCAGCACACAGTAACAGTTTTTATTCTTATGTTCTGAACACTCAGTCTTATTTATTGAAATAATCCAACCGTTTCTTTCAAAGTTTTTATTTTATTTTATATTTATTATTTATTTAATAAAATAAAGTTTTATTTTATTATTTAATTGTTGAATAAGTAATACATTCACTTCACTTGGCTTTACAAATATAAAAAAGTTGTCCATGAAGTCACCCATTTGTTTCCAATTTGCCGTAGTGGATAATCAGTTACTAGATTTTTATTCATCCTTCTAGATATTTTTGTTGCATATGTAAACCAATACAAGTACACATTATTTTCTCCTTGAAAAACACAACTGGATGGATGTTTACACTGTTCTATACATCTTGAATTTTTTTTTTTTTTCACTCAACAATGTATCTTGGCTGGGTGCAGTGGCTCATGCATGTAATCCCAGCACTTTGGGAGGCTGAGGTGGGTGGATCACTTGAGGTCAGGAGTTTGAAACCAGACTGGCCAACATAGTGAAACCCGGTCTCTGCAAAAAAATACAAAATTAACCAGGTGTGGTGGCACTTGCCTGTAATCCCAGTTACTCGGAGGCTGAGGCAGAAGAATCTCTTGAATGTGGGAGGTAGAGGTTACAGTGAGCGAAAATCACATCACTGCACTCCAACCTGGGCGACAGAGCGAGACTCCATCTCAAAAACAAAAACAAAATGAAAAACAAACAAACAATGTATCTTGGAGCTTTCTCCAGATGAGTACATAAAGAACTTCTATATTCTACTTTTACAGTATACTAGTCCCTTTTTTAGATGTTTCATTATTTGCTTAACCTGTCCTTGATAGACACTTATGTTGTTTCCAACCTTTTGACATTCCAAACAGCACTGCAATGTGACTGTGTACATATGTCATACCATACGTGTGCAGGTACACCTGCAGGAGAAATCCCTGGAAGTGGATTTCCATGTAGTCTTTGTCAAGGCACCACGCGCCCTGTGTGGTCACACTGGTTCCTTTCAACAGCAGTCCCCTTTTATTTCTCAAAGGGACCCTTGGTGACCACAGTCAGATTTTCACCTGCTCAAACCCCACTGTCTTCTTCTCCAGGGCCTTTCCATCAGTCTGCCACCAGAGTCCTTTCACAAGGTATCCTGGCCTCTGGATTTGGAAAGCGTGGGTACTTGCCATGCCCACCCTGGGGTGTGCTGTGCCCTGGCTGTCAGTTCATCCAGGGTGGTGGCTCCTTCTCCTTTTTAGCTCCCAAATCCTGGGTATCCATGGCAGGTGTAGGGAACTGGCTTTCTGGACCTTCATCATTCAGGCTTCCAGGCTTCCTGCCAAATGGTGCTGTCTCCCCATCTGGGCCCCCAGTTGTGACTCCTTTCTTCTGACCATAGGATAATGCTGTAAGATCTGCTCCTCTACTATTTCAGATTTCCCATTTCATTGCCTCTAGTCCCCCAGATACGACTGGCCCCAACTTGGAAGGAAGGCGTGGATGAGGGAAGATAACACAGAGCCCCTGTGAGAGGTGTTCATGTAACTAACGAGGAGTCAAACTTCAAGGCTGGAAATGAGGCCCTTGGCAGACTGGGAACCTCTGGGTTGCCCAGGCCTGTGATGTCAGCTCATGTAGCAGTTGTCACCATTTGGGGCTGACCTAGGCAGGGGATGAGAAGGAGCCTGTTCCAGCAGACCCTGAGGGGGCTGGGCAGGGCAAGGCCAGGCAGTCACATGGTTATTATTGTTGTGATAGGTATAGCACAATAGTTAAGAGCCCTGATTCTAGACCCAGATTGTCTGTGATGGGGATACACTTCTCATAAGTTGGATGAGGAAACTGAGGCCCTGGAAGAGGCAGGGGCGTGCCTGAGGTCACATAGGAAGGCAGGGAGAAGACAGAGAGCAGGGCCTAGGCCTCGTGGCTTAGGCCCCACTGTTCCTCTGAAGTTGCAGGAATAAACCAGTGGGTAATGCATTCTCATGGCAGGATGGAGGTGTCCCTGAACATGTCAAGGTTGGAGAGGAGGGCAAGGAACCTCACTGAGACATCCTGATCCATAACAGGCTCCAGCTAGAGCACTAGGTCTCAGGAGTCCCCATGAGGTGGCAGGCTAAGAAATTTCCCTGGTCCATTTCCAACCCAGCTATCTGGATACTTTACAAATGAGGAAATGCAGGCTTAGAGAGAGATTAATTATCTGAGACTAGTAAGTGATAAGAGCATAATTTGAACCAGCTCTAAGACCTGAACTCTTCTTGCTACACCTGGGTGCCTCTATGATTCATACTCAGTGATTACCCAGCCCCTAGTCTAGCACTTCCAGTGACAAGGAGCTCAGAGTCACCAAGGTAACCTATTACATCTCAGAGATAGCCCTGTTAGAATGTTCTCCTTGCATGGAGACATAGAAAGTGAGGCTTTTTACCCCTTTCTGGCTCTCTTTTGCCTTGGTCTCTCTGTCCCAGATCAGCCCTGTGGAGATCTGGAGATGCTGGCTGTGTTAAGCCTTTATTCTCCAGGCTAACTACCTCAGACCTTTCTTTCATGTTTATAGGACATTTTGTCAAATCTTCATGCATTAAGCAGGGTTAGGTTCAGTTGTGAATGACAGACTGGCCCCCCCAATCCCACATCAGTGGTTTAAACAAGACTAAAGTTTACTTCCCTTTTACATAACAGTCAGTGCAGGCAGCTCAGGGTGGTATGGCAGTTCAGTGGTCTCAGAGACCCAGGATTCTTCTCTTTTGTGGCTCTGCTATTTGTGAAATTCAACTCAACTAGCAGAAATCTACCTCAACCTAGCTTAGCAAAAGGGGAGATTTCTTCCTTTTTGAATGTCTGGAAAGTCTAGGGGTTCTAGTTTCAGGCGGAGCTGCATCCAGGGACTCAAACACTATTTTTAAGTCTCTCTCTCTCTCTCTCTCTCTCTCTCGGCTATTTTCCTCTGTGTGTGGGCTTTGATGTCAAAACAGCACTCTCCATGTGGCAGGGAGATGGCTTCTGACAGCTAAGCCTGCGTGCTTGTCTTCTGATCCACAAGGAAAGGCGCTCCTCCCAGAGTCCCAGAGTGCCAGTCCCGTGGTCTACATATTCCCAAATCTCAGAGTCCATATGTCAAATCATGTAGAAGGGGTGACTGGCTACTTAGGTCACTTACCACTGCCTGGACCAATCACTGGGCCTTGAACTTGCAATGGTGTGTATGACCCAGCTGGTGGCCTGTCTGCTCCTGGGGAGTAATTGTGAGGGGGACAAATTGGACAGCCCCATCAGGACCACATGGAACACAGGAGGGAAGGTTTCCTTCAACAGAGGGCCGAGACATGCAAAAGCTGTAAGCACGTTCAGCTCATCATGCCAGGGAGACCGTGTTTTGTTTTACAAGCAGTGTGGAGCCCCTGGAAGACTTTGGCAGGGCTCAGTCTGGAAGTTGGTTTGATTTGTCACAACCATTTTAAAAGGAGGAAACTGAGGCAGAGAGAACAGACAAATCCAATGACTGCTAGAGCCAGAAACCATGGATAAACTCTGTCTGAGAGGGAGACATGTTCTCCTCCCCTCAAAAATGGGGACTGATAGGGGAGAAGCAATCTCTGTTCTTAGCGAACACATAGTTCTATTGATGATCTGAGCTACAACCTCTGTTCTCAGCGAATACAGAATTCTATTGATGATCTACTGATGAACTCCCTAGAGTTCCATAGGGAGTCCCAGACAGAGAGGGAGATATGCCATACCTTCCTTTCTTCATTCCTCTTTTCTTTCTTTCATTAATATATCCACATTCTCTAACATTAATTGAGCACCTACTGTGTGTCAGGCTTTGTGCCTGGCAGGAGGTAGAGTGATTAATAATGATGATGCAAAACATTTATTGAGTTTTTTTTGTTTTGTTTTTTTTTGTTTTTTGAGACAGAGTCTCACTCTGTTTTCAAGGCTGGAGTGCAATGGCGTCATCTCGGATCACTGCAACCTCCGCCTCCTGGGTTCAAGCAATTCTTCTGCCTCAGCCTCCCAAGTAGCTGGGATTATAGGCGCTCACCACTGCGCCTGGCTAATTTCTGTATTTTGTTTTGTTTTGTTTTGAGACGGAGTCTTGCTCTGTCGCCAGGCTGGAGTGTGGTGGCACCATCTTGGCTCACTGCAACCTCCGACTCCCTGGTTCAAGCTATTCTCCTGCCTCAGCCTCCCAAGTAGCCGGGACTACAGGCACCTGCCACCATGCCTGGCTAATTTTTGTATTTTTAGTAGAGACGGGGTTTCACCATGTTGGCCAGGATGGTCTCGATCTCCCGACCTCATGATCCACCCGCCTTGGCCTCCCAAAGTGCTGGGATTACAGGTGTGAGTCACCATGCCTGGCCTAACTTTTGTATTTTTAATAGAGATGGGGTTTCGTCATCCTGGTTTCCAACTCCTGACCTCAGGTGATCCACCCGCCTCAGCCTCCCAAAGTGCTGGGATTACAGGCATAAGCCACCATGCCCAGCCTCTATTGAGCTCTTTCAAAGTTTCAGGCAGTAGGCTAAGTGCTTTACATGTGCATCATCTCATTTAATCCTTACAGCAATCCAATGAGGTAGGTACAATTATTATCCCCATTTTGCAGAGGAGGAAAGATAAAGAGGAACACAAAATGAGCCCTGTTCTCAAGGAGCTCACAGTCTAAAGCAGGGATCCCAAACCCCCGGGCCATTAACTGGTACCTAACCGGTGACCTGTTAAGAACCCAGCCCCACAGCAGGAGGTCAGCTGCAGGTAAGCAAGTATTACCACCTGAGCTCCACCTCCTGTCAGGTCAGTGGCCACATTAGATTCTCATAGGAGCACAAACCCTATTGTGAACTGTGCATGTGAGGGATCTAGGTTGCGTGCTCCTTATTTTTTATTTATTTATTTATTTATTTTTTGAGACTGAGTCTTACTCTGTTGCCCAGGCTGGAGTGCAGTGGTGCGATCTCAGCTCACTGCAACCTCTGCCTCCTGGTTTCAAGGAATTCTCCTGCCTCAGCTTCCCGAGTAGCTGGGACTAAAGGCACCCGCCACTATGCCCGGCTAATTTTTGTATTTTTAGTAGAGGCGAAGTTTCACCATGTTGGCCAGATTGGTCTCAAACTCCTGACCTCAAATGATCCACCCACCTCAGCCTCCCAGAGCGCTGGGATTACAAGGCGTGAGCCATTGTGCCGGCCTGTTGTGTGGTCCTTATGATAATCTAACTAATGTCTGATGATATGAGGTGGAACAGTTTCATTCCAAAATTATCACCCCACCATCACCTTGATCCATGGAAAAATTGTCTTCCATGAAACCAGTCCCTGGTGCCAAGAAGGTGGAGGACCCCTGGTCTATAATAAAATCTACAGACTGAAAAACAAATAACGAAACCAGATGGAGCTAAGAGCTTTGGGAGCACAGAGGTGGGAGTCATGTGAGCGCAGGAGTGTTGTCAGGGAAAGCACCTCACAAACTTGATGTGTGAAATTAACCAGGAAGGATTAGGAGAAGTGAGCCTGGCTAGAGTGAGCCACTTGCAGAGGTGAAGAGGGAAGAAAGAGCAAATCAGGTGTAAGTAGAGTACAGGAGTTGGAGGTAAGGCTGGACAAGCAGGTAGGGGCCAGGCTGCCAGGTATCCTGTGCAGACAAGGAACCTATACACAGAAAGTGATGCAGCCCTGGGCAGGCCTCAGGCTGCTGAGCAGGTTATCACTGGAGCCTCATGCAAATCACGCTTCCACCTTTTCCACTAACTCCATAATTGCAAGCAACAGAAGGCCTCCTGTTGATCTGGGGTCGCAGCAGTGCCCTCTGAGTGTATGAGCAGGAGAGGTTTCTCAGCTCCTCCTTCCCTTGGGTAGTGGTGGTGGATGGGGGAGGGTAGTAT
Source organism: Mandrillus leucophaeus (assembly GCF_000951045.1). Lineage (NCBI taxonomy): Eukaryota > Metazoa > Chordata > Mammalia > Primates > Cercopithecidae > Mandrillus > Mandrillus leucophaeus. Next base: position 331,428 of record NW_012106764.1, read on the forward strand.
TTGCCAGAGTTGAGTCTGTTCCCAGACCTCAGCCCTGCCCACTTGCTGATGTAAGAAATGCAGCCAACCCCTGAAATGTGGAACCCTTCCAAGTAGCTTGATCTGGGCTGAGGATGGGGGAAAGAAGGGTCTGGCCTTCCAGCACAGCATTGCCCTGCCTGCCTCATCCTGGAGCAATGACCACTCTCCACGTTTCCTCCTGCATTTCCTTGCCCCAATTCAGGTCTCACCCACCAAAGTGAGTTCTCCCCCAAATTACCTGCTCCCCATCCAGGTGAGATGAAGAGGACCCTGGCCTGGGAAAGGGTTTGATTTCCTCCTCTGCTACCAGTTTGCTGTGTGATTTTGGGCAAGTCATCCCTCTCTCTGGGTCTCAATTTCCCCATTGGCGAAATTAACTTTGAAAAATCTACAGTCCAATTTTGGAATGAGTAACTTCAGTCTTTATTCACTGGGGGGTGGGGTGGGGTGGGGCAGGGAATGGCATGCCCAGCATGCAACACAAGGCGTGGATGGTGTGGATTCACGGTCTTTTTGGAGAAGAGCAGGCAGGAAGCAGGTCAGCTGTGCAGTGTGGCCTGAGAATGAGCTCAGAGCAGGAAGAGGGGAAGAGGAACTGGGCTGTCCAGAAGGCCTCTTTCTGGAAGAGGCAGGACTGGAGCAGGGATTTGAAGCGTGGGTCAGGTTGGAAAAAAAAGCAAACATAAGGAAAGAGTGAAGTCCGGAGGTTGTAAGTCTCTGGATAACTTTTCCAAGCAGGTGGAATGGGAGTAGGGTGAGGAAAGGGTGCTTTGTCTCAAAACTTGTCCTCTAGTTCCTGACTCTCTGTGTGGATGAGAGACTCCTCCAGAGGTCGCTGTTCCCCAGGAATCCATCACTAGCGTCCTCACCGCGAGGCCAGAGCTCCCACTGTTCCCCTGGCTCTGCTTCTATGAGGCTTACGCGGCTCTGCATCTGCCCGGAGGACACAGAGACCTGACAATATTTCCACCCCCACGAGGGTACTTACGGCCTCGCCAGTCACCCTGTCTGGGACTCAGAAGGGTTACACGCGAAGGCGAGCGCATGTGCACGTCTGTGGTACACGTAGGTAGCTATGGCTCTGCACCCTCCCTCCTGCGCTGCCCCAATTCAGGGCCCGGAAGGGCATCCGGTTCCCGAGGTGCCACTGTGCCAGCAGGCAGCGTGTAATTGGTAGGAGGGAGGCTGCCGCTGGAGTATTTTTGGCTGTCCCTCAGTGCGATCCCTGCATGAACTCCTCCTGTTCCATGCTACAGTCACAGACACTCAGCCCAGGCGCACGGTCGCACATCCTTATTCCCCATTAAGGTCTCGCTGCTGACCCCAGCAGGTTTGTCGTCCCTGACCAGGTCGCAAGGCTTCAGACTCTGGGGGGAAGTCGTGGGCCTGGATGATGAGGCTTCCAGGCAGTCCTGGGTCCACTCTATGGACACCAAGCGTGAGGTCTGGAGGGAAGGACACAGGACACAGGATGCAAGACGGGCGCCCGTCACTCAGGGTCGCAATCCGCCATACAGAGCCACTGTTGTCCAGAGGACAGACACGAGGACAGAGAAAGAGAGGTTTGGCCCATGGGGCCGAGGAACCCACAAGAGCACACTTAGACATGAGGTTCTCCCTTCCACATACCTGGAAGCGTCCCCCACTGCCCCTGGCCGCCTCTGCTCTCAAGAGCGTGGAGCCTTCCCTACCACTCCGTGAACTCTGTGGATCTTCGGGACCGGCGGGTTTTAAGTGACGCTATTTTTGCTCTCTCCTGAGGTCGCAACCCTCTTCCCACAAACAACAGCCGAAAGGCTCCGCAGCTCGCCTTGGTCTCCACGCGCAGTACTCGCAGTACTCGAGTGCAGAGTGCTTAAGCGAGCCCCCTACCACATAGTCCAGGGTTGGGGGCGGGGGGAGATGGGGCTGGGAGGGGACAGTGGCCAGGAGTAGTGGAAAGAGAAGATGGAAATTCATACTTTCGAACTTTGCCCAGCAGACGTGTGGGCGTTACGGCGGAGGCACCTGCCTCTGATCCAGCACCTGAAGTGGGCAGGTGGGCTTCAGAGTTGAAGGTGCACACACTGGAGCCCCAGTCATTTCTGTGCATGGGTAACATGTCTGAAGTCTGCCCCGGCAAGTCGCAGGATCTGTAGTCTCCCGCCTCCCACCTGGGCTAACGGAGCTGATCGCTCCTGAGCAGCCAAAGATCCGGGTGGAGAAAGGGGCCGGGAGATATACCGGCTGAGGCTAGACAGCTGTCTTGCTTTGGAGCTGCAGCTAGGTCCGGAGTGGGAAGGAGGAGGCTCACGCGGGCTTTGCCGCTTTCCCCGAGGGTGGCCAGTTTTGTGAATAAAATTAGATAAGTCTGCGAGCGTAGTTCCCGAAGCCCAGCTCAGGCTTCCGTTTGCAGCGGCGCTGGCCGAGCTCGAACCACTGAAAAGGGCCGCGTGCAATCGTTCCGCTGTGGCTCGGGACAAACTCCGCTTTAAGCCAGTGCCGCTCTCCAGCAGTTTCCTGATTGTCTTAATTAGATCCGTATAATCGCTGGAAGGCTTTTCTTTCCCAGAGCCGAGAACAGCTTATTTATGGGGACCAAAAGGAAGAGAGGGAGAGACGACCCGGACGCCACTGACAGCAACGTATTCTTCGCAAAAACCACTCAATACTAGTGGAAAAACCCAACAGCCATCCCCCGCAGCCCGCCAACGCTTCCTCCCAATTGTTCTGGGCTGCAAGAGGGAGATGGCCGGGTCGTGGAACAGATGCAGAAGGAGGCCGGGCACGACCAGAGACGCTGTAACCCAGACCCGCAGCGTCTGGGGCTTTCCGCTTTTTGGCGGCTGCAGCAGGCATGGGTGCTGGAGCCCAAGGCTTCCGGAAAAGGGTCGAGGTTTTCGCGGAGGGAGCGACGGACTCACGCGGGTTCGCAGGCACTGCTGCAAGACGCCGAAAAGGCTGAGCCCGCAGGCGGAAGAAGCAGGGGTCACGGGAGAAGCAAAGAAAACGAAATAAATTCCGAATCCCGCGGTCGCCTTTCTCCCAGACCACAGTGCGCTTACTCCTGACACTGTTGAAAACAAACTGGCCCAGAACCTTGGAAGGGACGAGAGACTACTAGAAATCCCTCTATACAGAGCAGAGCTCGGTTAGGGAAATAGCTATTTGGACAAACAGAGGAGTTCTGGGCTGGGAACCCGGACATGTAGGTCCACCTCAGCTTAGGGCCCCTCAAAAGCCTGACAAGTAACATGATCTCCTGGACCTCAGTTTCAGCTCCTGTAAAAAGTATGTATGTGAAGGGTCTGGATTCTCCCTCCCCAACCCTGCAGAGCAGAGGCTGGGGATTCTGTACTCCCCTTCCCCAGTGCAGGTCTCAGTAGCAGTGAATGTGCAGCAAGGCCAGGCAGAAGCAAGGGCTGGCTGCTGCAGTTGCTTGGTAGAACTTCTTGTCTGAAGCAGGAAATTTGGGCAGCAAATGCCCTGGCTAGTCTTACCCTGACTGGAGCCTGGGTAGACAGGGCAGTGTTGGCAAGGAAGGAAGCTGCTGGTTCCCATTTGCCGTTTTAGAAATGAGGACATTCAGGTCGGGCGGGGTGGCTCACGCCTGTAGTCCCAGCACTTTGTGAGGCCAAGGCGGGTGGATCACCTGAGGTAGGGAGTTTGAGACTAGCCTGACCAACATGGAGAAACTTCGTCTCTACTAAAAACACAAAATTAGCCGGGCGTGGTGGTGCATGCCTGTAATCCCAGCTATTCCGGAGGCTGAGGCAGGAGAATCGCCTGAACCTGGGAGGCAGAGGTTGTGGTGAGCTGCTGAGATCACACCATTGCACTCCAGCCTGGGCAACAAGAGCGAAACTCTTTCTCAGCAAAAAAAAAAAAAAAAAAAAAAAAGAAAGAAAGAAAAAAGACATTCAGAAGGTGAAATGGAGTAGGATGACGCCAACACTGTTTTTCTCTTCACTTATTTAGATACTAGCAGAGCTGAGCTGGCTTGGAGTTGGTGTGTGGTCCATGGTGTGGGGTATCTGTGAGTGGGGTTCTGGGAGTGTGAGACAGATATCCATGTAGTCAAGAGCGAGCTTGAGGTATGTGTAGGGTTGCCAGATAAAATAAATCTGCTAAATCTAGCAACCCTAGGTATGTGAGCTTACTTGGACTCATGCAAGAAGCTTCTCTCCAAGACCTTTTTCCCCCAGATAGTATGTCACCCAGGAAATTCCAATTCCAGGGCTACAAGTCCCTGTCCAATTTGCTGTCCATGGTTTGAGGACGGGATTTCTCTTTTTTCCAAGGACAGTTTATGCTGGAACAGCACATTAAGTGGATCGCCTTGGTCAGAAGTCCCAGAGGGGGCCCAGGCGACTAGCTCTCAAAGGACATAAGTAGTCACACCTACCTTCCATTGTTTTCTGCCCTTAGCTGGGGGCGGGGGAGGGGGGGGGATGAAGAACTCTGTTTTGAAGATTCTGTGAAAAAGGTTGCAATACAACCTGTTCTATCTCTTTGCAGGAGCCTGGGTGAGTTTTTTCTCCCTATCCTGGATCTGTGTAGCTCCATCTGTGGAATGGGAGAGTTGGATTAACACCAGGCTATCCCGTAGATTGGAGGCTGCTGTTAGATGAAACTGCGAAGTGTTCTCAGTACCCTTTCCTAAATGGCCTAGAATATGGCTACACTTATACATCAGTTCTGAGGTAGGTGTTACTAGCCGCCTTTTTACAAAGGCAGAAACAAAGCGCAAAGAAACTTGCCCAAGGTGACAGAGCGGGTAAGTAGTGAAGCCAGGATTGGAACCCCAGGAGCCTGACTTAGGTCGCTGCTCTTAACTACCATGCAGACCCAGAAACTGAGGCTCAGAAGCGGGGAAGTCATCTAATGAGGGTCACACAGCCTTGCGACAGCAGAGGCAGCTGGGATTCCGACCTCGCACGCCCGAGCTTTGGCCACTGTGCGGCGCTGTCGGGGCAGCAGCCCAGGCATCGGCTCAGTTCTTGCTCACGTCCAGCGCCCATCTCTCCCTTCCGTGCCCCAGAGGTTGAAATGGGCCCACTCTGTGTTGAAGCTGCTTGTTTCTGGGTCCTGGAGGGAGGCCAGGGGAGAAAGAGGTCTAATAGGATGGGCAGGAACCTGGCTGGTGAGAAACAAGGCACAGGGCCAACCTTACTTGCACAAGACTTTTGAGATGAAGGCAACACTTGGTCGAGGTTAGGGTTCACTGACCGGGTGTCGGGCGGGGGGCGGAGGGGGTCCTGCCGCCTGTCGGTGGGGCCCAGAACCCTGGGAGCCAGGAAGGTAGGAGGTGTCCAGTCCTCAGGGCAACTGGGGCGAGGGAGAAATTAAGCGGATTCCCAGACCCGTGAACAGACACACCCAGGCAAATGCCGTTTCCACAGAGACTCATGGAGAGTGAGACAGTCACAGAGACCGAGACAAACGGATGCCGAGACCGAGAGGGTTGGAGGACAGGCAAACTCGGAGCGGCAGACCGGCCCGCGCTCCAGGAACGCGGCCACAGCTGCCGCCGCTCTGCCCGGCCT